>NW_006160179.1:255887-294770 GCF_000334495.1 Tupaia belangeri chinensis
TGTCCTGTTGGGCGAGCAACAATACCCCAACAGAAAAAAAAAAAAAAAAAAAAAAACCTCTTCAAAAAGAGAAAAAAAAAGAAAATATACATGTTCACTAAAGAGACAGAGAAAGAGAGAATGCGAACAAAGAGAAATGGCGAAGGTATCCCTCAAGTGGGGCACTAGAGATGCAATCCCTTCTTCATTTCTCTATCCTATCAGGCTTTGGAGAATGCACACACATGTGTCCTGCATGTTCTTCAAGTCACAGGGTCTGGGAATCAAACCAGAGTTAGCTATGTAGAATCTTTCTTCCTTTAACCACTAAGATTTGGGTCACTCCTAAAATATTCCGACCTCTATCTTTTTCCAGGTATTTTGCCAAAAAGTGTTGAACTCATTTTCTTTTTACAGCACGGAGTTATTTAATTTAAGTAATTTTTCGATTCATATTTGTCAATAGTACTAGATCTAAAAATAGTGTCTTAAGACCTCCGGCTTGAGCAAAGTGAGCGTTGGAGCCAAGCCCCGCCGATGAGATTGATCACCAACTTGCAGCTCGACATCTTCGCCAACATGCTGGGCGTGTTGCTATTCTTACTTATCGTTCTCTGTCACTACATGGCCATCAACAATCCCAAGAAGCAGGAAAAGTGGCACTTTCTCCGCCCCAGGGTTCCAGGACATAAAATGAGGTGAGATGGAAGGTGTGAGGGGCCTTCACACTTCACTTCATTCCTTCTACCCATCACGACATACAAAGCAACTACACCTGGACTTTTCAAAACAACTTTTATTTCCTCAAAGTCTTCCTTAACCCTATGGAACAAGAAGCTGCCACTGAAGAGGGCCCAGTATAGGGGCTGCTTTCTTTTCTACTCCCACCCACCCAATATAAAAATATAGATTTTTTTTCCTGTGGAGAAAAAAAAAAAAGAATTTGGAAATAGGGACCAGTGAGTGCAGTGATGGTTGAAGCACTTTGACTCCCACATGACTGACCATAGTTCAAGTCCAGACCTGGAGGCTTGCTTCTCACTTTCTCTCATCAAATTAAAAAAAGAAGAGGAATAATAAAAAATTAAATTTAAAATGTGAAAAAAGTATTGTTTTTGTATGGTAAAATGTAATGCTAACCATAATGAAACAGAACTTGTTTGAACATTTTTTAAAATGGCAAAAATGGAAAAATGATTCCTAAATTCTTAATAGCTTCTATGACCTGATGAATGAGATAAATATGTCTTGCAAAATGAGAATTGGTTAGCAATAGAATCACACGAGCGTGCACGCAAACACACATACACACACACACACACACACACACACACACCGTACATAAAGGTGACTCTTAGAACTGGTCATTTTTGCCATTATGGGTAAAGGTATCCTTTTCTTCAGAGACTTGCATGTCCAGTCCGGATAGTAGGTGTATACTAAGAATGAGAGTAACCTTACTATCTTACTGCCCCTTCTGATTCCGTCCTGTCAGCTAAGGGTATTCTGCTTCAGCTGACTTTCATTCATGTAGTTGGTGATATTTGGTGATTTTTGCTATTGTGACTCTGTCTAGTAAGAGAAACTTATTATGTAGTGTTTCTGATATCAGTTTCATACACTAGAAGTTTGAAGGCTTCAATCCTGGAACATGGCAAATCATTCACCAAGATGATGCCATGCTGTAGTAATCTGTTGTTGGAGGCAATTGACATGAACAGCCATATCTTCATTTGGTTATTGCCATCTTATAGAGTCCATTGAGAATTTAGAAGTCCTTCCAGGGTTCCTTACCATAGTGACACTATGTATTTGAAAATCCCAAGACTAAATGTGGAATATTTTTAAAAATCTGTATTAGTAGAATCTGTACAGAAAAAAAGGCAAGACAAATGCTTATTCTTTGCCTTATTGACTTACTTTTAGAAAATGAGCTGGTATACAGAATAGTTGGCAAAGTTTTTAGTTGCATATGAGAGCAATTTCCATTATTTTCACGTATTTGAGCATTTATATTGCCTTTCTTGTAGATATTTTCTCTGGTGATCAAACACTGAGGAGGCAGTCTTTCTCCATAAAGAATGATTCCACCTGATATATGAAGAATAAATGATAGAATTTTAAAGATCACAATTTTCATAGTATTTATAAAATAACAGATCTCAGCAATGATTACCAGTAGCTGCTAGCATCACCCACACATAAAAGACAACCAGATATTATATATATCCTGATGAAAATTCAAAGGATTTCCTGTGAAGTATTCTTATATATAAAAGGAGACTGCATTGATTCAAAACCCTGTATTGATTCAGGGTGGAACTATACATTTAAAGAAAATAAATAAGACAGAGAAACATATTAGCATGTCAGCAAAACACAAGTGCTTCAACAAAATTCACAGCCTTTGCTGGGACTATCAGAGATCAAAACTATTTACATAACATTGTTTAGATATTATTTTCCTTTTTTGCTGTATCGGCATTTGCCTGTTGTTGACAAAACAATTAAGGTAAAATTGTTGCAACCTACTGCACATTAAGAAAGTGAAACCGAGACCAGCAGTTAGCGTAATGGCTGTCGCTGAACTCCCACGTAGTCGACTGCCTTTCGCATCCTGGACCTGGTGGATTGAAACTCACGCCGGGCGCGTGTGCATGCGTGCCCAAGATCCTGAGAGGAGAACGGAGAAAGGATTGTGGCATGGCCATCCCCCTTGGGGGGTGATTTCTCGCTTTCTGTCTCTCTGTCTCTCTCTCTCTCTGTCTGTCTGGTGGGCGTACGCGCCCTATAGCAAAAACCTCTCAAAAAAAAAAGAAAGAAAGTGAAACCCAGTTAGTGTCATTGTATTTGTTATTGCTTCACTCTCACAGTAAAAGGAAAACTAATTTAACTTAAGAAGGTCTTCAAAGGAAAATAATACTTGTTAATTTTACTGCCAATTATTCTTGAGTTTTAAATTTGTGTGTGTCAAAATTGGAAGTTGTATATGGTGTTACAATTCTCATGATACCTCACATGTATGTTTGTTTAAGTTGTGAGCTGAAATAGTTTACTTTTTTATAAAATACATTTTACATTTGACAGAAAAAACAAAAATCAAAGTCCGGTTGATCAGACTTGAGCATTTGGGAGATATTTAGCAAAAATGAGCAAAATAAAATATCAGTGGAAAGCAATAGTATTTGTTACTAATAATAAAAATCAGAAGTTATAAACAAAATACTACCAACACCACCTACAAAAGAAATGTGAGGGACCAGCAGTTAGCGTAATGGCTATGTCACTGGACTCCCATGTAGTCGACCGCGGTTTGAGTCCCAGACGCGGTGGCTTAACCTCATGGCAGGTGTGTGTGTGTGCGTGCCCAAGATCTCGAGAGGAGAATGGAGGAGAAGAGATTGTGGTGTGGCCATCCACCCTGGGGGGGTGATTTCTTGCTTTCTGTCTCTCTGTCTCTCTCTGTCTGTCTGGTGAGCGCACGCGCCTTATAGCAAAAACCTCTCAAAAAAAAAAAAAGAAAGAAAGAAATTTGAGAAATTTACATCCACCAAGACTTGGACAGCTTCTTGATATTTAAAGACTTTCTTAAGAGAATGACAATCATATTACTGAATATAATTTCTGTTATGTAAAGATATGTCTGGTCAATCCCTGACCAGCTGATTAAGGCAGTGGATCCCACATGGCCAACTAAACAGTTTAAGTCCTGGATTTGGCAGCTTGAAGAACATGTTGAGTGTGTGTGTGCATGCATGTCAAAAATCACAAAAGAAGAGAGAAGTGGTAGAAATGAGATTGCATCATGATCATTCCCATAGAGGATATTTTTTCACTCTTTTCCTTCTCTCTGTCTTTGGTGAGTGTGTGCATCCTGTGGCAAAGTAAAAAACAAAACAAAACAAAAACAAGCAATAATGCAATTGAACCTGTGCTGTCTTGCAAATCTTTATTTATTTTTTCAATTTAAAATTTTTATTATTACTATTATTATTTTACTGTACATGTTTAAAATTTTATTTTATATATCCAATCACTATGCATTGCTACAGCTTATAAAGTGAATTTACCCAACATGAATAGACTTCACACCAGTCCAGTTGAAGGTGTCATATACATTATCATCAACAGATAATCCTCCATTTCTGTGTCTCATAAAAGTCTTGCTTCTTAATTTTTCTCCTTGATTTCCTTCCTCTCTCCTCCTTCTCCCATGCTCTTCCAACACTGTTTCAAGTATCAATAGTCATTTCCCACACTTCTATATCCTCTAATCTTTCAGTTTCTGCCATAGTGTGGACAGTCAGTATATATTAAGTGGAGACATAATCACTGTACATTTTTACACTGCACAACATGTTTTTTCCCCCAACATTAATGTAGTGCATATTAGTCAAGTCAAAGACATTACCATGTACATTATCATCAGCAACTTTTTTGTTGTTGTTGTTCTATAAGGCACATGCAGTCACCAGGAAAAGAAAGAGAGAAAAAGGGAAAGTAAGAAAGTACCTCCTGGAGAATGGCTATGCCACAATACCTTCTCCATTCACCTCTTGGGATTTGGGGCATGCATGCACAGGTGCCCAGAATGTTCTTCAAGACATCAGGTCTGGGACTCTAACTGAACAGTCAGCCATATGGGATCCAGCCATTCTAACCACCACACCACAGACCAGTCCCTTTGCAATCTATTATTCAAGTAAGAATCTCCTAGGCTAGCTGCTATTGAAGAAGAGGTTAAGGACTCATGAAAAAGAGCAGAACCACACTAACTGAAATCAGCAATGATGAGTTAATTTCCATTAAGACTTAAGAAAACTGTGCAAGGCTAGCTATAATTAATCAAATCACACTCACTGAGGTTTGAATTGTTATGAAGTAATAATAACTAAAGAGAAACATATTAAACAAAGACCATGGGCACTGTCTAGATTCTAAGTTAAGAGGAGGGGGAGAGGAAGAAATAATAAAAATTGAAAACTTACAGAGCAATTAGGAAAATTTAAATATTGATTGTTTAATAAATTGAATAACAACTATTACTTTCATAAGTGATTTATAATATGCGTGGTTATGTTTATAAAATAAGATTTCCTCTCTTTTGTACATATATTTTCTGTAAGTTATGGATGAAAAGGTGAAGGGGCAGAGAAATTCTGTAAAAGTTATGGATGAAAAGGTGAAGGGGCAGAGAATCAGGTAAGCGTACAAGGACACCTCCTAGTGGTCAGGATTTGGCACCACGGTAGCTCAACTCGATCCCCATGGGAAAAGTACCGAGTTTACACCCTGGGACCTTCCTGACCATTCTAGGGTGTCTTCCTGTGATCTAGACCAACTGAGACTGAGGACGGATAGCCATGAAATGACCCTGTTGGAGTCTTTATCTCCTTCCCTCTCATTAATGAAAAAAAAAAAACTGTTTAAAATGGTAATCTTGGGGGGCTGGCAGGTGGCATGGTGATTAAGAGCACTGGATTCTCAACCGGCTGACTGTGGTTTGAGTCCCAGACCTGGTGGTTTGCTTTCTCATTTTCCTTCTCTCTCTCTCTCTCTCTCTCTCTCTCTCATTCTCTCTGTTGCTCTGCTCCTCTCTGGTCAAATCAAATAAGTAAATAAAATAGAATAATTATTTAAAAAAAAAAAAACTTCCCTCAAAAAAATAGAAAAAAAAGCAGTACTCATGAGTTGAACTACTGAAATAAATGCTGAGTATCTGGAAATTTGTTATATTATTTTTCTGTTTTGACTAATCTTGAAAAGTTCCATAATAAACATGTAAAACAAAAATTGTAGTAAAATAAATGAGAGGAATGGGAGAAAAGTTTTTTGGTTGAGGTAATAGAGGACTTAAAATATACAGATTAGCTACAGAAAAAGTAACTGAAATTATAAACAAGAGCTGAGGAAATGCAAACTCTCTTATGACAAGCATTTGGAAAAAATATATTATTTGTGAATTAAATACATATATTATTTTTTTCTTTAGAATTTTGTAATAGGATGTGTATGCTGACTGGAGGGAGACAAAGAGAGAGAGGGGAAGTGAGAGATCTCTGCCTGGGGAGGATGGCCACATTGCAATCTCTTCTTCCCTATTCTCTCAGGATTTGGATATGCGTGCATGCACACACAAACACACACACGGTGTGTTTTCAAACCACAAGGTGGGAGATTCAACCCCTAGAGTCAACCACATCGAATCCACAGCCTTAGCCACAGTGCCACCTCCTGACCCCTGGAAACACAAAGATTTTGAAAACTGAAATACATGCACTTATTTGCTAAACAAGTCACTTACTGGATTTGTGACTGAGTATTTAGCTTTCTGAGTCACAGTAAAACATTAGTAAAATGGAGATAATACAGTATATTTACAAAATAAATGTATGGATTAAATGAAATAGCACAACCAATATGTTTGTGGAAGATAGCACTTATTAAAAAGTTATCAATACTGGGACCAGCAGTTAGCGTAATGGCTATGTCACTGGACTCCCACGTAGTCGATCACGGTTCGCATCCCATACCCAGTGGCTTGAAACTCACGCCGGGCGCGTGTGTGTGCGTGCCCAGGATCCTGAAAGGAGAATGGGGGAAAAGGGATTGTGGCGTGGCCATCCCCTCTGGGGGAGTGGTTTCTCACTTTCTGTCTCTCTGTCTCTGTCTTTCTGGCGAGCGCACACGCCCTGTAGCAAAAACCTCTCAAAAAAAAAAAAAAAAAGTTATCAATACTGTCATAGAATCTGACCAGTAATGTCTGTAATATACACAGAGAAGTTAGCTTTCTATATTAAGTTCAATTAAAAAGCCATTGTGCATTATATCTGTAGGATTTTCTATGGTATTTGATACCAAAATTTACTCTAATTAAAATTTCTTTTTTTTAAAGATTTATTTTATTTAACTTTATTTATTTATTCTAATTTGTCCAGGGAGAGACAGAGGGAGTGAGAGAGAAAGAGAGAGAGAGTGAGAAAGCAAGCCGCCAGGTCCAATGTCCTTAACTACCACACCACCTGCTGGCCCCTCTGATTAAAATTTCAATCAGGGTAAAAAGTTAAAAATCCCTGTACTTTTAACATTATATGGATAGCTGAAATTCTAATTTAAATGTGTTCAATATGTACTGGTGAGCATTCTTAGGGAGTGTCAATACATTTATTTTAAAATAACTTAACTAATTTATATCCCTTCTTTGTAAATATTTGTTCATGGCATCATGGATTTTTATTTTCAAAGACCAAAATGTCGATTTTTTTTTCTAACTTTCAAAAGTCAGAGAATACAACATCCATAAATACCTGCTGGTATAAAATCTATCCAAATTTTTTTGTGTGTTTGCTTTCATAAACACTTCAAAATACTTTATAGACATTTTTAATCTACAAGTGTTTACTTTGGACTAAACTAGAGGAGTTGAAATAAACACAACATCAAATATTTTATACCTTTGAAAGATAGGTCAGCTTAGAGTGGAGTTTCTCTAAGAGTTTTGCTAAGTTGTTTTTACCAACTTTCATAATTAAAGCAAAGGGTTGAGTAACAGAAAGAGTAAAAGATTATCTTTAAAAAGCCCTTCTATATCTCCCTGCAATTGCCATAGAATATTGTAATGTATGTTTGCTAAAATATTTAAGAATATTCTATTCTGCTGCAAGGAAAAAAAGAAATGAACAGGAAGGACAAAGAGAAAAGATGAAAATAAGTGTAAACAGTAAACAAACTTATGAGATGCTAGTGAATCTTATAAAGTGTATTGGCTATTTAGAAAGTAATCTGCAAGTTGTAATAGATATAGATAAAATAAATAGGACATATGTGAGTTGATCTGAGGTATAAGAAAGGTAACTAATATTAATTATATGTAGGAAGGGATGGTAGTACCAAAAATATTTAAAATATTCATAAAGGATATTTTATGTCATTTACATATTGAGAACAGTCATGTACCTAAATTAGCCACCTGTTTGTAACACACGTGTTCTGGTCATGTGCCTTCTGCCCAAAGCACAGTATTAAATTCTTTAGCTGATCTTTGGGCTATATGCTTAATACAATCACAGCCAGATGTGCTGACATATGTATCTCTTGTAGTGAACAATGGCAATTTGCTTTCAAGACATCAGACTGTAAGGGCTCTCACTTGTTGTCAGCTTTGGCCTGCAAAATTGCACCAGAGTAGGAAATGCTGATGCAGTAGAGAGAGGATCAGGACAGATGGGCACTGTTTGATACATAACTCCAGAAGTGTGGTTCTTCCCTCTTGCTTGCACTCTGTACTAAACTGCTAACTTCCTCAATCTCCTTCTCTTTGCTTCTTGATCTGCTATAAACAGACTTAAAAAACCATGCAATTCATTATCAAATTAATTCACATAGGACCCTTTCTGTTCCATGATCTCTGAAATTTCAAGGTTTCTCCTTTAGTATACTGGCACAAATGTGTCCTCTAATAAAAACATGCCTTCTTGTTCTGGATTTGCAGATGAGAGAATGCATGCATGTATGTATACACATACATCAGAAAAATGTTGACATATCATATGTATGTGTGTATAATTACTAAGCATTAACTAGCTGGTATAATAAAATTATTTAAGCAAATATATTAAAACAAGCATGTTAAAGTGACTTTGATATATACACGAAAGCATATGGTTAATATTTAAGAGCTTAAGTTCAAAATTCAATTAAATTTAAATCACAATTTGATCACAGTGGAATTCATCAGATAATCTGATATACCTATGTTATAAAATGCTTTATTTTATTTTAAAAAACTTACAAGCTCCTTTGTGAAATATCCTGTTCTTTCCTTACGTACTCTGCATTAAACCCAATAGGTCTATAAAAAGTCTTATGCAGTGGTGATTGGGACCATAAAACTAGCTTTATAATTGAACATTTCATTTCACTTCAGCACTAACTAGTCTTGTAAGGATCATTTAGGGAATGCCATCTTTATATTTTTTTTTCCCAATACCAAATTTCTTTTCTGAAGTCTTAATGCCTCTTTTGTGAAAGATTATTTTAAATCCCATTTAAAGTTATTAGATTTCTCTGATGAATATTTTAGAGATGTTTCCCATGGCACTTTTAAAATTAAAAAAAAGAAAAGGAAAAATATCTTTCTCATGTCAAGAATCTGAATTTTGTATTTAATTCAAAGTCACTTTTATCAAGGTATAGTTTATGTATAACTTTAGATATCAGTTCACAAAAATATATAAAGCATTTTCTATGCCATTTGCAAACTTTTAAAAAGGGAATAAACATTGCATTTGGTTGTTAGAAAAGTCACGATGCATTTTTGCATAGAAAAATATGTCATGATTTTCAAACAGACCAATAGATTAATTAAAAAGCTCTATAAAATGGCTTATTTATTTTACTATCACATAGTTTATATTATTTTTATTAAAATGTTTAAATTAATTTTTGACAAAGGTAAGTATGAAAGGTCAGACCGTGAAGACGAGAATAAGAATCAGAACATGTGAAAGAAAATCAGATTTTAGTTTTATTTATTGAGTTACTGCTTTAGGGCTACCATAAGAAATGATCGCAGACTGGCTATTTTAGAGGACAGAAATTCAAGAGCAAGGTGTTGGCCAGCTCATTTTCTCCAAAGGCCTCAGGTCTTGTCTTGTAGATAGCCTTTATGTCTTCACATGGTCTTCCTTCTCTGTCACTGTGCAAATTTCCTCTTCTAAGGATGTGAGTCATTCTGGATTAAGGCTAACAATAAACGACTTTATTTTCATTTAATTACCACATTAATAATTCTGCTTCCAAATACAGTCACATTGAGAGGTAACCAGGGGTTAGGACTTAGGCATATAAATCTTGGAGGGAATAATTTAGCCCACAACAATTTCCAACAAATAACTCTAATTTGAGTAAAAACGTTTATGAATGTAATTTTAGTCTACTTTTTAAGTCAAAGAATATGCATAAACACAATATGTTAAAAATATCAGAATACATAAAGTTATTATATATAGTATATGTATATGAAGAAACTGGCTCGCAGGGTTATGAAGACTAAGACACCCCATTAAGTGCAGTCAGCACGCTTGAGATACAAAAGAACACTTTGTGTATTTCCAGTCCAAGTCTCTGGGTCTGTGAAGGAGAGCTAAAGGTGGAAGCTCAGGTCCAAATCTGAGCGTGAGAGCAGAAAAAGACCAGTGTCTCAGTTCAAAGAGAGTCAGGTACATAGAGTCAGTTCTCCTTTACTCACACTTTTGTTTTATTTACGCTTTTAGGGATAGGGTGAGGTTCACTCACATTTTACCATCTTGTCAATATTTGAAACATGCATGCATACACACTGAGCATCTTCTTCAAGCCACCAGGCCAGGATTTGAGCCATAGTTTTCTATGTTGGATCTGACTCCTTTAAACACTAGGTTATGAGGCCAGCACTAACATCGTATTTAAAACTAAAAAGGATACCCAAATTAATAGCAATTTAGAATGAAAAAAAAAAAAACCAATTACATCAAATAGGCTTTCAAAATAGTTAATGAAAGCATTTGAAATAGTTAAAAAAAATATATATTTTTTGGACAAGATTTTTTCTATAGGGTGCATGCACTTGCCAGAAAGACAGAGAGAGAGACAGAAAGTGAGAAATCACCCCCCCCGGGGGGGGGATGGCCATGCCACAATCCCTTCTCCTCCATTCTCCTCTCGGATCTTGGGCATGCATGCACACGTGCCTGGTGTGAGTTTAAGCCACCGGGTCCAGGACTCAGTCGACTACATGGGAGTCCAGCGAGATAGCCATTATGCTAAATGCTGGTCCCAAAATAGTCAAAATTTTGCCTTTAAAAAAACAGAGTGGCTACACAAAACATGGTTTCAGATTTATTTTTATTCTGCCCGTTACTTTTGCAGGACTCTCATTAGAACAAAGTTGTTTTTTGTTTGTTTGTTTTTAGCAAATATATAGTTGCTGACAAAAATGATCTAGTGGGGCCATCTCTGTAACATGGTGTTTTAAGGCAGCCAATCTCACATGGCCGACTGTGTGGTGTGAGTCCCAGACTCAGTGGCTTGAGAAACATGATAGGTACCTGGTGTTCATATTCAAAATCCAAAAGGGAAGGAAAGATAGAGGAGAAAGGATTATAGTGTGACCATTCTCTATTGGGGGCGGGGGGCGGTGTGCTTTCTCCTTTTCCTCTCTCTGTCTCTCATTGGTGAGCATACGTGGCCTCCAGCAGATCTAGTGAAAATAGTTTCCTTATTTTTCAAAAATATCCTTTAACAGTTGCATCTCATTTTGTGTTTTTAATCTCTGTGTATCTATCTATAGATATCATCTATCTCTCTCTATATAAACATCCTGTATCTATATCCATTACTTACAACCAGTCTCTCTAGTTGTAATTCTGTATTTCAAATATCCTGCAAGTCTCTGCCCACCTAGAATCCAGTCAGCATCTCAAACTCCACAGACTAATACTGAACTCATCCTATTTTTCCACAAGTCAGTTTCTGAACATGAAATTCCCAGTTTTATTAGTACTATAATCTTTTACTCATTCATATCTCCAAGCTTGTTGTCATCTCTGACTTTTATTATTTTCTTTTCACATAACCTATTGGTAATGCTTCAACATGCAGAGCGGGGTTTCCTCATTTTATGATCTGCTTGCATAATTTCTGACTCCAATGTCCTTCAGTCATATTCATGTGTGCAAATCAAAACAAGATATTAAAGACCAGCTAAAATAACATGAAGCTTCTAGTATCCTTTGATTCTCTCAGCATAGTCTCCACCTCCACTTCACTATTTTAATACTCCATTCTGAACATCTTTTGCTCTGAGAAAAAGTTTTACTATATAGTGTCATTTTCTTTTCTTCATTTTCCTTTCAGAGGCAGAAGCTGTCATGCATGTCTCTCTGCATATATTGTAGTACCATGGAAGGACTCTCACTGGTACATGGTAAAATCAAAGTCTGTAAAGTTTTAGCAAATATTTCTCAAATCATGTTTTTCAGTAATTTTAATCTTATAGAAAATAACATAATTAGACAATGTGTAAACACATATAAAGGATCATATTGTCATTGAAAATGCTGAAGATTACATTATGAATTATAAAAATTTTTCTATGTTACAAAACAACATAAAGTATTCTCTTTTTTTTGGAAGGGAGAGTTTTTTGCTATAGGGCGCGTGCACTCACCAGAAAGACAGAGAGAGACAGAGAGACAGAAAGCAAGAAATCAACCCTCAGGGGAGATAGCCACATTGCAATCCCTTCTCCTCTATTCTCCTCTTGGGGTCTCGGGCACGCACACACATGTGCCCATTGTGAGTTTAAGCCACTGGGTCCGGGAATCGAACCGTGGTCAACTGCATGGGAGTCCAGCAACATAGCCATTATGCCAACTGCTGGTGCCAACATAAAGTATTCTTAAATTATGGGAGAGGTATATCAAGTAGGGAACTGTGATGAAAAAAGAAGCCATAATTTCAAAGCAGGAAATAAATTGTTGGAATTTATAAGTCAATAAGTGAAAATGTGTTAACTGTCAGGAAGGAGATATTATTGATAATAGCTTGAATGGACATAATCTTCAGAGGAGGTTTCTACACTATCTCATGTAAAATATATCTCACTTGGTGTTCAGACATATAAGGAAGAGAACAAAATTGAAATCCTCATGCAAATATAGGTTTTGGTTTAGTTTGTTTTGAAATAAAGTAACTAGATTTGAAAAAAGCATAATAATATTATCAATTTGATTTCAAGAAGACTGTGCTAATTAGGGATAGTTTCAATTAAATTTCAGGCTGGCTAGTGGTGTGTTTGTTAAATTGGTTCTTTCACTCATGACTGACAGCGTAGTCAGAAGTCCGTGATCCAGAGACCTGAAAAACACATAAGGCATGTGTGCATCTGTGCCCCAAATCCTGAAAAGATGGAAAAATGGAGAAGAAATGATGGTGTGACCCCCATGGTGCGTGCTTTCTTAATTTTTCCCTCTGTCTGGTGAACTCACATGACTTTTGACAAAAATTTAAAAAATAAAAATAATTTTGAACTTCAGTGTAAGTTTAAATGTGCAGCATATATACATACATATATGTGTATATATATATAATTATAATAGATGGATATCCTTTATCAATCACAATTCTTTTATATTCAATTTCTTTGTTCATTTTACATATGTATATATAATTTTTTTTCCCAAAAGGTACATGTGCTCTCCAGAGAGAGATGGTGAGAGTTACAGAAGGAAAGTGAGAAATCATCCCCACAGGGTATGTCCACACAGCACTTCCTTCTTCTCTATTCTCCTCTTGTTATTTGGCATGCACACACACACGTGCTCAGCATGAGTTTCAAGTCACCAGATCTGGGATTCGAATCATGACTGGCCATATGAGAGAACTGTGCCTTAACCACTACACCACTTGCTGATCCCAAACTTAATTTATTCTTACTAGTGAAAAAAATAATTGGAATCACATTATCATGCATATACTAATAAAGGTATAAACTAAAGAAGTGGAGTTTATTCAAATATTGGGCTGTTGGAAAGTCAAGATGCATTCTTTTTTTTTGGAGAGGTTTTTTGCTATAGGGTGTGTGCGCTCACCAGAAAGAAAGACAGAAAGTGAAAAATCAACCTCCAGGGGGATGACCACTCTGCAATCCCTTCTCCTCCATTCTCTTCTTAAGATCTTGGATACATATGCACACATACATGGCGTGAGTTCAAGCCACCAGGTCTGGGACTCCAACCATGGTCAACTACATGGGAGTCCAGCAACATAGCCATTACACCAACTGCTGGTCCCCCAAAATGCATTTTTGTATAGAAAAACATTTAAACAATATAGCATGACTTTTTTCTTTAAACGTTGTCTGACTTTCCTTGTGCTATGGTGGCTTGTTTTCAGGAGACATTATCCCTGGAAATAGGATACATATGGCAATTTTATGACCTTGCCTCCCATGTCACTTACTCTCACTTTTATTATATTTTACTGGGTAAGTCAATCACAAAGGACTGCCGTGGTTCAAGGGGAAGACTTCATAAGCATGTGCAAGATGGAAATATTGTGCAAAACATGTTTAAAAAGTACAATCTTCCATATCATGTCACATTCTGAATGTTTGAATGCCTAAAGTATAGAGAAACAGGACACTTTTGCCAAGTTAGAAGCATGTGGAGAATGTTATGTTTATATCCTGGCCATTAATTGCTTCTTTCCTGTGTTAGCTGCCATTCCAATTCCAAAGGCTGAGACGATCAACAAATGCCTTCACCCTGGCCAGCATGTTCGCTTTAGGGATGGATCCAAGTCTGAATCTGAAACCTCTGCAGGAAGGTCAGTACACTTCTTTACAAGAGAAAAACCATCCCTTTTCCTGAGCTATAGATGATAGTTCATGTGGCCTAACAACTATTGAAGCCATCTTAAGTTCATGAATAGAAAATGCCTTAAAATGAATTTGGACTATGAGAAGAATATAAGTCAAATGAGAAGAAATTTTGCCTTTGTGACATTATTGAGTCACTGGAATTAGTAAACACCAAAGAAGTCCACGCTGCCTTTCAAGTATGAGAGTTAATGGATTTCCTATTGTTTAAGCAACCATGAATGTATTTTTCTAGAAACTTAGACACATCAAAGTTATTAAGACTTTGTACTTAGATAAATGATACAACCTTGTTATGGGTAAGGAGATTGATCAGACATTTGCTTGCAGAAGATCAACTAGAAGCAATATAGAACGTGCATAAAACTAGGTCTGACAGCAGACCAGCTATGAAACGGCCTCAGTGATTCAAAAAGATGATAATGAAATTTTATACAGGAAGTTTTCAGTAGAGAAGGCCTATCAAAGAGAAGAGCCATTATGGAGGTCTATTTGATTTTAAAAATTATAGAATTCCATTCAAAGTCACTAGGCATGTAACAGCGCAATTCAAAGAAGTACGGAATATAAGAGAAAAGTTGGATTCATAAAAAACTATGCTTCTAGGGAACCAGCAGTTAGCGTAATGACTATGTTGCTGGATTCCCACGTAGTCGACCGCGGTTCGTGTCCTGGACCCGGTGGCTTATAAAACTCACGCCGGGCGCGTGTGCGTGCGTGCCCAAGATCCCGAGAGGAGAATGGAGGAGAAGGGATTGCGGCGTGACCATCCCCCCTGGGGGGCGATTTCTCGCTTTCTGTCTCTATGTCTCTCTCTGTCTGTCTGGCGAGCGCACGCACCCTACAGTGAAAATCTCTCCAAAAAAAAAAAAAAACTATGCTTCTAGAGTAGTACCTATAAACGGAGAAGTTTCTTCCCTCCTCTATTCCTAATCAGACCTCTGATTATACTTTTTGTTCATTATTAAAAGTTTCTTCTAAAATTTCTGTAATTTTTATAAATACAGAGAGCCCAACTTAGGTTCAGAAAATGACAGAATTATGGGCAAGTATAAGACACAGATCTGATCTTTGAAGTGGGTGTAGAAAGCTTCTTACTCTTGAATCCTTTTAGCAGATATATTGCTTTTTCTTGGTGTTTTAACATGCTTTGTAAAAATAATAGTGACATTTAGGGTAGGATGGTTTCTGTTATTGATTCTCATGCATTCACTTTTATTGCAGTGCTTCAGCACCACTTCATGATTTTTTATGCATTACAGGAAAACTAAAGTGGGGAAAATAATATAAGATCTCTGAACTTCCTTATAGAAAGGGGCATTCCCTAAATAAGTGCTCCCAAATGGAACATACTTATAAATAAATTTTTCAACAGCTCTTCAATTACTGGGGAGAGGACAGAGGTTTCAGGCAATTCTTTCCTGGGACATGTACTGAGGAAGATTATATTGCCCTCCTAGGTATTTAGACAATTTCCTGACTGGTAAACTGTAATCCTGGATAAACTGTGCCTAGAGATTAGCAGCTTGGGTTTGCTGTTATTGCTGTTGTTATTTTCCCTGCTGGGAAAAAGCTAAATATTATCTTCCCAGGTGACAAATAGGTCCCAGCCTGGCCATGCTCACTGTCTCTTAGACACAGCTTCCAAATTTCATGGACATATTTGGCATATGTAAAAATATTGTGTAAAATTGAATAACCTTATCTATCTGAATAAAACAGTTTTAGAGGTTCTGCCTGGATTACTGTGTAACTATATCTCTTCTTACTGAAGCAAATTCCCAAAACAATTTCTAACTAGTCCCAAAATACAGGCATTTTAATTTGTCCTCTCAAGTAAAATGGGAACATCAGAGCAAAAGAATTGAACAGGTTGAGATATGGTTCCTTTTTAGATGGATGTGAAACTTATAATACAGTTATATCATTTAGATACTCAGTGGTAGGCCTACAGATAAACAAATCCAAATTTATTTTTTTCCATAACACATCAAGAGAAAATCATAATTAAGAATTAAAGTGAAATCTTGTTTCTCGAAATTTCTAGAGCTTATTATGTTAACTTTATGCTAGACATTTCAAAGAATAAGGCTGTGAATTTTTAAAAAATAGGTATTCTTTATCAATCACAATTCTTTTCTATTCAATCTCTCTGTTCATTTTTTTGCCTCTCCTACTGCGGCAAATCTATAAAACCAACTGTTTCCTTTTCATATTATTCTCTTAAAGACATTTTCATTTTCCAGTTGATACTGGCTGAAATGATTGCAAGATGACATAAAGATAATATCCTTCCTCCTATGACTTTTTAGATTGCCAACCCAATTCTGCCTTTGTTACTGAGACCACGACTGTAGGCCGGGCTGGTCTCCCTCAAGACAGTTTTAAGGAAATTACCCTGCATGTGTTTTTCCATGACTTTGAAAGAAAACTACAAAAACTTTCGCATCCTAGATTCTGCCTAACAGCTCAAAGAAATACTGTTGTTATATTGGTTGAGTTGGTACTGGTGGTGACAGAGGACCAGGAAACAGCCACAAAGGGTCCTCTGAATTTTTTCTTCTTCTTTTAAAGATTTATTTTCTACATTCAGTCACTGTACATCACTACAGCTTGCAAAATAAATTCACCCAACATGAACACAGCCCACACCAGTCCAGTCAAAGATATCACACACGTTATCATCAATGGGCCATTTCTCTGTCCCTCAAATATCTCACCTCACTGTTTTTCTACTTGACTCACTTCTGAAATTTAAATCCAATCCTAAATACTAGATGATACCCAGGGAGAAATTCTACCCAAAATGGGAGGATTGCAGCTTAAAGGCTCCTTTATTTTATCTCAGTCAAGCATGATTTGAAATACTTTTAAAAGAAAATCTTGTACTAAATAAGAGAATGTTTCTATAAATAAAAATAATTTAAAGTAAAGGTAGTTAATTCAGTGAAGGTATGGTCATACAGTAGTGTATCTTTTCTCTGTTGAGTTGCTTTGGAATAATTAATTATTTTACCAGTAAGAAATCTAGGATTTTATCAGGGCCTTTGATAGAGAAGGTTTAATTATATTATTCAATTAAATGTCAAAAGATAATTTTTTTTTATATATTCTATGTAATTTCTTTAGGATCCCATTCACAAATTTAACTTCTTTTCTCAATAGCTTTTTAAGCATCCTTCCCTTTGTTGTTTCATTAGGATCCACTGTAACTATCTCTCTTTCATACACACACAGTGCTGACTAAATAACCAAACACTGAATTGAATATTATATATATTATAATATTAAAATTAATTGATAATAGTTATTTATATATATATATAAAATGTTCAATTTTTTCTTTATTCAGCACTGTGCTTTAAGATTATATCCATGGAGTTGAGTGTACGTTGTTTAATGAGTCAAGCAACTACATCCATTTTACCATGTACCCTCTATCATCAAAAACAACTGCCATGAACATCTTTGCATATGTTCCCTTTATGTAAAAATGTATGTGAAAATTTCTTTAGGATATCACTCAAGAATGTAGATACATAAATAATTCCAAATCACTTTCCTGATTTGCTATACTAGTATGTATCCATCCTGTTATGTATGTATTATCCAAATTAGGATTATAAATGTGTAATGATCATGACATTCATAAGTAAAAATTTAAATAAAATAATTCATTATATATTGTGTTAAATATCTTCATTTATGAGCTACTTTCTGGCTTACAGATATGATCACATGACAGTATACTAATACTGAGACTAAAACAACACATATATATCTGAGCAAATGTACACATATGTTTTTATAACAAATGCATGCAAAGTCAGAAAAAATATAAATTATATTTTATAGTTTGATAGGAAAAATACCTAGAAGAACATATGTATTCTCCCTCACTTCTCAAGTGTGTGTGTGTGTGTGTGTGTGTGTGTGTGTTGTGTCTATGTGTATGTGTGTATATTATTTTGAATTTCTGTAAACTTATATATACATTTTTTTTTTGAGAGGTTTTCACTATAGGCCACGTGTACTCGCCAGAAAGACAGAGAGAGAGACACAGAGACAGAAATTAAGAAATCATGCCCCAGGGGGGATGGCCACATGGCAATTCCTTCTTCCCCATTCTCCTCTCAGGATCTTGGGAATGCACTCACTTGCACCCGGCATGAGTTTAAACCACCAGGTCAAGGACTCGAACCATGGTCGACTACATGGGAGTTCCACGACATAGCCATTATACCAACTGCTGGTCTCAACTTATATATTTTCTTAGCTGGCTACTTTAATAAAATATTATATATAAAATATAATTTACGTTTATTTCCTATTCAGCACTCAGCTCAAATAGTCATACTTTCATGTTAAAAGTAAAGCTGAAAAAAATAAAATATTTCTGAAAATGAATTGAAACATTATTATAGTGTTTGTCAGACTGATAAGACACTATATATAACTATCTTTTAGAAATAGTCCAACTGAAATACAAATAGAAAATAATATGAAGCAGTTTATTAGGAATTGCTAACATGCATATACACAGTGAGAAGCTGAAAGAAAACAATATGATTTGAGAAAGAACTGAGAAAAATGAGGACACCTCACTCATAAAAATGATCTTTCTGTCAATACTTTGAATTTTTCAAGTAAAGGTTTAATTACTCAAGTCAAATATACTTCTATCACAACTCTTTAAATTTACAAGGACAATGTGAAAAACAGAAAATCATTCAGTTTCCTCATTTATTAATTCTTAATTCATAGCTTAACTTGCTAGGTTTGCCCTTTTTTGTTTGGAGAGATTTTCGTTATAGGGCGCGTGCGCTCGCCAGACAGACAGAGAGAGACACAGAGACAGAAAGCGAGAAATCACCCCCCAGGGGGGATGGCCACGCCGCAATCCCTTCTCCTCCATTCTCCTCTCGGGATCTTGGGCACGCACGCACACGCGCCCGGCATGAGTTTTAAGCTACTGTGTCTGAAACTCAAACCGCAGTCAACTACGTGGGAGTCCAGTGACATAGCCATTATGCTAACTGCTGGTTCCCAGGTTTGCCCATTTTTTAGGCTGAGTGCTATATGTCAATATTTGAATGCTTCCTAGGTTCCTTTCTAGAGCATTAGAGCATTTGTAGTGCTGAAGCTAGCCTGATCAAATGCATAACCAATACATTTATTTTAAAAGAAAATAATTAATCCAGAGTGTGGCATGATTTTTTCCAGAAAAAATAAATTACCTTGTTATATGTTCTTTTTTTTTTTTTTAACAGAAAGTAAAATACTCAGATATTTATTTTGACTGCTTATTCATTTTATTCACTTACTTCTTCAGAGATAGAGAGATGGAAAGACAGTAATATGGACAGAAAGAGTATGGGACAGGCCTTCACTTAGGGTCTCTTGATGCTCTCTACATCCAGATTAAACCTGCCAGGAATGTGAGCATATGCACATGCATCTGAGGAGCCCTCAGGGTGTGAACTTGGGAACTTGCTCTTGGCTTTAGCATCATAAAACATTAAAGCATTACATCACCACTGTGCCCCATCTGCTGGCCCATGGTGGACAGTTTTTTTAAAGACATAATTTATTTTCACTTTTTTATACATTCAATCACTATTTATTACTTTGCTTGAAAAGTAAATTTTCCCAGCATGAATACACTTCACACCAGTGCAGCTGAGGATACTATATATGTTATCATCAACACATAATAATCCGTTTCTGTGTCCCATAAATGTCATGTCTCTCTATTTTTCTCCTTAGTGTCTTTCCTTACACTCTCCTTCTCCCACTCTCTTCCCACACATATCCAGTGTCCATAACCATTTTCCATGTTTTTCTTATAACCTCTAATCTTTCAGTTTCAGCCATAGAGTGCAGACAGTCGGTATATATTAAGTGGAGATGTAGAATGTCTCTCTTCAGAGCCTGACTTACTTCACTCAGCAGAAATCTTTCCATATTTTTCCACTTTCTACCAAAAGCCAGCGTCTTGTTTTAATTTATGGTTGAGTAGTATCCCATAGAGTATATGTGCCTTACTACTTTTTCAATCCATTCATCTGTTCATGAATATTTGAAATGATTCCATGTCTTAGCAATTGTGTATAATGCCACAATAAACATAGATTTGGAATCACTTTTCCAACTGAGCATACTTCTGTCCTTTGGGTAGGAATCACTTTTCCAACTGAGCATACTCCTGTCCTTTGGGTAGATACCCAGAGTGGAACTGCTGGACCATATGGTAGTTCTATTTGCATATCTTTCAGAAATCTCCATATTGTTCTCCACAGTGGTTGGACCAATTTACAGACCCACCAGCAGTGCAGGAGAGTTCCCCTTTCACCACAGCCACACCAGCACTTTTCATATTTTGATTTTTTTTTAATCTAAGTCATTCTGACTGGGGTTAGGTGGTATCTCATTGTGGTTTTGATCTGCATCTCCTTATGCTGAGGAATGCTGAGCATTTTTGCATAAGATTTTTGACTGTTCCTATGTCTTCTTTAGAGAGTTGCTTTTTCACCCCCCTTTCTCATCTTTTAATTGGGCTGGTCAATTTTTTTAGGGGGGTTAGCCACTTGAGTTTCCTTTGTATTCTGTTTATAAGTCCCTTATCTGAGATATAGTTTACAAAATATTCTCATTCTGAAGGCTGTTGATTTACACTAATTACTGTGTTTTTTGCTGCGCAGAAATTTCTTAATCTGATGTAATCCCACTTTTCTATTTTGGGGATAATTGCCTGTGCTATAGGGGCGTCATTGAAGAAATGAAGAAATTTCAGTAACAGAGGGAACTATGATTCCTCTGTTTTCAGAGTTTTAATTGCATAATAGAAAATTGTGTATACTTTTCATTGTATGTTACATGCAATATTCATCCAATTATATTTTCCATGATGACAATAGTCTTTATTAGCTCTAATTTTAGTAGATACAAACCCCAGTTATCCATTGAGCTTCTATTGGACATTTATATTTTTCTACATATGTGCAATTACAGATAATATTAATATTTTCCTTATTTAAATAATGCCATTTTTCATGTTACCTTGCATAATTAAATTTTAATTATCAAACAATGCTATATAAATACATACATAAATATATATGTGTATACATACACACACACACACACACACACATATATATATATATAACCCCTTAGATTTTGTTTTTTGCCATAGGGCATGTGCACGCATCGTAGAGAGACAGTGAGAGCGAAAGTGAGAAATCACCCCTGGGGGTTGGCCATGAAATAATATCTTCTTCTTCATTCTCCTTCTGGGATCCTGGACATGGATGCACATGTTCCCAATGTGATTTTTAAGCCACCAGGTCCAGGACTCGAACCATGACTATGTGGGAAACCAGCACCTTAACCACCAAACCACCTGTTATCCCTATATAAATACTTTTCAGAGCTTATTTCTTATTCAGTTTTTCCATGAGAGAGAAGAGTGAGAGAAACAGGTACCCTTGAGAGTCTTCCTATGCTACAATCCCTCTTCCTACCTTTCAGCCAGCCAAGATCATAGTAAATGGGAATCTGAGTGTGAGGCCTCCCATAAGGCTCCAGAATTGTGCATTGGCACTTTATAGTCTGCACCACATGGTTGGGCCAACAATTTAATTTGAAGCTCTATTGCTAACATATTTTCCAAACATTCATTTATATATAATGTTTAAAGAAATATATGAATAAAGAGCATTTTATTATATTTTTCTAAAATTGGATATTTTATTTAAAATCGCATTAACTAACACTTCAACATTTTAAACTTCTTAGTACTTTTATTAGTGATAATAAACTTATTTTATCAATTATTTATTTAGTAATGTTATACATTATTTTGTTATTTTTGTTATAAAGAAATTACTCTCATATTTTATAGTGGGCTATTATTTATTCATCTAAAATAATTCAAAATATATCAATTATAATTTATATCCCACTTGTGATTATTTTATCTTTAATACAAAAATGTTCATGGTTTTATAGTATTTAAAACAGAATCATAATATAATTGTTTGTAAGAAATATTTTTACAATAATATTCAGCCTATTTAAATAAATAGGATATATTAAGTCGACAATTTCTCACCAATAAACTCTTCACTCTCAATATGATACCTATATCAAGATGATAAACGTGTATCTTATTTGAAGTAAAAACCGTTCTATTTTCTTAACAACCAGAAGTAAAGATTTAGAAATTGTATGATTTCTAATCATAAAACATTTATTTTCTATTATTGAAAAATCCACATACAACTGCTCCTTTCTCCAGTAAGTGTATATATTATGTCTTGTTTTTTCCTTGTTGATCACATGATATTATTTTTAAGAACACTGACCAACATGTCGAGGATAGAAAGGAGTGAGTGTGCCAAGCTGCACATAGATTTTAAGGTGTAGAAAATGCCTAAAATCTTTGATTGAAATTTTCTCATCTATCACACTCGAATATATTTAGAAAATATTTTAATGACCTCAGCGTTAATTTATTTACATTTATTGGGTATCTACTACATATGAGGCACAGCAAAGAATGCAAGTAGTGGTCTTTATGACGTTTACGTCAATCAGAGAGATTTAAAATGAACTGATAATATCAAATGGTGACAGCACATAGAAAGTGAAGGGGTCTGTGTGTGTGTGTGTGTGTTTTGGGTGAGGGAGAAAGATCAGGGAAGAATTTTGCACAGTGGTTTATAAAAAGCTTACATAAAGAGATGACATTTGAATAAGTTTCTCTGAAGTCTTAGAATTTAGAGTTTTACCATAAATGATTAATAACTTATAACAAAAAACCCTCAAAAACAATGAGAGAAACAGAGAATTCAAAATATTACTGAGCATAACACAGAAAGGAATTTAAAGTTAGAAACGCTAAGAATAAGAGAAATGGGTACAATACATAGGGTGGAATCAGCTCCAAGTTGAGATGGCCACTGTGGGAGTATCACATAGAGCGGAGTTGTGCAGATGGTAAGATTTACATCCTGCACAATGCTAATAATGGGTGCCTCCCATAAATGACCCACATCTTGGCTCTGGACAATCTGTGCTATCACCTGTTCACAGAATCTATGGGTGTGCCAAGTGTAGGTTGATTATGAGCTCCTCTCCTCTCTCTCTCTCTCTCTTTTTCTTTTTATTTCTTTTTTTTATTTCTTTTGTTTTGTTTTGTTTTGTTTTGAGAGGTTTTTGCTATAGGGCATGTGTGCTCGCCAGACAGACAGAGTGAGACATAGAGACAGCGAGAAATCACCCCCCAGGGGGGTGGTCACGCCGCAATCCCTTCTCCTTCATTCTCCTCTCGGGATCTTGGGCACGCACGCACACGTGCCCAGGGTGAGTTCTAAGCCACTGGGTCCAAGACGCGAACTGTGGTAGACTACATGAGAATCCAGTGACATAGCCATTATGCTAACTGCTGGTTCCCTCCTCTCCTCTCTTTGATAGGTTCTAAAGCTATTCCCTTCCAGATGCTGCTTGACTCTGTACTATCTCCCCTGTATTGTAAGCTTCTTCCCTTCTATGGTATTTTTATTTTTCCTAGATTTTTGCCATAGGGCATGTGTGTTCTCCAGAGTTCAAGCCACCAGAAGCAAGGAATCACCTCTATCCCAGGGAAAAATGGCCATGCCACACTTTTCCTCCATTCTGGGGATTTGGGTCATGCACACACATGCATCCAGTATGTTTTTCAAGCCACCAGATCTGGGACTTGAACCACAGAGTTGGTCACGTGGGAGTCAGCACTTTAAACTTTAAGCACCTCTCGACCTGCTGTTCCTATATCACATATGTTTAACATTTTAAATAAACCCTCATATTTCTGCATGAGTATTTCACCTTGGTTTTTTTTCTGCTCATTATGCATTTTCCTGAAAAGAATAGTCCAAATTCTCAGTTTCAGCTTTTTTTACCTGCTAATATCTCTCCAATTCTTATTTTCACTTTGACTTAATGCCAGAAGGAAAAATAAAATTTTTAAGAATGAGACTGACCACCATATACTCCTTTTTTTTTTTTTTTTTTTGAGAGATTTTCACTGTAGGGCGCGTGCGCTCGCCAGACAGACAGAGAGAGACATAGAGACAGAAAGCGAGAAATCACCCCCAGGGGGGATGGTCACGCCGCAATCCCTTCTCCTCCATTCTCCTCTTGGGATCTTGGGCACGCACGCACACGCGCCCGGCGTGAGTTTTAAGCCACTGGGTCCAGGACACGAACCGCGGTCGACTACGTGGGAGTCCAGCGACATAGCCATTACGCTAACTGAAATAACCCGGCCACCATATACTCTTAAAACCAATCCTTGTATCAATATTAAATTTTAATCACACAACATTAGATGCCTCTTTACTTGTACTGTAGAACTTAGGCTACTTGACGAATGAGTATTACTCAATTTTGTGGTCCCTCTACTAAGCTTAGAATATGCTATTAATGAGAATTTCATAAATGTTTGTTGGAGGATTGATTGCTTGTATGAATGAATGAATGTTAATTGGTTATTGGTTAGCTATACGAGCAACCACTATTTCATTGAATCTGGCAACTGAAAAAGTATCATCCATGAGGCACTTTGAAATAACCTGGTATTGTAAAGTCAAGCTAATCATAAGCCTTATAATAGCTTTTGTCATTAGTTCGGCAAAGGAAGTGAAAATGGCAGTATGTGTAAGTCACAAATACAATATAAGTTTCTGTAAAGAGATATACAAAAAAGTGCATGATTTCTCAGGGGAAGGGCAATATAGCTAACAGAAATGGTCAAATGCAGTAAATGATGTTTGAAAAAGGTTGATGTTCTCTTGGTAGATTAAGATGTAAAATCGTTCAGATGAAGAGAAAGGCATGTATTCATAAAAATAATAGAATAGAGATTAACATTATGTAATGATAATGCAAGCGAAATGTGGGAGTATGAGCAAAAAAGTGAAGGAACATTAGAGTGAGATAATTCCAGAAATACATTCTTAGTATACATTACTAATGTTATAATGGAGATAATGGAGTTTATTGAAGATAATGGAGTTTAATAAAGAGTCACACACACACACACATATTCTTAACAGAGAATTATTCTGAAAGAAAAGTGAGAGAAGGATTAGAAACTAGAGTAAGTAAAGAATTATAAAAGGTTTTCCATTTCTTAGGCATTCTGGTGCAAGTTTTCAACTTTTTATTTAACCTTAGCATTTATAAATATAATGAACTCAATCTTAGAGATACATAATCTAAGAAATAAAACACTGTAGCAAATTAGATTAGATAATTACATTCGGATTCTATTAATATCCTAACAAGATATTAAACTATTCACTTTAAGCTATCCACTGATTATAAACTATTCACTTTAAGCTATCCACTCTATTTTTCCACAAGAATAATCATAGGCATTTAGAGATCTCTCATGAATCTGGTTATAGGGTATATTTTTAAATATAGTCTTTGATTTAGTCTTCATGGCATCCTCGAATGGGAGCTTTAATTACGCCCATTTCATGGATGAACACCCTGAACACAGGAATTTGATAACATGCAGAGATTTATGCAATCAGATAAATAGGAACAAAATGGCTAGAAATTCCAACACTTATTCCACTTTAAGATGTTATAATAATTTATGAGTCATGCCTAAATTAGAAGCAAGAGTCTATATAAGAATTTTTTTTTCTTTTAAACGTGCACTTGTGCAGTATAATCAGCCTACTACTTGAGTAAATATTAGGAAACCAGTGGCAAATAAGACCAAGTCTGGAGTTGACGATAGACAAGGTACTATTACACATACACTCATATTTAAATAAGTAAATTGCATTACACTTATGTTTTGTTGAAATTAATCTTTTAAATTAATAATTTGAAACATGAAAGGAATTGGGAACAACTTTCAAAATGAGAAAGATGATCAGCTGATGACCTGGTGGTTAAGGCAGCTGGATTTCCAACTGCACAATTTGAATACTGGACTGGAGGCTGTAGAATGAGGGAGAATGGAGAAGGGAATTGGAGAGTGACTATGCTGCATGAAGGAGGGTGCTTTCTCACTTGCACTTTCTCTCTCTTTCTCTGTCTCCGGAGACCCTGTGCACCCTCTAATAAATTTAAAAACATAAATAAATAAAATAAAATAAAATAAACTACTAGCAGTTATAGATTATTTCTTACTGATTTACTGTTTTGTGGGAAGATATACACAACTATATACCTCCGATCAATCCATATGACTATTGAAGCATGAATTGTTCTTCCTAACTAATTACATTTTCTAAAAATAAAAATCATGTATAATGGATTAAATAGAGAGATTTTTGACCTAGTGAGGGTGGTGCAGACAGTAAGATGACTGGGTGGAACCATATTAGCGATAAAAGTTTGGACCCCACACCCACTTAAACATGCCTGGTGTGTGCCTGTACGCATCCGTGCTTCTGGGTGGCTGGGAGACTAAGAGGAGGACCACAGCATGGTGAGACCATGTCAAGGGTCCCATGTCTCTCTCTTGAAAGAAATACATTTTAAAAATAATAAATACATTGAAAAAGGGAGAAATTTCAATGTCTGACTAAGCTAGTGACATGTCCCATAACATTAGTCAAAGTTGAAATGTTTCTATGTCTGTTAGAAAGAATAAAAACTCTGGCCAGCTGGTGGTATGGTGGTTAAGGTGGCTGGATCAACCATTGCCAGCTGCACCACTCCAGTCCTATACTTGGATATCTGTGTGCATGCTTAAAATCCTGAGAGGACTGAGGAGAAGACATTATGGCATGGCCATTTCCCCTTATAGGTACTTTTTCACTTTCCCTCTTTCTCTTTTTCTCTCTAACTTTCTCTATAGCAAATTTTAAAAAAAGAACACTCAGGGCATTATTGATATAATTCTTATTTACAACATTATATGATTTATAATTAAAGTTATTTCACTAGATTACTTACAAAACAACTTTGTTGTTTGATTTTATAACTAGGAGTCTTTAAAAACTTCATAAAATGTTGGACTCCTACTAAGCAGTTGAATGTGGTTTGAGTTCCAGACATGGCGACTTAAAACTCATGTCGGGTGTGTGTATGCATACCCAAAATCCTGAGAGGAAAATGGAGGAGAAGGGATTGCACCCTGTATGTGTGTAGAGGTGTGATTTCTCACGTTCTTTCTTTCTGGTGCGCACACACGCCCTATAGAAAAAAATCTCTCTAAAAAATAAAAATGAAAAAACTTCATAGAGAATACATGTTATAAAAAATGCACTTTCAAATTTTCTTCTTCAAATAAACTCATACTTTAATTATATTTTTTCATGAATTTTTAAAATTTCTCTCATATATGTATTAGTCACTTTATACATGTAAAACCTTGAATAATAACTGTAAATGAAAGTTGATTTAACAATTACAGCTTATTATTTGTAAATATCACATTTCAAATATAAAACTGAATCCGTTATTAAATAACTAATCAGTTATTAAATAACTCTTAAATTTTAACATGAACAAAGATTTTACATTTTTCAGAATATTCACAAACAAGATTTATAAATAGTGCTTCAGGAACAAAGCAAATTATTTTAATGAAAGGCATATGACCATAAGAGTGGTAATTTTGGATTAAATTGAATGTCAGGAGCTATTGTATATTTCACTGTGCCTTCCTCAATGAGCTTCTTCAACAAAACATTCTCAAATAGAATCAGCAACATGCAAAAAAAGACATATTTCATGAAAAATTAAGCCTTATCAAAGAAAAACAAAGTTGAATTAATATCTGAAGCATCAATGAAGGTAATATGCCATAATTATAAAATTAAGGAAAAAGAAAGCCCATGGTCTGCTCAACGGACACAGAAAAAACATCATTTGACTAAATCCTCACCTTGAATTCTTAGTATTATGAAATATTGTGCTAACACTGCACCACTATCGTTGGCTCTTTCCCACTTGGTGTTTTGTGTGCTTAGCATTTCTATGGTTTTGTGTCGTATTAATTTCAGAAGATTCCCAGACATAACTTGAAACGCATCTTCTGTTTTGTTTTCTGTTTCTTTTCCTTCTGATCCTATTATACATATGTCGTATCTTTTGTAATCGTTCTACTGTTCTAACCTATTCTGCTCCATTTTTATTTTATTTTATTTTTGACTCTTCAGCCTGAGAATTTTTATGTAACATCATTAAGTTGACTGATTTGTACTTTGGCCATGTCCAACCTGCTTCTGAGCCTGTCAAAAGACAGTCTTCATTTCTCATACAATGTTTGATTCCTAGCATCTCCTTTGGATTTTTGCTTAGAGTTTTCATTGTTCTGCTTAAGTTGGATATTGGCCAGTATTGGCTATTTCTCTCTTTTCCAATAGGGTCTTTAGCATATTAATTATAATTATTTTAAATTATTTATTTGATCATTCCTAACGCTCTGCTATATCTGTGTCTGATTTTGATTCTTGGTTTGTCTCGTCTCTTCATTTTGAGTTTTTGCCTTATAATAGACTTATAATTTTTTTTTTAAATCTTAACATCTTGTATGGGGTAAAAGGAAATGAGAAAATTCGAACTTTAGTCTGCAGTTTTACGTTTATCTGTGTAGGAGTTAGACTGTGTTTACCGTTGTAATAGGTGTCCAAGGCTAAAATTGCCACTAGAATCTGTTTTTGTAGTGGTCACTGGTGAGATTTCTCTTTTGGAATACAGAAAAAATATCTGTTAAATTTTTCATCCTACATAGTACGGGATGTGTTGACTTTCTCCACTAAAGGAGCTCTTTCTGTAGTATTAGTCGCCATTGTAGGTAACTATTAGGTTTGCACTAAACTTACGTTATTATTGAAGACCTGTTTCTCCTCTGAAGAGGCAAAACTGAGCTTATAAAGAGGGCACCGATAACGGAAGAAGTACCTGTATCTGTGCTGCTACACACCTCACTGGTGAGAAAATATGCTTCTTCCACTCAATGACCAGAGCAGCGTGCCATTCACAGATACATCTTTTCACAACAGAAAAACTTAATTTTCTCTTATTACTATTCCAAACTAAATGTATTTAAATCAAAGTCTATATATTTGCATATTCAGACATGGCTCACTATGCTTCCTGTTGTTTATCTTGTTTTTGCTATCCCTCATAAATTTAATTGGTTTTTAATACAGTTGCTACTTACCCTTCCTATTGATAACATGCCAGTGTTCTTAAGAATAAAATTCGATCTTCAGGCATCATTTTCGATGTAATCCTAAATTCAGTTTTAGATTTAGAAGCCTGCTTTTCGTGAGTTAGAAATATATATTTATTGCACAAAGATTTGGCCATTTATTTGTTGTATTTTACTAGTATTACCTTAAAACATATCCTTACAGTTCTACTTTTATATTTTTCCTGGAATTAACAACTTGTTAAATGAAGTATAAGTGCTTTAGAGAACACACATTATGCTTCATATCTAAAAACATTTATTTTTCTCTGCTCTCATCTCTGAAACCTGCTGCTTCCTATCTTAATTGCTTAAAATATCAACATGTTATGACTTATTTCCTTTTTACTAATCCTGAAGCCAAACTATGTCCTAAAATTATCCAGTATTTAGACTTTTTTACATAGCTTGAGTTTATCATTCTCAAGTGTGTGTACCTTTGTCTTCTCTTAATTCTTAGTTATTGTAGACTACTCCCATCTTTGTTGACATAGTTAATTCGAATATCACAAAATCTCTTTCTATTGGAGACATTTAAATTTGATTGCATAGATGAGAATTTAGAATCCCAATACATATCTCCTAGCAGTTGTCACAAGCATTTGTCAATCTTTTGAAGCTGCTATCCTCACCTCGAAGCTCATACTTAGCACTTTGCTAAGAAATTAATCATCTGTCTATGTCTGCCATACAGCTTCTTGTCTCTGTGTAGAAACAATTCTATTTGTATCTACTTTCTCCTACTCTTCTGATTTACTAAATTAGAAAAATTTTGTGTTTGGATGATGGAAAAAAATAAATTTGGGGCAGCAAATGGCATAGCGATTATTACGAACTCCAGTTCAAGTCCCAGACTCAGTGGCTTAAAATTCATGCTGAGTGCATGTGGGTGCATGTCCAAGAATCCAGAAGGAGAAGGTGGGAGAAGGGTTTGCAGCATGGCAATCCTTCCTGGGGAGTGATTTCTCACTTTCCCTCTCACCGTCTCTATTTTTTTCTGTCTCTAACAAGCTCATGACCCTATGACAAAAACCTCTTAAAAACAAAAAAGGAAAGAAAAAAATTGTTCAAATATGAAATGCAATTTAAACCAAATATCTTTTAGAATTTTTTAATAAATTTCATTACTAGTAATAACAGCGTCATACTAATTTTTAAATTTATTTATTTATTTATCTCAATTATTTTTCAATTTGGCCAGAGAAAAAGACAGAGAGAGATAGAGAAAGTGAGAAATCAAGCCACCAATTCTGGGACTCGAACTATGGTTGGCCATGTGAGAGTCCGGCACCTTTAACCACCACACCACTTGCTGAGCCCACCAAACTAATTTTTAATATTTATAATAGAATTAATTGTGTCTTTAATTACATAATAATTCCTTGTACGATTTGCATTTCTATTCTATTACTCAACTGGCTGTGAATAAGGATGCTATCTGCCATTTACCCAGTATGCACCTGTGGGCACCAGATTGCTCTCGTATGGGGTACTTACATATTGCTAGTTAGTGGTTTATATATATATATATAGTTATAGTTAGTGTTTTACATATATATATATATATTTAGAGAGAGAGATTAGGCAATTCAATATCACTTACTCATATGCCTCATATGGCAATACTCTTTCTTAGATCATGTCATTCTGCTATATTCATTTTATCAAATAATTTATGAAATATTTCTTGTTTTTACTTCAAGTTTGCCTTATGTGCACGATAGCAAGAAGCACCCACTCATCCCCTTTTATATCTAACTCATGGTGTACTTAAAAACAAATATTTTCTTGAAAACATCAACAAGTCTGTCAACAATAAATGTAGTGTCTACTTAGTAAAACCTCAAGGCTATTTCTTAACTCAGCACTTTAAACTTCACTTGAGCAATTTCCTTAGTTCCATAAAATGAAAAGCTGAACTATCCAAGATTTTGGCCATAGTAGAAAATCCTTGAGTTGCGAGCAATTTCCTTACAGCTCTAGAAATTTAATGACACTTTGAATCAATAAAGATACATGAGAAGAGAAGTTCTAAAAATAGCTATCCAATAACTCTAACCCAAGATTCTTAAATCACTCCTCAAGGATAGAATTGCTTCAAAACTCGGTATGTTTTTGTCAAGGGCTTTTTAATAAGAGTGCAGGAACTTGAATCAACTTTAGAGGTTCATCATTCTGTTGAAAATAGGAAGATCATCAGTCCCACTGACATACCTCACTCTTGAACCGAAATAATGATTTTTTAAAAATTAGAAGATTCAACTACTACACACAGAAACAGGATTTATCACATAGAAGAGCTAAATCTAGACAGCCTGATTCATGCAAACTGGTTACTGTCAGTACCTACACACTTGCACATGTAGGAGGTATAATTCTGATTGATTATTTTTACTCAAAGGACTGTCTCTTTTTCTCTGTCCTTATACTTAAAAGTGTATTATTTTAAACAACAAAACAGCAGCATTCCATGTGTTTTTTAATCATTTTTCCATTTTGCTTCTATGTTACAGTCATGCCAGCCTCAGAGGACTTTTTAGTTCAAATGACAAAAAAGCCAAAGCAATATTTTCCTAATTAAACCAAAGGATACCATTTCTATACTTCAGATTCACTGAATTATTTCCAGTGTCTCTGTCAATTGTATTTGTTATATTTTGTATATTGGATTGTTTAGACCTTTACAGCTAAAGTCCTATTAATTCTTCTCTGAATAGGTTGCTGAGTTAGTACACAAATATGAGTAAGGCCTTTCTGCATTAAATAGTATAGGAAGCTAGTACAATTGTTGGAATAGTTACCAGTCATAACATCATCACTAGCAACCTCTGTGTCTCCATCTGCTAACTGGAGAAAATAAAGATAGTTACTCTAAGGTCACTAAGGTACCATGAAAGAAAAACACATCCAGTTTTGCCTACAAACTAGTGATAATAAAAATCAATCTTTTCTGTCTTATTCAGCAAAAGATAGACACTATTTTTTTTCCAAGATCTTATTTTTTATTTTATTTTTCCATGCTATTAATGAGATATATGTAGGTCTTTTTTTTCAAAGTTTTCTTTGGATCGTAATTACTGATTTTGCGTATCTCATAGACCTGAGCAAATTTTAATCTATCGTCTCTCCTTATTTTCTTCTTTAATTCTGATTAGAGGTATATCAAACTGCCAGTGTGTAGCCTATCTTTTTTTAAATTTTTTTCCTTTTATTATTATTTTTTTCATTTGATTTTCTTCCATACAATCAATCACACTATTATTTGTCTTACAAAATGGATATTTAAACAGGTGGATATTTTTCCCTAGTACTGTTGATAAAACTACGAAATATCTTCGACAGATAATACCACACCTCTTTGTGCCATTAATGCTTTGCCTCCCTGTCCCTCCCCCAAATGTCCTTCCTCAGACCCTCCTCTTTCACACACACTATATCTGGTATTTACATCTATATACAGCATTTCTATATCCAATATACGGAAGATAGATACTATTAATAACATGTAGAGAGACATATGCACAACATCACAGAACAAATAAAGCTAGTAATTCTTTCCTAAACATTCTTCATTGAATCAGGATACCATATTTAAGAAACAGAAAGAGATCCTGACAACCAGAATAAATACTAACCAGTTATAAAGCTTAGTGTGAAGTATGAAGACTGGGATACAACGAAAGTATCTCATAATTACTAAATAATTATTACCTTTAGAAACATGATATTATATATATCTCACCTCCAGGTGTAGGGAGAAAAGAACTGGAAGGAAAAAGGCCCAAAAACAGAGAGATTAATGAGGTGCGACCCAGGACTAAAGGAGTTTACAGTCCAGATCACCAAATGATAGCATCTGGAGACCAAAGAGCTCTGAGAACTGCATTGCTCTGCAGGTGGCCCAGGGCCACTGACTTGAGCTAGGCTCCTTCCTCCTCACAGCTCCCTGGAGAACACTTCCTTTGACAGCAGCCAGTACTTTGCTTGGTGACCACTTTGCAGGAACGACCCCAGACTATGCCTCAGAAGAACTCAATAGATTGTACGCACTCCCTATATGGGCAACCTTCATTTTAACTCCACAAGGAAGTGCAGGAGGGCCCTGGGGACCTAATGAGATGCTAGAGCGAGGACGAAAAATCCTTTCAAATCAAAACTAGGAATAGTACCTGAGGTGAACCCATGTTAAGATACCTTCAATAGCCCTGCATCCAACACGCCATAGTGGTAAAATCGATTCCTTTATGCTAATAATATAAATTATAATTTGGTGGAGACACTGCCTAGTGGCACACTTGGTAACAATATAGAAAAAGGAAAAAAAAAAAAAAAAAAAAAAAAAAAAAAAAAAAAAAAAAAAAAAAAAGAAGTAATGACACTTTAGTAGACCACTCTTGCTGTGGCTGCTCACTTCACCTCTGCAAGTGACCAAAGTAGCATAGGATTTGTGAACCAGGTTCACCATGTGTAACTTATTTCAGTCTGATGAGATGGAACATCATGCACATAAGTTACTTGAAAAAAGATCATTATTTACAGATATGTACCAAGAGACAGCATAAGTTTAGAATTTATTGACAGTTAGTCCCCTAAGACTCAGGAAAGCTCTGGGGTGTTCTGTTTGGTCCCCTGTTGCAGGACCCTGAAAAGCAACTTACCCTGGATTTTATATCCCAGGGTCAGTGATTCTCTGGGATAAAGCATGAAAGACATCCTGTTGGTAGAGATGATTAGATCCAGCCAGCTCTTCTCTTCTCTACGCAAGTTGTATTACCAGCACATTCTACAGTTATCCTTCAAAACTACAGCAAGAAATGGGATAGAACTGAATTTATTTAAGCTCGCCCAAAAACTGTCTTGCAAGATGGGCTCCCAAAGTCATAGCCATAATATCAGACTCGGAAACAATTATATTTTGTCTTAAAGAAATTAAAATTTGAAATGGGAGGTCTTTGATATTGAAGCACATTTATACTATCACTCTAACACATTTTTTTTTTCAAATTAAAGGTGAAGAGCCAGTAGTATATGATTAACACAGCTTATTAAGTGGTAAGCTACGATTATAAAAAGAGATGAGATAGAATAGAAAATAGATACCATAAATACAAATAAATAATTTTCTGAGTATTTTACATTATATTTAGATAAAGAGCTAGATCATAAACTGGCATACATATAATGGGCTGCAATGTAAAATGCACACCTTACTATGTGTTTCAGAATAAAAAAACTATTAAAAGCATTTGTTTTACAAAGAAAAATAATGGCAAACTTCTCTTGAGGCCACTGGAAAAGCTTCTGATTCATACCTATTCTAAGCTTAGCAATTAAGTTTCCAAGTGAAATAGAACTTGTAGTTGCTACCTCTCTTTCTTGATCATTGTAATTTGGCCCACAAATCTCCCCTCGTACGTCACATGTGCTTTGGGAAGGAGCTAATTCAAATCTGTGCAAGTGCATATTACTGTTTTTAAAATGGGTACATGACACGATTACGGTAATCATGTGCCCAAAAGACCCTTGATAAGAAAATCTTTACTTTTCCAGAATAACGTACATGCATGCCCACTTTCTCTATCCTTTTGAGATGGACTAGAAAACAGATGTCCCTGGACATTGTCAATTATTTCTGATAACTTAAAAAGAAACACATCTTAAGTCATGTTAGTTCAGAAGACAATAGTTTCAATGTCCAACAAGAGACTTTTTTTAACCCATAAAATGGTACATATTTGTTTCAATATATATTGTCATGTTTCCAGGAAAACATAATAAATTACACTAGCTAAAATGACTAAATGAAGCAGTGCTTTGTGATACTTAAGAATGTTAAAAAACCTATTTCCAATCCTAAAGATGTAGAAAATAATGTTAGCTTCACCTCTTCTTCAGACTTGGATTAAATTTTTATTTCTGGCTCCTAGAGTTAAATTGCTTTGGTTTTATACCCATGGAATAGCTTTACTATACAAGCAAACGATTCAGTATAGAAATAACAAGAGAAGGATATTCACTAAAAGATGTCCTAAGATCTTAGACACAGACCTATTTTTCCTCACACTGCTGAGGTTACACAGGTCTCCAGGTCTCAGATTATCACCAGCATGCATACAGGGTGCTTTGTGCCAGGAAGTCCAAACACTGCACACGTAGGAAGTTTCTTACATGTTGTGGAAAAGGAAGCGCATTTTGGCTACAATGAGCCAATCCCGCAGGCTTCACTGAAACCAGGTTCAAATCATAAATCCAAGTACTATTTATTGACAGAGTGATGTGATCTGTTCCCAAAACAACACACAGATCCATGGTTACAGATAATATTTTTATTTAAAATATTTCATAGCTTTGGCCCAATGGTTTCATCATCCTCCTAGGAACTTTGGGGATAAGCATGTGCTCAACCCAGAGTAATTGATTATCCCACACTTGATAGGTTCAGTTGCAAATATGTCTCTAAAACTTCTTTTGTTTTAATGTTTTTTCTAAAATTTTAATCTGGAATTAGTAAAAAGTGAAGAAAGTTTCTTAATATCAGCAAATATGTTCTACTGACTGGATAGTTTCCCCTCTATATTTTTTATAGAAAGCAAACTGAGAGAGTTTAACTACTTCCTTAAGATCACAAGCTAGTAATGAAAACTGATTTTTTAAACAGTGTAAAATTGTCATTAGGCACTACCACCTAAGAGATCTTAGTTCATTCTGTATATATTAAGGTATATCTTCTCACCTAAAATCCTCTGTTTATGATGTCAGTGAGTTGGTAATGTGGACAGTTGGAACCAAAATATTATGTCTTTATTCTGTATTTCTTGAATCCAGAAGTAATATGATGTCATTAACCTAACCTGTGCTTTCAACTCTTATCCTGGACAATTTTCATGAAATAGTTTTCTTAACCAAAAGATAAGTGGTATATAAACAGTATTTTGTCAAGATTAACAATTTAAAAATACATATTGAACTTAATTTTTATTTAAGTGGTACATAAACAGTATTTTGTGAAGATTAACGATTTAAAAATACATATTGAACTTAATTTTTATTAGATCAAATAAATAAGCTGAAATGGAACGTTTAAACATGTTTGGTTGAGAGAATGTTTCAGGAAAGGCTACAAAAACAACTTAGATAAAATACATTTTTTTCCAAGATATACAATGTTTGGATCTTTATTTTCAAAAATATGTGTTCAAGTCATGAATTGCCACTCACACAAATGGGAAGAATTTATTACTAATGGTGAAATTCACACAAGAGGGTTAATTTCCTCAATGCTACTACAGAGACTGATATATAGTTAAATCAACAGTAGTTTTAGAAAAATAAAGCCATAAATATAAAAAACAAAATAAAACTTAGAGTCTAGTAGTATAATAATATCAATATTATAAGCATCCCTACAAAAATTTAATATACTGGAGGGAACCATGATGTTCAGAAAGGAATGATGAGAATAAAATGGTTATTACATTTTTGGGGGAGAATTCATGAGATTTTTAAAGGAGAAATTATATAATACAAATAAATCTGGACCACCCTGCTGGCATGATGGTTAAGACAACTGGATTTTACATGGTCAACTGTATGGTTTGAGTCCCAGACCCAGTGGCTAAAAAGAAACACTGATCTTATGCATGCCCAACAATCCCCAAAGGAGAAATGGAGATGGATTTACCATGTGACCTTCTCCCATCGGGGAGTGGATTCTCACTCTCCCTTTCTCTCTTGCTCTGACTCTTTCCAGAAAGTATATGTGCCATTAGACATATTAAGAAAAAAGGAAGAAAAAGAAGGATCAAGAAAGAAAGAAAAAGAAATCAATCTATAGGACTGATCACTTAATATCATTGAAGTGTTTTGTTAAATATGTTCTACCTTATCACATGAAAGTGTGAACTAAATCATCTTAGGTGTTTAATTTCTTGTAATAACAGGGTAAGACATTAGATCTTATGTATCCATCATTAAACAGCCTTTTCACACTATGTTATAGTATTTATAATATTTAGCAATGTTCTGTGAAAGAATAATCTAGTCTGTGATATTCAAACAGGAGATAGAACCATAAGAAATAGAAAATCAGGACATAAGGCCCAAAGATGGAGAAGCAGTAGCTAAGCATTCACAAAAAACTCCTTGCTCACAAGAAATGACTGACAGCATGCAGCAAAGATTCAATGATTAACCTAGGCAGCATGACCTAAAGCAATTTTGGCTTTTTCCACATCCCTACTACATTCTGCAATTTAGATAATCACCTTCAGAGCTCAAGACTCTCAGACAAAGAGCAATCATTGACCACTAGACCATGGTCTCTGGGGCTGAAGCTCTTAGGTGAAGACTTGGGCACTCATTTACCGGAAGTTTTCTAAATGTACAGGTTCCTAAATGTTCAGCATGACATACCTAGAATGTGACTCTCATGGGGACAAACTGTGAACAAGTACCTCCTGGCTAGGAGAGCCCTATGAGAGTCCCTAATCAGCTGCTTTTTTCAGGACCCTCCTTGATAAAGAACTTGGAATCAACTCAACTGTACTATCTACACTCACGGTCAATGTTTCTCCAAGAACCAGGTCCTCTTGTGACCCTAAATCTGGTACTCATTTTGTTTCCATGAGCACTGCAATATCCTGTGTTAATTCAAGACAAACAACTTGAGAGTAACCTATAATAAGCTTTTATTTTGTTGCTTACTTTACTTTTATTCTTTAATTAACAAAGACTGAGAGCACGTTAGGCAAAAGGAAATTATTGAAATAGATAAAATGCATGTTCTACAGATCGTTCACCATTCCAGATAACTTTAAACACTCATTCTAGCCTCTGGGTTCTACATCTTATAAAGCTTTCCTGATAACAATTCTTAACATCAATGACTTTTACTGAAACTTTCTTCTTCATTATATATTTTCCTATAGTTTAAATCTTTGGACTCTGAATGGGTAATAGCTTATTAATTTGACAAATAATTCTCCAATAATTTGTTAAATATTTATGCTTTTTTTTTCTTTTATGGAACCAATCCCTTCCACAAGAAACATTTATATTTTAAGATGAGATTTGAGGGGAAAAAAAAAATCTCTTAATCCTAATGGGTGTAACTAAAACTGCAGAGACCATTGCAAGTTTATAAAAGAAAGTGATTTTCTTTCTTTTTCTTTTTTTTTTTTTTTTTTGTGTTGAGGTTTGATTTTCTTTCTTTCTTTTTTTTTTTTTTTTTTTTTTTTTTTTTTGGAAAGGTTTTTGTTTAAGGGCGCGTGGGCCC
>NW_006160179.1:294869-313124 GCF_000334495.1 Tupaia belangeri chinensis
GCACGCACATGCGCCCGGCGTGAGGTTAAGCCACCGGGCCCGGGACTAGAACCGTGGTCGACTATGTGGGAGTCCAGTGACATAGCCATTACGCTAACTGCTAGTCTCTAAAAGAAAGTGATTTCGAACAACAGTTTTCTTGGTCTTATTTTAATTACCACCAATGGTTTTAAGGACAGCCCTCCCCCAAATTATTTCACTAAATGGAAATCTCATTGCTCCAATTTCTCAGGCAAAAAAATTTAGAATTATCCTAGTTCTCGGTGTTCTCAAGTTCAATCTCACATCTAACCACTTAGGTATTCCAATTATAAGAACAATTCATCTGTATTTACCTTAAGTGCCACCAAGTAGCCATTAAATTTTGGCTGGGTCTCTGTTATTACTTTTTAAATTGGCTCCCTCTTCCTTTGCTATCGCCTCCCTTCAGTCCATTTTCAACAGAGCAGTCAGTTATCCTATTCAAAAGTAGGTGGCATCATATCCCTCCTTAACGTCTTCTCACAGTAAAAGCCAGCATTCTTGAACACCCAGTGATTTTGTTTCCTCCCAATTCTGTGTCTCAGTTCCTTTTCTTCTGTCACTTGCCCACTCTGCTCATTTAAACATACCTTAATGTTTCTCAAAAATGACAGGCATGCTCCTTCCTCAGGTTCTTTTAATTAGCATTTGCCTTTGTCTTGAAAGTTTCTTTCCCAGACTTTTGCATGCCTGATGACTTCATCTCTTTCAGTTCTTTGTTCAATTGTCCCCTCCTTAGTAAGGCTATCCCTGGACAATTATGGATACCCTAGCATCTTTGTCTGTTTTATTTTGATTCTTTTATTATATCACTGAAAACATTAAAAGAGTTACAGAAACTCTTCCTTAGTTGTATAATAAAATGAATACATTCAAATGTGGAAATTGAAAGAATGACTAGCCATTAGAGTTGATAAAGTTACTAGTTTAAAGTATTTTAGCTGCATATGTTAGCCAAAGCTTGTCATTTTTAATGTACAGTTGTTATATAATTTCAAAATATATTAGACAAGGATTACTTATGAAATGCCTAATAAAAGTCAAGACACCCTCACTAAAATGAAAAAATAAAATGAATGAATAGTATTTATTTCATTGTGTTATAGTAAGAGAAAGTTAAATCTCCATATTGAGGTTTTTGTTTTTCTTGTTCGTTTGTTTTATTTTTCCTTTCTCAGTGATCATATCACCTTGACTGGAGCTATTATTCAATAGAGAAGTCCTTCAAATGTAATTGCAAAGTCAGGGACCTACAGGGAAATGGGGATCAAAAGCTCTCCTCACTCCAGATGCGACAAAGCCTTCCCTTCCAGATGCTACCGATTTTACTCCCCAGGTATTTTAAAATTAGGAATCTGTCTTAGCTAGTACAGGAAGACAAGAGGTCAAGCTAAATCAGATGATTCACCTAAACCTATGGCAAAAAGAGAGTGTCCTAGGAGTCTTGTTGCTATTGTAAGGGATTATTTAGCGAATCCGATTGCTGAGTTTCTAAATATCTCAGTAGTTTGACAAAACTTGATATCTTGACTTTATCAGTATGTCTGAAAATACTGAAACTTTTATCAGAGAGTCTGGAATCAGACAGGCTGTTCAGAAATTCTGATTGTTGCTTATTGTGGAAAAACCAGAAGTGTAGTTGCACTGACTAGAATGTTCCATTACATTTTCAGGACCCACTTTTCAGCAAAATACAAGGTGACATACCTAGGTTTTTATTCCTAAAGTATATTTTAATTATTTATTAACCTAAGTTTAGACGATAGATATATTTCTGGATGAATTACTTGAAAAAAGGGCATGTATAATATTTTAAAATCTCTATGTCATGAGTAAAGATATATTAATCAACTTTCTTTTTTTTTGTTCTTGATTTTGAGCTTGTAAAGCAAAATTAATACACATAAAAATACTTTGAATTTTATTTTCTACTCCTAACTCAGAAAAGCATAATTACTGGCATATACTAAAGACTGGTTTTACATTTTTAACCAAAGAATGTGAGAAAAACTCAGAAGGATGTATTCTTCATCTTTATTCTAAACACTCCCAAGTATTCCACAGCATTAGGAAAACTCAGTAATGCTAAAATCCTAGGCTTATCCAAATGATACGTGAAAGTTTTTATAAATATATTTTTAAATTATAAAAGATTTTTTATACATTTCCTTGATGAGTGAACAAGAGACAGCATCCTAAACAAGGTCTCAATACCACAATAGACACATCCAGCCTTTAGTCTACTGTGGATCATGGGTCCATGGTGTCTGGTGTTCTCAGAAAGGTCTGTACTTGAATCAGGAAATTTCCATGTGGGGTTGCCTCACAGAGCATTCCCTTTTACCTCTGCACCACTGTTTGGCCATGGTAAATAAATTCTTACAGAAGAAAGGAGAGAGTGAGATTTAGACAACTGCTTTTTAAAGTTGTGATAGTTATTTAAGAGTCTATTTGATGATGATGATGAAAATAGTAATGTCTGTGTCTTGACTGATATGCATGGTAATCATACTGGAAAAAGAAATGCATTATACTGTAAAGATACATGTGATTAAATGTAATATAAAAATTATGATAATAATAATTAAATTTAATTTAAAAAAAAAGAGTCCAAGTGAAGAGTCCAATATTCAGGGAAGAATATTATTATCCTCACAAAACTTCAAGTGTATGTGAACAAAGACTTGCTGCACGACACAGGAACATGTCATAACTTTCCCTCAGTTTTTTCAATTTGAAATGATGGGAGTAGACATTGGAACCAGCAGATGGCATAATGGTTATATTGCTAGACTGCCATGTAGTCAACTGCAGTTTAAGTTTCAGAGCTGGTCGCTTCAAACTCATGCCAAGCACTTGTGTGTGGGTGCCCAAAATTCCAAGAAGAGAATGAAGGAGAAGGGATTGAAGAGTGTCACCTGCCCTGGTGGGTAATTTCTCTTTCTGTTTCTCTGGCCAACACATATGCCCTATAGCAAAAATCTCTCTCTCAAAAAAAAGAAAAATCATAAGAGTAGATATCAGTAAATCAAATAAAAAACTGATACCAATCTTCTTACTAGGATATAGCAATCATTCAATTAAATAGTAATATTAAATATAGCTTGTATAATTGTTATATAACATGTATAATTGTTACTATGTAGGTTAAATGGAAAATCTTATTTACAACTGGATTATTGGAATCGCTAGGAGATAATATATTTAATTCTTATTGAAAAAGATCGGAAATTTGAACAAAAGAACCTCTATATTTAATTTTTTTCCTGTCTTGTAATTGAGGCTTTTGGGGGTTAAACTGTGAAAAAATTCCAAATGTTACTGTTGCATGTAATGTACTGAGATACATATATTTAATTTTATTTAGTGTTATCATTTTTAAAACTTCGCTATGGGGCACACATGCTCACCAGAGAGAAAAAGAAAGTAAGAAAGCAAGCCGCCAGGTCTGGTACTCTAATCACAGTTGACCATGTGGGAGTCCAACACTTCAACCAGCAAGTAACCTGCTGACCTCTTAGTGACATTTTTATAGACCATTTTCTTAACCCATACAGCACAGGAAAAAATGGTACGTCTCATTGCCAGCTGATTAGTTCAATTTCATAATAATTCAATTCTCCATTTTTCTTCATTTTATCTTACCATAGATTTTCTGTTTTTTTTGTTTGTTTGTTTTTTTTCCTTTTGGCAGGTCACTTGTGCTCACGGGGAGTTGGGGAGAGAGAGAAAGACAGACACAGTTTGAGGGAAAGTGAGAAATCACCCTTGGGTGATGGCCACATCACAATCCCTTCTCTATTCTCCTCCCAGGATCTTGAACACCCATGTACATGCACCCAGCATGATTTTCAGGCCAACGGGTTCAGGACTTGTACTGCCGTTGGCCATGTGGAAATCCAGCAAAGTAATTGCTAAATCATCTGCTAACCCCTTTCCTTCTCCTTTAACCAGTACAATTTTGTTGTTGTTAATTTTACTACTTGATTTAAACAATTAAAAATATGTTGAATACAATTTCGTGGTGTCGTCTTAAAAATTTTTAGTTCTCCAGAGTTTGCAAAATTTTGGATTTATATTTATCACAAGCAAGTTCTAAAAACAGTAAATTACCAAGTTTTTTTCTCAGAAGACTGGAAGTATTTCACAGTAAACTAAAAAATGTTTTCTACATAAAATTTATAAGATATAATATAAAAAAGAAGATAATAGTCTGTGTCAATAATTTAGCATTCCAGAAACAAGTAGAGACAGCTTTTTTCTCCCCAAGTATAGTGCATGTTTTGGCTGTATTACAAATAACGATACAATATTTGCAATTAGTTAATTTCTAAGTTTACATAGATTATTTATTTTATTATTATTTGTTAATTTCCCAGAGAATGTGTTTGCTCACCAGAGAAAGATACAGCTGGGGAAGAATGAGAAAGCACTTTCCATGGGGGATGGTCATGGCACAATTCCTTCTCCTTCATTTGTCCTTTCTTATAGAACTTTTTGCATGTGTACACATGTACCTGGACTGTTTTTAAGTCCCTGAGCCTTGGATTCGAACTGCCAATTGGTCATGTGGGAGCCAGCTGCCGTAACTACCATGGCACTGGCTGGCCCCAACCATTTGCTTAATCCACTGAACACAGACAGAGAAAAATTGCATGTCATTGCTTGAATGTATTCTTTGTGCATATGAGTGGGCTATAATCTGTAGATAACCTACTATAATATGAATATGAATATGAAGCCATCGTGCCTCACATTATAAATTAATACAAGTTCAAGTTCACCTAAGATTATTCTTTTAAAAATTTAACTCAAGTGTATAATAATTTGACAAATGAAATTATTTTCTTTTAATATGTAGCAATGGTAAATTATTTATTTTCAAAATTTTAGACTTTTTTAAAATCAGTTTTAAATGATCCTTTTATCATTTAATTAAATCAGTACATTTTGCAATAGGCTAGTGGTTGTAATAATGTTAAGTCATTTGGGTTAAACTTTTGATTGACTATTTCTAAAAAGAAAATATTCTTAAAGTGATGTCTTAACTGTATTGCGATTACATTTTGCTATGAAAATTTTAGAGAGTGCTTTTTCTGTCATAACTACTACTTATAAATCTGAATTTCAAAAGTCATAGATTTATTTTAATTGTATAAAAAGACAAATTTATCTTTTGAATGCCAAGGATTATTAATAGTCAATTTTAAGAGCTAAATGGCAAATTAATGCCTTCATAAATCAATATGGAACCTGCTAAAAAAGAAACACTTTTCTCATAAATTTTTCTTATTCAGCTTTAGGCTCTGTGTTTTGGAGTCATGGGGTTTTCAAGGGATGTTTACTTTAAATAAATCATTCAATACTGTGCATGATTTTAGTCACCATCACGCCAAAATTTCAGTTTAAAAATTGCATTCTTCAAGAAAATATGCTATTCCCAATCATCTCAAATACATGATATAATTCTTAAAACACAGTAAGATAAATGTCACCACAGCTAATCCATATTATCAGGTTCTCTGCCCCTTTCCGGAACACAGACGATTAACTTTCCCTCTTCTATTTAAATCGGGCTATAGTGAAGTGACTTGTTTTGACAAGAATACAAGCAATAATAATAGCTTTTACTTGGGGGAAGAAGTTCTTAATTTCTTATCTACGATTTTCCCAATCCAGCCCATGCGCGTGTGTGTTTACAAGTGCTCCAGAGTCTGGATTTAAAAGATAACCTTTAGAAGACTGAGAATGCTCAGAGCTGAGAAATATAAAACAATCATTTGGTGTCATTTTTAATCATGATATAGTCTATCCTGACTGATATATATCACATTAAAATAAATTCATGATTGACGCATGTACCTAAGCTAATGTATTGCAATTAAGTCAACAGCCAAAGTCAAATTTTATTTAACAGTTCATCATAGCACTTGCACATAACCTTATTTCCTCTTGGCTTTCAGGGTTAATTTTTCCTGGTCTAGACTAATCTTCTTTACATGTGCACAATGTTATTATAAGAGGAGTAATTAAAACAGTATCTTTTTTTTAATTCTTTGCCCTTTGCAAAGATATAAAATCAGCATTCATTATAATTTAACCTTTTCATACTTTATAATCCATGATGAAGCATAAATAACCTGAATTCTGTAAAATGTAACTGTCAAGGGAAAGGACTGCCATCTGTCTCATTAGACACATAGGTTATAATCATGTTGCAATAAATGTGGTTATTATATATTAGCAACTACAATTACATCTCGCATGTATATTTAGTATGCATATACCTCTAATAAACAGATATATGAGAATGGTGCTCTGCATATGATAAATTGGTATATCTTATGTTTTTGACATTTTTCTTATTACATCATTTAAAATATAAATAGATATATTCAAAATATGTCGCTATACATTGCAATTTTATTTTTTCATAGGCTTACCTATTATTTAAATAAACTTAATTATTACACTGAAATATTAGGTCATTAGGAAAATCATTACTTATTTTTCTGTTTCTCTATGCAAAAATGTATCATGACTTTCCAGACGACCTAACAGATATAAATAAGCTTCCTTTTTAAAAATAGAACTGGTAGGACCAGCAGTTAGCGTAATGGCTATGTCGCTGGACTCCCACGTAATCGACTGCTGTTCAAGTCCTGGACCTGGTGGCTTAAACTCACGCCGGGTGCGTGTGCGTGTATGCCAAGATCCTGAGAGGAGAATGGAGGAGAAGGGACTGCGGCATGGCCATCCCCCCTGGGGGGTGATTTCTCACTTTCTGTCTGTCTCTCTCTGTCTGTCGGTGAGCGCATGCTCCCTATGGCAAAAACCTCTGAAAAAAAATTATAGATAAGAGACTTTTTTGGTAAGTTCAATAATGTTTAATAAAATGATTTTTTATGAAAATATGAATTTTATTGCTCAAACTTATTAAATAAGTTGAATACAGAATGAAAAAATAACTATTAAATTTGTTTTACTCATTTCTGATATTTCTGGTCATGTCAGGTTTAAAATAATTATTTTAATATTTCCCCAAAATTAATCTGCTGTAAACACTTATTTCACTGGTTTAAACTACAGAAATAGTTTTAAAGCAAAAACATTCTCATAATAATAACACACTTCTACCAAATATACATAAATGCATGCAAAGAAATATGCAAACGGAGATAAGATCAATTATTCTTAGTCACTGAATATTTTGATTCATATCAAAAAGTTATCATTTATAGTAACAAGTTTAGATGATGTCAATTTTAAAATAAGAGTAGGCCTAGCTTGAGCAGTGTAGACTTGAACTTGTTGGAGCTAAAGTTCTGGAAGGCACATGATAAATCTTGGGATTTGGATCCTTAGGTTGGCCTGAAAAGATGCTGATCACCCTCAAGTGCTCTGGGCCCTGAGGAGCTGGAGGGCTGAGGAAAAGGGGTCGTGGTTTGAGGAGAGCCTATTGAAGGTACTCCCTTTCTCCTTTTTTCTCTCTCTCGTGTATGCATAGTACTCTCTATCATAACTAGAGAGAGAAGAAAAAAAAAGATTGAAAGAGAGGAGGGAGGGAGAGAGGAAGGAAGGAAATATCAGTTTTCATGTATCCGTAATCTGTGATTAAATTGTCTCTAACCACAATCATGATGGAAATAGTGAGACTTCAAGATGTATTTGAAACCACTCTGCCATGTTATTTGAAGGTCCTGTGAAAAATGAAGAGGGCTTTGGGGTAGGGAGACAGATGTGTGATCTGGTATGTAAGGCAACCAGATACCATGCTGACTGAGGGGGGAAGGTTTAAATCCCAGCCCCTCTGGCTTGAAAACACACGGGGCACATATGCATGTATGTTTTCAAGAGTGGAGAAATTTAAGAGAAGGATCACAGTGAGACCATGTGCTATTAAGGGTGCTTTCTCCTTTTCCTTCTCCCTTGTTATCTCTCTGTCTGTCTGTCTCTCTCTCCTGGTGAGCACATTTGACCTCTGGAAAATTTAAAAAAAAATAAAAATTCCCACTGCAGGTGGGAATTAAGAAATAAAAGGAAGAGGTTGGATCATGGTGTCAATTAAATCTGGATTTGTATAATAGCATCGCTATCCAAAATTAGCCCAAGTCTTCTCATATTTGTCATCTGTATAAATAAGAAAAAAGACCTAATTTTATAAGTTATTTAAAATAAGTAAAATTTAGCTAGTAAATTATCAAGAATTTATTAACTCTTAAATAGTTTTAAATTATGTATTAAAACAAAAATATATTTAAAACGTTCTTTCTATGTTCTGAGCACTATGCTGTGCAAGGAGAATTGAAAGATAGTGTATAAAAACATGAACAAGTGAGAATTAATACTTTGTATTAACAACTGGGATTCCTAATGAAGTTCACCGTTTTGTTTGTTGTTTAATTCATATCCTAAGCAACCATCATTGCAATTTATGCATGTTATTCAAGTACTTTATAATTATTCACATATTTAGACGTATTTCCTGTGCATAAACATGGGCATATCAGCAATGTGTTAAGTAATAAATACAAAAGCATTAGAAAAAGAAATAAAAGGTGGGGCCAGCAGATGGCATAATGGTTACATCACTGGACCCCCACATGGCCAGTTGTGGCTTGAATCCTGGACCTGGTGGCTTCAATCTTACATTGGACGAATGTATATGCGTGCCCAAGATCCCAGGAGGAGAATGGAAGAGAAGGGATAGTGGTGTGGCCATTCCCCTGGGAAGTGATTTCTCATTTTCCCTCTCATTGTGTCTGTCTGTATCTCTCCAGGGAATGCATGCACACTAAAGCAAAAATCTCTTAAAAGAAAAAAAAAAAGTGTCTGCCCCCAGGGATAGCCCACAGCATAGCACTTATATCTATCTGGTGATGTACCTATCATTGCTATGTAACATTCTACTCAAAAACACTGGCATAAACATGTATATTTTATTTAGCTCCCAATCTGTGTGTCAACTGAGAGATGCTAGTCTAAGAGTTCTGCTCAGTTTTTAGAGACCTTCAAGAGAAACAGCTGTAAACTGACTTTGCTAACCTCGTTTAGATGTTTTTGTAAATTGGGAACTTGACAAGCACCAAACAGTTGATTCAGTTCTACTTCAGTCCGTGTCTTATGCTCCAGCACACTAGTGAGGGCTTGTTCACATGGCAGACTTCAGAGTCCAAGAAAAGGAACAGGAATCACGGGGTATCTTAAGGGATAGGCTCCAAACTGACACACTGTCACTACTGTCACTGCTGATCGGAGCCTGTCACAAAGCCAGCTCTATTTAACGGTAGAAAAGTACAGGAGGAATTCAAGAAGTTCATGGAAAATGCATATCATGAAAAAAGTATTCATGGATTTCAAAATATTTTGTGCCACAATAAACTCATACTTTAATTCTATTATTTCAAAAATTTTGGAAGTGCTCTCAGAGTCCACATTTCTTTTTTTGTTTTTTCTTTTTTTTTGGAGAAGTTTTTGCTATAGGGCGCATGCGCTTGCCAGATAGACGGAGACAGACAGAGAGATAGAAAGTGAGAAATCACCAGAGGGGATGGTCACACTGCAATCCCTTCTCCTCCATTCTCCTCTTGGAATCTTGGGCATGCACGCTCATGCGCACGGTGTGAATTTAAGCCACTGGGTCTGGGACTCGAACTGCGGTCGACTACGTGGCAGTCCAGCGACATAGCCATTACGCTAACTGCTGGTCCCAGAGTTCACATTTCTTGAGAAGATCTTCAGTCAAGTGGAAAGGGACTTGGACACTGGGAAATAATTATAGCTATTAAAATATTAAATATAAATCATAGTGATAAATGTATAATTTGAATATATATATATATATGGATGATTTTTTACTATACCCCTTGAAATCTAAGCCATATCACAAGCATGGAAATTAAATGAATTAAAATTAACAGATGATGTGTATTTTGTTTAATATGCTTACGCTAAAAATAGTAAATGACTGAAAGAACTCTAAAAATTGTAGGTATATCTCTAGATTTGTTTTCCATTCTCCAAAACTTTATGCACCAAACTAGAATACTCAGTTTTTTCTCGAATGGGCCTCATAATTTCTCACATTACTTCTCTGACTTATGTTCTTCTGTAGGCTCATTTACAATACAGTGGCCTAACCTTTCCCATCCATCAAATTTTGTTTCAAATTCTTTTTTTTTTTTTGAACAAAGAATGTCTTTATTTTTTTTAATTTTTTATACATTCAATCACATTATTTAACTTATAAAGCGAGCATTGCAATGAGAACATTTCTCCCCAATCTAGTTGATCAAAACATCTTCAACAGATAACCCCACTACCTCCCCATCCCGTCAATGCTCTGTCGCCGCATCTCTCCTCCAAATGTCCTTCCCAGGCCCTACTCCTCCACACACACCACATCTGTCAATCACACCCATCTCTTGTGTTTGTACATCCTTTAGTCAGTCAGTTTCAGTCACATGTCCACAGTCTCAACCTGACTTACTGTAACTTTCTTAGCAATTTAGTGTGTCTAACATATTAAATAGATAACTTTAATTTCTAGTACAATATTTTATGTGTTTTCTCTTCAGTACTGAACAGTGCAGACCTTCATAGAGAGAAATAGAATCACCAATCTGTATCACTACGATAACAGAAACAGAATTTCTTTTAAAAAGTCTGCAAAGATAAGAGCATTAGTAACAAAGACAGTAGTAGAATGTTTCAATATAATATTGGAAGTTAAATTTGGGTGTAGCAAAGTAAATGATTTAACAGGATGGGGTAAGCAAAGGGAGATTTCAACTGAAATAAGCCAGAATTCTATCTTTTCCATTAAACATGCAGAGGAGCCCAGAATGTCTGGAAAGTGGAGGTATGAGGTGGTCAGGGATTTGAGGCTGATGTAAATCTTACATTTATCTCAGTGTAACAGGTAAAGATATTGATATCTAGAGAGTTTAAGTATCTTCCTGAGATTTTGCATCACTGTTAATTTGTGAACTTTGCATTGGATCCTAAATTCAGCATTTCGAGTTTAAGGAAAGCTTTCTTTTACTTTGAAACTCATGTGCTATCAATAGTCCTATTAATTTTTATTTTAAAAGCCTACTTATATTTCACTTTCTATTCTCCTGCACTTTTTTCTCTTTTTTATTGCTGAAGAAGTTTTAGCCTTAGGGTGAATGCATTCACCAGACACACACACACACACACACACACAGGAGAGAGAGAGAGAGAGAGAGAGAGAGCGCAAGAAAGAAAGTGAAAAAAGTCAAAGATTACCCCTCCTGGCCATGTTGTAATCCCTTCTTCTCCATTCTCTCCTGGGATCTTGGGCATGCACACAGATGCACCCAGTGTTGAGTTTCAAGCCACAAGGAGTCTTAGGACTAGAATCACAGTTGGCTGTGTGGGAGTCCAGCAATGTAAATGTTATACCATCTGCTGATCCCTCTCCCACATGTCTAGTTTTAATGTTTCTTATATGATCAATTAGAATTTTCTTGCTAGGGGCCAGATGGTGTGCAGCAATGCACAAAGCTCTGTGAGGTGATCCTACATGGGAAGGTTCCCAATAGGTGAGCTACCATACCTCCCTGAGTCTGCCAGGCATGGCCTTGCTCATGATACTGAGCTGTTTGAACACTGTCAGTGGAGTGCAGCATTGAGATCTTGTTGGGAAATTCCCTCTCTCTACTTCTCTCTCTATCTCACTCTTGGAGGAGATAAATTAACTATATACACATATATATTCATTTATGTGTGTATATATACATGCAGATATACATATGTGTATGTGTGTGTGTATATATATGTATATATATATGTATATATATATCCTACTTGAAGTTTTTAATGGTGTAACCACAGCGAGATGAAGAGGATTTAGACTGAAGATACCATTTGAGTGATCGTAGACATGTTAATTAAAATTTTTTTGTGATCATTTTGTTTGTCTGTAAAATGGGAAAAATGAAACTGTTATGGACTGAATGTGCCATCCTCCTAAATCATATGTTGAAGCCCTAGCATAATGGCATTTGGATATGAGATCATTATAAATTAAGATCAGAAAAGGTCATGAGTGTGGAGTCTCAGAATGGCATTAATACCCTTATACAAAGAGACACTAGAGGTGGCTAGCAGGTGACATCATGGTTAAGGTGCTGGACTCGCACATAGAAAACCATAGTTCAAGTCCTGAACCAGGCGCCTTGAAACACGAAAGGCACATGTACCTGCATGCTCAAAATCCCAAGAGGAGAAAGGAGGAGAAGGAATTGCAGTGAGGCCATCCCCTCTGGGGGGTGGGGGGGATGATTTTTCATTTCTCTCTTTCTGTCTCTCTGGCCTTATATGCACCTTATAGCAAAAAAACTCTCTAAAAAAAAAGAAATACAGAAAACTTCATTCTCTCTTGGTATAGGCACAAAGAAGAGGTCATGTGAGCACAGTGAGAAAGTGACTGTAAGCCAGGAAGAGGGTCCTACTAACATCTGACTATGCTGGCATCCTGCTTGCAGACTTTCAGGCTCCAAAGTTATAAGAACATAAATTTCTAACATTTAAGTCACCCAGACTACTGTATTTTGTACAGCAGTCTGAATTGAATAATAATTTAAAAAAAAAACTTAAATCCACAAATTGGTTGTAAAAATGAACTGAGACAATACAATAAAAAGTTGTCTTTTAAAAAGATTCTTGTAACAGATTCTTTTTTAAAAGAATTATGTTATTGAAATTTCATTTATTTATTTATTTTAATTCAACCAGTTTATTGAAATTTCATTTAGTTATTTATTTTAATTCGACCAGAGAGAGAGAAAGTGAGAAAGCAAGTTGCTAGGTCTGGAACTCAAACCGTGGTTGGCCATCTGGGGGTCTTGCGCTCTTAATCACCATGCCTCCTGCTGGCCCCTCTTGGAACAAATTCAATTACCAGATTATCTGACGAGTAGAGTAACCTTGCAATGTGGCATATTATATATGTATTATTTACAGCACTCTATCTTCTAACAGAAGCATTTTCATTTTGCAAGTGAAGTTTGTGCAGAAAAGAATTAGCATATCAGGTCTGAGATGGATATCTGTAGGAAAAACTGCTTGCATGATTGTCTGATAACATCCAGGAATTTGGATTTCAGGTGAGTTCCTGCCATTCCCAAAACTCATAAAAAAAGCTCATTACACCTAAACTTTTTATGCAAACATATGAATTATGCTGAACACCTACTTACTTTCCCAAGAAGTAGAAATTTTAGTACCCACAAAGCAGAGCGTGCGTACATAACCAGTCCCAGTAAAACCCCTAGGAACTGAATCTCTAATAAGCTAATTAGAATGTATTGATAAAATGAGTTAATGAAATATTGGTAGTCACTATTTCTTATGCATTGTCACAAATCATTACAGGAGGAAATGAGCATGTGTGATTTCTCTGAAATAGGACTCTTGGATACCATGCCTGTCTTTTAATTCAAGAGTTTAATCCCATACACCTATTTTTTTAATTATTTAATTTATATATTATTCTTTTTAAATTTGCTGCAGGGCATGTGCTCCCACAAGACAGAAAGAGAGAAAGAGGAAGAAAGTGAGAAAGTAAGATACTTGAACTTGAACCACAGTCGGTCATGTGGGAGCCGAGCACCTTAACCACCTTCCACCTGCTGCCCCTGCATATTCTTTTATCTGTGCTGATTTTGTTTTCTATCCTTTGCTGCAATCAATCATAGTCTTGAATATGACAACATGCAGAATCCAAAGAGTTTTCTAGTGTATTAACAAACCTGGAATAAGTCATGGGATGACTCACATAAAGAAAATCAAGTTCAGAGAGCTAAAGTTATTTTCTCTTTTCATTTGCATTCATCCCAAAAATCTCAGTTATTTGAAAACTCATAATCAACTGACGGCATAGAAAACAGCGCTGAGTAATGTAATGCTGATACTACTGTGAAGATAGGAAAATTAAGGTCATGTTTGGTATAAACCTCAGCTTATCATAAAAAAAACTTATTTAAAGAAAATTATCAAAAAGTTAGGAAACCAAATCTAATACTTTTTAAAAATCATAAGTCGCAATTCCTCTTTCTTCACCTCCCCCAGAATACTTCTTTAAAGAATTATTTATTTATTTAATTCCATTTGTTGTTATTATTATTATTACTATTATTTAGTTCAACCTGGGAGAGACAGATAGAAAAAGGGAGGAGAGAAAGCAAGCCCCTAGGCCCAAGATTCCAGCTGCGGTCAGCCATGTGGGAGTCTAGCACTCCAACCACATCACCTGCCAGCTTCACAGAATATTTTTTAAGAAGTATTTAAGAGGAATTAATCAGGTTCATGTATTTATTAGCATAAATTTTAACTGCAAAGAAAGCAAAGATCTCTGTTTCATCTGTCTCATTTTCGAAAGGACTACTTGCTGAAAGGAATAGAGTAGATGAATTGATGAATTAATCTTAGCCTCATACTTATGTAATGCTTCTTTTTTCTCTAATTTCTTCAAGTTCTGTTTTCTCTGCACTCTACTCTCTTTTCTCCATGTCACTTATAACTCTATTCTAACCTTGTGTATGACTCCTTTCGGTGCCCTATAAATACGAGATCTATATCTATAGATTTAGAGATCAGAGGAATTAAATTGCATGAAGGAGACCTAATTTCACAGATAACAGGGCACCTACTTGAAAACATCACTTCTCAATAAACGTACTGATTATCTTGTGTACCTGTGCATGGGATACCTGTGTGTTGAATAAAAGGATATAGGTGTGAAAGAAGGAGAAAGTATGTGTAAGAGGAAGAGCAGAGAGAATATTGGGAAACTTTTGCTTTGGAATTTGTCCTTGAACTGATTTCACCTTCACTGTGCTTGATTCTGTCAATGATTAAAAAAAAGACAATTAAACAACTGTAACCTAATAAATTAAAATTTGTTGACAGTTTAATATTTACTCCCAGTTATGATTTACATGATTCCTTATTAAGCAAGTATTGGTAGAGCAACTACAATTTGCTAGGTAGTAAAAATACACTATTAAGCAAAATACAATTATCTCAACCATATATTCACTCTAAGAAATTAAAATTCATTTCAACACAAATCATTTAACTGTTACTGACACTGCCGTATAAAGGTGATCTGCTTTTTGGCGAGTGATGATGGAGAGAGAAGTGAGCTTTTCTTTGTAAGAAAATTAAAAATATATTTATTTTGTTTTTAATATGCTATAAAGAACAATCTTAAAAAGCAAAGCAGTTTCTCCCTGAAGAAATATGAAACAAAGATGAATGATGTGAGCATTTGTAATTAAGATGACCTTGATTCTAAAGTTATTATCTAAATATTGGATTTTGTTCGAAATTAAGACATAATACCAGGCCCTTGGATTAGGAGTGTTTGCCATCATTCATTATTCCATAATTGAGGTCACCGGGCTTGTCAAATGTACCATGTCAAAATTAATTCACCAGTGCAATATTTAAAATCCTTCCATTATGTTCTAGGAAGTTTGAATTAAAGTCTATGAATTAAAAAACTAATAAAAGGTTTACTTTCTTTTCTCTTTCCTTAGCATTAATGCTCTATAAAGAAGATACAACTTTATATCTTTTAAAATACATATTTCCCTATCTTGAATACCTTTAACTGAGTATTACAAGAATATGTCTAAATGTAAATAGTACAAAAATCATAAAGTCAGATGTTAGCACTGGCTCTCATTTGGGGAAAAATGACAAAGTCTCTGGTAATCGGTTATGATAATGGTTTACTCTTTAAGCTATTAAAATATAGAGAATTTTCAGTTTACTATAATCATCTAATTGGATAACTTTTTATTTATAAAGAATAGAGAAATTGTAATGTCTTTTACTTTGCTCTTAATTATATTCTTTTAAAACAATGTAGTAGGATTAAATTAATGCTAATAGGTCATTGATAAAATCTTAAACGTTATAATTTTTGGTAGTCATTTATTAAATTATTCTTGCTCAGTCTTTTTTGATTAATACTTCATTTCAGATATAATTATATATTTTCAGAGCACTGTGCCATTTAAACTTTATTAAACTCAAAAGTTTAACTGCAAGCTAATATGTCATGTTGATTGGAAAAATGAGTACAATTTCTGTATCTTCTCTGCTCACATCACTTGCAATGTGACCTCAAATCCTCCCATCCACAGCTAAAATTTATTTCTTAACCTTAGATCCTAGGCTGGCTTTTTGCTTTTCTTAGTCTAATAAATTTCTGAGAAGTTATGTATGCCGGTTCCAGGTTTGGCTTCAGGAGTCTTCATATATTTCTACTCTCTATTGAAACTGCGACGATGACCTGTCCGAGCTCGCCTGTTGGAGAGTGAGCGACCTGGTGAATCCAAGATGAATTGTCCAACTATCTTGAAGGGATATCCTCAAGAAGTTAGACCCCCAAGAAAATATTAGGTCATGGCAGTCAAAGGATTGAAGACAGAAGAGGTTAACTGAGCCTATCCTAAAAATCTTGCAAATCTAGATGACTAGTGAGAAATAACAAATACATGTATTTTTATCTTTATTTTTCTTTATTTATTCTTTATGGTTTTGCCATAGGGCATGTGTGCTCATCTGAGAGAGACAGAAAAGGCAGTGAGAGGGAAAGTGAGAAATTACACCCTCCTCCCTTCCAGGGAGGATGGCCACATAGCAATCTCTTCTCCTCTTAGGATTTTGGGCATGCATACATATGTGCCAGGTATGAGTTTCAAGCTGCCAGGTCTGGTACTCAAACTGTGGTCAGCCATGTGGGAGTACAACGCCTTAACCATTATACCATCTGCTGGCCCCACAATCACACTTACTTTAAGTCATTGATGTTTTTGAATGTTTCTTATAGAGTAATAGTTAACTGCTACACTAGGAAACCTTTTTTTTGGTATAGATATTACATTGAAAATAAAATTTAGAGGACTATTTGGGAATTAGATTGGCTTAGGTGCTAGTGTGAGTTTCTGCTGATGGCATTCGTTATTGTATTAAGAAAGGGCAAGTGTTGGCCAGCAGATGGCATAGCGATTATGTTGCTGAATGCCCACATGGCTAGCTGCAGTTTGAGTCCCGGATCTGGTGGCTTCAGACTCATGCCAGGCATGTGTGCATGTGTTTATAAGATCCTAGGAGGAGGGAACCAGCAGTTAGTGTAATGGCGATGTCGGTGGGTCGCTGGACTCCCACCGCGTCTGGACCCGGTGGCTTAAAACTCACGCCGGGCACGTGTGCGTGCGTGCCCAAGATCCCGAGAGAAGAATGGAAGAGAAGGGATTGCGGCGTGACCATCCCCTCTTGGGGGGTGATTTCTCCCTTTCTGTCTCTATGTTTCTCTCTGTCTGTCTGGCGAGCGCACACACCCTATAGCGAAAACCTCTCAAAAAAAAAAAAAAAAAAAAAGATCCTAGGAGGAGAATGGAAGAGAAGGATTACGGAGTGGCCATTCCCCCTAGGGGTTGATTTCTTATTTTCCCTCCACTGCCTCTGTCTGTTTCCTGTGAATACATGTGCCCTAGGCAAAAACCTCCTTTAAAAAAAGGAAGTGCAAGTGTTAGTTCCATTAGAACTTGCACCTGGAATGGATTTACAAATGAAACATAATAAATAAATAAATAAATAGAACATGTAGGCCCAGCCACAGTCTCACCAGTGGGAGGGTACCATTGTGTAGTGGAGTTTAGGAAGGGCTGTGTGGTGCTCGCCTGTGGCTCTGGCTATGTGGGAGGCTGGGACAGAAGGATCTCAGCATGGTGAGCCCCTGTGAAAAAAATAGTAACCTATCTCTCTTTTTCTTTCTTTTTGTTTCTCTCTTCCATCCTCCATGTTTCTCTTTCACTTTAAATATATGATATTAGGGACCAGCAGGTGGCATAATGGTTAGGGTGCTAAACACCCACGTGTCTGATTGTGATTCGAGTCTCAGACATAGTGGCTTGAAACTCACACTGGGTACATGTGTGTGTGTGTGTGTTCCCAGAATCCTAAGAGGAGATTAGAAGGTTAAATAAAAGTGAGAAAACACACCATTAATTGGAGTACAATATGGAAAGAAGAAAGAAATAAATCAGAATCTATATTTGAAGATATATAGCTTAAAGTTTCACTGATGAAATATAGCAAGTCACAATTTTTTTAAATACTATAATACTACTCACATAATCCCTTTCTTTCTTTATCTAAAAATTGGTATATAAGAACAGATTTTTTGGGCCA
>NW_006160179.1:329850-348156 GCF_000334495.1 Tupaia belangeri chinensis
CACCCTATAGATAAAAGCTTCGAAAAAAAAAAAAAAAAAAAAAAGATCCTAGGAGGAGAATGGAAGAGAAGGATTACGGAGTGGCCATTCCCCCTAGGGGGTGATTTCTTATTTTCCCTCCACTGTCTCTGTCTGTTTCCTGTGAATACATGTGCCCTAGGCAAAAACCTCCTTTAAAAAAAGGAAGTGCAAGTGTTAGTTCCATTAGAACTTGCACCTGGAATGGATTTACAAATGAAACATAATAAATAAATAAATAAATAGAACATGTAGGCCCAGCCACAGTCTCACCAGTGGGAGGGTACCATTGTGTAGTGGAGTTTAGGAAGGGCTGTGTGGTGCTCGCCTGTGGCTCTGGCTATGTGGGAGGCTGGGACAGAAGGATCTCAGCATGGTGAGCCCCTGTGAAAAAAATAGTAACCTATCTCTCTTTTTCTTTCTTTTTGTTTCTCTCTTCCATCCTCCATGTTTCTCTTTCACTTTAAATATATGATATTAGGGACCAGCAGGTGGCATAATGGTTAGGGTGCTAAACACCCACGTGTCTGATTGTGATTCGAGTCTCAGACATAGTGGCTTGAAACTCACACTGGGTACATGTGTGTGTGTGTGTTCCCAGAATCCTAAGAGGAGATTAGAAGGTTAAATAAAAGTGAGAAAACACACCATTAATTGGAGTACAATATGGAAAGAAGAAAGAAATAAATCAGAATCTATATTTGAAGATATATAGCTTAAAGTTTCACTGATGAAATATAGCAAGTCACAATTTTTTTAAATACTATAATACTACTCACATAATCCTTCTTTCTTTCTTTATCTAAAAATTGGTATATAAGAACAGATTTTTTGGGCCAGCAGGTTACGGTATGGTAGGGCCCTGGGCTCCCACAAGGCTGATTGTAATTCAAGTCCCAGACCCAGTTACTTGAAACTCACACTGGGCTCTCTTGCATGCATGTTCAAAATCCTGAGAGGAGAATGGAGAAGCAATTGCAGTGTGGCCATCTCTTCTGGGGGGTGATTTCTTACTTTCTCTCTCACTGTCTCTCTCTGGTGAGAGCACACACACACACACACACACACACACACTCACACACACACAATGGTTTCCTCATTGTGTAATTCTATTCAATAGGCAACGTATTTGCTGTAAATCAATTACTTTGTTTAAATCAATTAGTACAAAAACCTGTTAAGAATTATTAAACTTCGAAGTCTATTCTTAGTGTTTAGAAAACAATATAGAAAATACTGATAACACATAAGGGTTTATCAAAAAATGAAAAAAGATTGAGAAAATACAAAAAATAATGGCAATTGTATTTGTACATGCAGTACATTTTGGAAAAATAATCGGAACTTAAAAGAGAGATTGAAAAATTCTTAATGATAAATTTTCCTTGGAAAAAATTCAGTGATGGCTCACTAAAAGTGGTTCATTAAATTTTTAAATTTAATTTTGATAATTTTCACCACAAAGATACTTGTGATAATATTAAAATGGGTTATATTACTTTACTCATTTTGTTTTAATTGTCAAAGGGGTCATGTGCTTGCCAGGGAGAGACAATGAAACAGAGAGAGAGAAAGCACCTTTCCATGGAGCATAATCATACTGCTATTTCTTATCCTCCATTTTGCCAGGCTGTTTGGATTTGGGGCAAGCCATGGAGTCCAATATTTGAACCGTCATTCATTTGAAATACAATTCCCTTAACCACTAGGTCATAGGACCACCTACTCCACTCATTTTTACACAATGTTCTTTATATATTAAATGTAATGAGCATTTACTTTAGAATTCTAAATACTTTAGAATGTTTATCTATCTATCTATGTATATGTGTGTGTGTGTGTATATATATATATATATATATACTCTGTAGCATGATGAGTACATCAATGTCAAATCTAACCCACTAATATGTAATCAACCATCAGAAGATACTAACATACTTTGGAAACCTTTAAAGATGGAGCCAGCAGGTAGTGTGGAGGTTAAGACCACTGGCTATCATATGGCCAACTTGGCACCTAGAGTCCTGGACCCAGAGTCTTGAAAATCATCCTGGGTTTAGAGCCAGCAGAGGGCATAGTTGTTATGTCACTGTACTTCCACATGGTCAACTACTGTTCGAGTCCTGGACCCAGTGGCTTGAAACTCAGGCCAGGCATGTGTGCATGTGCGCCAAAGATCCCAGGAGAAAAGTAGGGAAGAAGGGATTGTGGCCTGGTCATCCTCCTAGAGGTGATTTCTCACTTTCTCTTTGTTTCTGTCTCTCCGGTGAGTGCATGTGTTCTAAGGCAAAAATCTCTTATCAAAAAATAAATGAAAACCAAAAAAAAAAAAAAAAAAAAAAAAAAAGAAAAGGAAATTATGTGGGAGTGCATGTGTTTGTGTCCAAAATCCTAAGAGGAGAATAGAGGAGAAAGGAGATAGTGGTGTGGCCATTCCCTGGGGGAGGGGGGGTGTTTTCTCACTTTCCTCTGTCTCTCTGTCTTTCACCAGTAAGTGAATATTCCCCATATCAAAATATATATATATAACAAAACAAAACAAACAACAAAAAAGTTAAAAATGTTAACTATTAAAGATAAGCTTAAAAAGGCATGCAAATAAATTAGATTCAGAAGAAATAAGTTATATCTTCACATAAAGCACAGAATACATAATATTCAAAATTGTACTGAGTAATACACTTCAAAATTAACACACAAAAATGAAATAATAGATGAAGAACCACCCGGATCCGTGTTAGCTATTACTTTACTGTGGCAGTACTTTAATATTTAATGGAAAGCAGTGCTGTTTTCAGACAGCAATGCATCATCTTCAGTAAACTTTGTTACTTTCTAAGAGGAGAGATGTAATTTCATCAGGTTTTGTCCCTAAGACCATATTGCTCCACATGTCACCTCATTTAGCAGTCACTAATATCAAACTCAGGGAAATCATGGTATCCTTTATGCATCCCTTTGATAAAGGCTTTATGTCAGGAAGACTTTATTCCAGAAAGTAGATGTTTAAAAAAATCCTCAGACAGATTTCAGCACATTTCTCACCACCCCATACAAATAAAACACAGCTTTTCTGTGAAGGCATCTTTTTTTATTGCCCCAGGGAGTAGAGAAGCCACACTCGAAGAAACTCCTCTTTTGGGACTGCATCCAAGAGTAGCAGATGAATTCTTAACACTCATTAAAAACAAAAAAAAGAAAAAGAAAAAGAAAGAAAATAATGTTCAGAGAGTTCCTGCTTATACATTCATATTTAATAAATCCAATTTTAGTCACATCCCTATTAAAATAGGAACAAATCCCCTGAAGCTCTTATGCCTCATCTTCTTCGCTCTTCAATGTCTTTATTTTAGACTGTCATTTAGATTTTTGGATAAAGTTCAGTTTCAGTTAATTTACTGTGGTGTTTGAAGAAAAAAAAAATGCTTCCACTACATTAACGTGGAAAGTACATTTGCAAACATTCAATATACCCCTCATGTTCTCTAGCCCCTGGGCATAGGTGCTACCTGAACATTTTTTTCTTTCCCCAGAGATAACTGATGGGTGCATTTCACATTATCACAATGGATTTTTTTTTCCTAACTTACTATCAACAATTATCTTTAGTGTGAATAAAACATTTTGCAGCCTAAGCAAGAAGAGTACATGTATACAATTCCATTGAGAAAACAAAATGCCGAACTGGTTCATTTATCCATGAGATAAATATATATATATATATAACTGGTTCATTTATCCATGAGATAAATACATCAAAATAATCATAACCTTTGCTCCCCTGGGGGGGGGGCATTTAGGACATGACCAGGATAAGTACATTTCTCAATGAGGATATATAGGACTTTGTCAAGAGTTTGTATTTTTTTGTAAACAATAAAGCTATGGAGTGTTTCCAACAAAGGAATAACAATCTATGTTCTCAAAGAATATTTCTGGTTCACTCTTGCAGGAATGGATATGAAGAAAAGAGCAAGGAGAATCTTATGAAGGTTCAGGCATTGGATGATAGTGATCAGTAGGTAGAAGATCACAAGATTAGTGGAGATGATCACATGAGGTGGTCAGACTTAGTATGTTGTGGTAGAGGATAATGACATGTTAAAGCAAAATCTTTTGAATATATTTGTATTTCTAATAAATGTGTAAAAATTTGGATTGGAACAATACTATCAGATGTAGGAGTGTTTGGTAGTACCGCGACTATCAAACAAAACTATCAAGTCATAAGAACTGTTAAGTTAAGCTTTAGAGATGGTTATAAACTATTGGTTCATCTGAATCTTTAAAATAAGTAATTAACTCAAGATCAGTGAAAAGTTGTTTTTACAGTTTTGTGTTATTAGTTTTTCATTATGAGAAAAAATGGAAAACAAAACATAGCTAACAAGTTATCTTTGAAAACAAATATTAACTCTGAAGTATTTGAGGAGCTATATTAAAAATGATAAAAATGAGAAACATTTTGATGGTTTTGTGTTTTTAAAATGAATCTTTGTATGTGATCAAATAATATTCAAAGTATAGACTGCATAAAAATCCACAATTACTTTCACAATATACAGTTATAAAGGCTATTAAAATATTCTGAATATTACATTGTTGAGAATAATAGATAGTTGACCATGTCTATTCAACCACATCAGTACAAGAATCCAAAATATTTTTTTAATTTTATTTATTCATCCATTTATTTTAATTTGACCAGAAAGAAAGAAGGAGAAAGGAAGTGAGAAAGCAAGCCACTAGGTCCAGGACTGAAACCATTCTCAGCCATGTGGGAGTGTCCAGAGCCTTAATCACCATGCCACCTGCTGGTTCCAAAACCCCAAATAGTTTTACCTTCCAGTTAGAGAGACTAAGCCATAATGACACAATAAAGGTTAAAACACAAATTAGCATATCATCTTACTGTTCTTCTCTTGAAATGATTGTGAGCAGTTACCTGGCAAATACTAATATGTTAAAACAAGTCTCTGTATATTGGAATTACTATTTCTTAAAATTTTAAGAAATGAGATCCTCTCCTTTCTATACTACAGTTTTTACTAATTCTTCTTGATTTAAATATCCCTGTATTCTAGACATTCTGTTCCTAAGATTTATGTTCACATATTCACCTTATAGGTGAACATAATTATCTTAGCTTTCTTTTTGTAATAATCTGAAATTAGAAATAATCCAAATAGTCATGAACAGGTGAATGGATAAATACATTGTTGTCTTTGTATAAAATGAAATACGACTCAGCAATAAAAAAGTAAATGAGCCCCTGCTTTCTTTCTCTATACTCGTCCCTTCTCCCTGCCCCCGTTCCACACTATTGATAAATACCAAAATAGATACATCTATAAACAAAAATAAATGAAAAAGAAACCAGAGGAACATACATACTTAATGTAAGAGTCTACTTACATGACCTTCTGAAAAAGCAAACTAGTGTATAATGAAAGAAAGGAAATTGGCAATGGGGAGGAGCGGTGGGAGGATTCTCTAGAATTACAAAAGAGGTTGCTTTTAGGATTAGTGAATATATTCATTACTGTAACTGCAATGTTTATTTGAGGGGCTTATGCATATTAAAATTTATCAAATTGTATACTTTAATTTTGCACAATTTCTTGTATGTCCGTTAAACCTCAATGAAAATATTAAAATGAGTAATTAATTGGCCAGCATTGTAGCTGGTGATCTCCATTGCCCACAACATGGAGTTCCAGACTGGCAGCTTAAGAAACATGTGGGATTTGTGTCCAGGCACTCCCAAATTCCTGAAAGAAGAAAGAGATGGAAGAGAAAAATAGATTGTGGTGGGACCATTTCCCATAGGAACTGCGTTTCCCTTTCCCTTTGTCTCTCTGGGGAGCACATGTGCCCTCTGAACAACAAAAGAAGTAAAATGAGTTATTAGTAAATATGTTAAATATTACTAAATGGAAACACTTATAAAGGGCATAGTAGAAAGGTTTATGAATAAAATATGATCATAGTAGTTATAAATCAATATTATATACACTAGTAGTAAATAATAATATTAAATACAAATCTTCATTATCATAGTGTATATTCATTTGATTACATTATTTTTATTTTCCCTTATGTTTTACTTTTTTTCTCTGCTGAATAAACCAAATATAGAAGGATAACTAAATATTTTTAGAGAAACTTTCTAATTCCGGTATCAGTAAAGAAGTGGGGATTGCATACAGATTATTTAGGATTTAAAAATAATTGCCTACTCATCTGTTCTTTACATATTTAGGTATGGGACAGACAATATAAGTATAGTGCACATCTCTTTCTTACTTATTGACATCACTTATAATTACCTTAGCTGTATTATTAGCAAAATATTTCATAAAATGTAATGAACTATCATTAATAAGGTGTTAATCAGCTGACCATGGTGTATTTAAGAAATTTCCCTAAATATGAAAACTTCACTTCCTCTTGATACAGTATCTACACTGATAAGTTAAAAAGTTACATCAGAAAATGTGCATTCAGAGAATAGTGAATTATGATTTCCAGGAAGATAGAGTGACCCTTGCATTTTAATAAAAAGTATGTGCTTAATAGACCTCTATTTCAGTTCACAGCCGGATATTGTGGCTCTGTCTAGCCTTACTTAAATAAAAATAAATAAATAAATAAATCATAATGAAACATTAACTGGGAAGTAGAGAAACGATCTGTAATCAAAATTGAATTATTTCTTAATGGAATTCATTCCAGGGATTTAAAAAATAACATATTCCTTAAAGAATATTTACTGATATATTGCTGTTAAAAAGCTAACATTTTTAGTTAAAAACTAATTATGTAGTATTTTGGATAATATGGTGGTCTCAGCTGGGCTGGACTGAGGTGTATATCTCTTCACAATCTAAATGATGTATAGCGATCTATTGTATGAATAATAATAAAATATATAAATAAAATAAAATAATGAATTAAAAACAAACAAATTTTGAATAGAGTCTGATAATACCAAAATAAATATTGGAAACTAATGTACAATGGAATGTAGAGTGCATGATGTGGTAAAATATTTCATAAAAAGAAGAGTTCCGGGACCAGCAGTTAGTGTAATGGCTATGTTACTGGACTCCCACATAGTCAACTGCAGTTCGAGTCCAGGACCCACTGGCTTAAACTCACGCTAGGCACATGTGCGTGCGTGCCCAAGATCCCAAAAGGAGAATGGAGGAGAAGAGATTGCAGTATGGCCCCCCTGTGGGGTGATTTCTCACTTTCTGTCTCTCTGTCTCTCTCTGTCTTTCTGGTGAATGCACGCACCCTATAGCAAAAACCTCTCCAAAAAAAGAAAAAAAAAAGAAGAGACCCGATCCTGGCTAAGTCATGTGATGGATGCCTGTTCTGTATGTTTGGTTTACACATGATCCTCTTTGATACTCAGGCAGCCTTTCTCAGAGTTGCAGAGGAACAGCATAAGTAATCCGACTTGACCTATGACATATAACAGGATCACACATGGTAGTAACAAGGCTGAGAAACATACACACTGAAGTCTTTATCTCTAACTGTAGAACTCAACCATATCCTTGAAAGCTTGCAAATAGTTCACTCTGTCTGGTGAACTGTATAAATAAAGAAGCTCAGCATGACTGAGTAGCACAGCTTGTCTTTCACCTGCATATCTGCTTCTGCGTCTTTCTCCTTTCTCTAACTTTTTCCTTCACAGGACCAAGCCCCGAGGGTAGACGCTGACACAGAATCTTTTATATTTGTATGGCCTCACAAGTATATTCAATTTGGTTCCATGCATCTCCTAGCCAACAATAAGTGCAAAAATAAATAACGACAGTTATGTCTTCTCAAGGAGCTATGGTTAAAGAAGAGAAATAGCAAATTCACAATATGGAGTATGATAATGTAATAAAAGAAGAATAAAAACTTCCAGTCACACTGACTATCAGGTTGCTATTTAAATACTCCCCTATTGGGGCCAGCAGGTAGCATGGAGTTTAAGATACTGGATCTCATATGGCGGCTGGCGATTCATGTCCCAGACTTAGTGGCTCAAAAATCATGCTGGGCATGTGTGTGTGCATCTTCAAAATCCCAGAAGAAGGGATTGATGTATGGCCTTACTACTGGGAAGATAATTTCTTACTTCCTCTCTGTCTCTAATGACGAATGTTACCTATAGGAAAAAGAAAAAAAAAAAAACTTAAAAAAGAAATTTAAATGCTTTCCATGTCTTGGGACATTCAATGACATGGGCATGGCGGAAAAGTGGTTAGATTCCACATGGCCTACTGCATGGTTCACATTTCCAACGCTGCAGTTTGAAAAACACGCTGGACACATATCTGTGCTCAAAATCAGGAAAGGAGGGAGAAATGGAGGAGAAGGTACTGTGATATGATTATTCCCCTTGGGAGACTCTCGCTCACTCTCTTTCTCCCTTTCTCTCTAGCACATGTGCCTTCTGGAAAATTAAACAATAACAATAAACTCCCCAAGCTCGGAGATCATGTCTCCCAAATCTGCTTGGTAATCGTCTTTATTTTCCTCAAGAATTTGCTCAAATCTTATCTCCTCTATGTGGCATAATTCTCATAAAATTTCACATTGTCATATTGACCTAAGAGCTATTTATATACCACACTCTGCATTTTAAAATTACAAATTTATCACACATAGACATATATGGGGGGGGGATGTGTGTGTGTGTTCATGTCCAAGATCCCAAGAGAAGAAGGAATTGTGGTGTGGCCATCCCCCCTGGGGGGAGGTGATTTCTCACTTTCTGTCTCTCTCTCTCTCTGTCTGTCTTTCTGGTGATTGCACGTGCCCTATAGCAAAATAATAATAATAATAATAATAATAAAAACTTTCAAATCATCATTTTGAATGATTTATTCTATGTATCTATGTGATGACAAACCATTTCTTGGATTGTGAGGAGACAAAAAGTAGATTTTTTTCACCAACTAGAGAAGACCAACTCAGTGCTTGGATGAGAAGATCCAAAGCACTTTCAAAATCAAACTTGAACCATTGAAAGGTCACAGTCACTGGTGGTAGCTGGTCCACTACAGCTTTCTTCATCCCAGCGAAACCATTACTTCTGAGAAGTATGCTCAGCAAATTGATGAGATGTGCTGAAAGCTGCAATGCCTCCAGCTGACTTGATTAAGGAAAAGGGCCCATTTCTTCTCCACAACAACACTCCACTGCACTTCATACAAATAATGCTTCAAAAGTTGAATGAAGGGGTCAGCAGATGGTGTGGTGGTTAAGGTGCTAGACTCCCAAATGACTGATCGTGATTCAAATACCAGACCTGGCAGCCTGAAAATCATTGTGTGTGTGTGTGTGTGTGTGTGTGTGCCCAAAATCCCAGCCTTATCTGAGAGAGGGGTGATAGCATACCCATTCCCTGGGAGGAAAGCGGTGATTTCTCACTTTCTCTCTCTCTACAGTAAGTGCACATGCTCTATGGCAAAAACCCAAAACAAACGAAGACAAAAAGTTGAAGGAATTGGGCTACAAAGTTTTGCCTTATCTGCCATATCACCTGACCTCTCACCAACCATCACTTCTTGAAGCATATTGACAACTTTTTTGCAGGGAAAACACTTCTATAATCAGCAGGATGCAGAAGACACTTGCAAGAGTTCATTGAATTCTGAAGCACAGCTTTTTATGCTACAGGAATAAACAAATTTATTTCTCATTGGAAAAAATGTATTCATTGTAATGGTTCCTGTTTTGATGACCAAAGATGTGTTTGCACCTAGTTATAATGATTTAAAATTCACAGTCTGAAACTTCAATTGCTTTTGCAACTAACTGATACTTTTGTGTTGAGAATACTTTACATCTACTTTCTTAGCATTTTCAAGAATACAACATATTGTGAGCGAAAGTCACGACATTGTCCAATAGGTTTCTCGCAACTATTTTTCCTTTCTAACTGAGGTTATATCTCTTGACCAACATCTCTTCAACCTCCCTGACCACTTTAGCCCCTGGTAACTGCCATTCCACTTTCAACTTCTACAAGATCAACTTTTTTATACTAAAATATGAGAGAAACCCTGTGGTATTTGTCTTCTTCATCTTGCATATTTCACCGGATGAATGTCCTCCAATTAATCTGTGTTGTCACTAATAATAATATTCCTTTAATTTCCATTGCTGAATAGTATTCTATTATATATAGTCATATACCACATTTTTCTACCCATCCATTCATTGAGGAACACTCGACTCCATACTTCATCCATTGTGAATAGTGTTGTAATAAGCATGGTAATGCAGATAGAAAGATTTTATTTTTCTAAGAGCTGTTTAGGCTTGCAGAAAAATTTAGCAGAAAGTACATTTACAATATACTCCTTATCCCTAAATTTAATGAAAAAAAAAATCACCACCAGAATGGTACATCTGCTATAATTTATGAATCTCTATTGGCAAATAAAACAAGCCAAAATCTCTAGTTTTAATTAGGGATTGCTCTTAGTGATATACACTCTGTAGGTTTAGACAACTGTATAATTATATGAAACCATAGCTACAGCATCACATAGAGTATTTTCACTGGCTAAAAAATCTGCTATGTTCCATCTATTGATCCCTCCCCCAACCCCATGCCATCTCTTGACAACTCTGGATCTTTTCACTATTTCCATAGTTTTTCCTTTTCCAGAATGACATATAGCAAGATTCATACCACTTGTATGTCTTTCAGATGGATTTATTCCCTTAGTAATAGTCATTTAACATTCCTGCAGGTTCTTCTATGGCTTGACAGCTCATTTACTTTTAGTGCGAAATAATATTTTGTTGTCTAGATATATCACAGTTTGTTTATTAATTCACCTACTAAAGGGCATTTTAATTGCTTCTGAGTTTTAACAATGATGCTCAAAGTTTCTGGAGACATTCATGTGTATGTTTTTTGTGTGGGCAAGTTTGAGTTTCTCTGAGTAAATACAAAGGAGAGCACTTACTGACTTGTATGTTTAATTTTCTAAGAAACCCTCAAGAATTTGTCAATGTAGCTATACTATTTTGAATTCCCATGAGCAATGAATGAGAATGCTTATTAGTAAATACTAGTAAAGTGAACCAAATAGGTAGGTTTTATTAAAATAACAAATGTTGTGCAGGTGTTTTTTGTTTTGTTTTGTTTGTTCGTTTTTGTTTTTATAAACAGGCAACATTTTCTTAAAACTCAATCTGCATGATATGTTCTAACTGAGTGTCTAGATTTTTCTAGTGGTTGGCCCCTTTGGTCAAACTATTATTCACTAGTTGTATCAAAACATTCAGAGGTGTATCCTTTGTATTAAAGTCCATAAAATATGAGTGGACTTTTAAAGGGTTATGGAAAAATGGAATTAAAGCACAAGTTTATCTTGATGCAAAAATATTTCAAAAGCACACTTTTAATTTTTAAAAAACGCATTTACCATGAATTTTTTAAGACTCCTCAGGCAGGACAATTTTGGGTTTTTCCACATTTTTGAGAGGTGCGCAGGTTCTTTTGACATCACCCAGCAACTCTCTTTAACAGTTCAGCCTTAACTTTGAGTTTTGCTTGTTGGTATAAAAGATCAACAAAAATTAATCCAATTTCTGCCAAGATAATTTGGCAAAATGCTTTTTAGAAAGACTCGTGTTTTACCATTCACTGTTCCAGCTGTGCTGCAGTATAAAATAGAAGGTAAGTGCAGGCACAGTTAAAAGGATGATAGGTGCCATCCAGGGAGGAGAAGCATGCGTCATTGAGGGTGACCAAGAACAGACAACATGCTCACTAGCCTCAAGTGGCACAACTGTTTACTTAACAAGAGAAAAGAATGTCTGTATAAGACATGCAGAGCATTACTAACCCATAGTCAGAAGATCAATGTGGGCAGTGTGGCTGCAGGCATCCCTCTTTGTTCTGCAGGTAGAGGATCACAGCCCCTTCCCTGTGGGATCTGAAATATAGGAAGATGGGTCTATGCCTGAGGCCTTCAATATCTGCACTTAAACAGAATATTGAAGAAGCATGCATCAAGTCTGGAATAAGGAAAGACATTGCCACAGTAGGCAAAAGGCTGTGAGGACTCTTTATTTCCCAGCAAGGGATATTCCAGGCCCAAAGCCAGTCTCCTGTGGCCCTACAGAAGACAGGAAGCTGAGCTCAACTACGTTTTCCAACTTGTTTCAACCAAATCTTTTTTCTTTTATTTAAACATTTATTTAGGTGTTCACTCAATCAACGAGCTAGAGATTGGCAGAATGACAGCACCCTACACTTAGCCAGCCCCAGATGCATGCCCAGTGTACTTGGAGCAGTCCCCGGACACAAACCTTGAACATTCCCACGTGCATCAGCTTCATAGAGTGCCACGTTTTATCACTACACCATTATCAGATCCCTTGTTTGAACTTAGCCTTCTCACCTGTAAGTTGTCATTTAGTTTTACACCTACTATATCTTTGCATATAACAAGCATGATTTTCTGTTTTTCTCACTATATATAAAATATTGTTAGGAGTTTCTAATAAGTGCGCTTTCTGACTAATTATATCACCTAAACGCATGGCTGGAATGTTCACGTAGACCCTGGATATAAATCTAGAGCCTTCACATATGGCCTTCAGTATCGTTCAACACCCCTACTCCCATGCCACTGTGGCTGGGTCAAATATAGGTAGGATTCTTATTATCTAAAAACACTAGTGACAATAAGTGCTACCAATATAATTAATTTCCTTTTTCACTTGGGCTTTTAAATTTTTTTATAATTTTTTCAAGAATTATTTCATTTTATTTATTAACTCATCATTTAAATTTCACCAGAGAGAGACACAGAAAGAGAGAGGAAAGTGAGAAAGCAAGCCACCAGGTCTGGGACTCCAACATAGTCAGTCACGTGGGAGTGTCCAGAGCCTTAAGGACCATATCACCTGCTGGCCCCTCACTTGTGCTTTTCAAGTTTTGTTAAAAAATGTATTGTTGGGGCCAGTAGGTGGTGTAGTGGTTAAAGCGCTGACCTCCAGTATGGATGACTTTGGTTTGATTTTTGAACGTGGTGGCTTAAAAAACATGCCAGATGTTTATGAGTGTGTGCCTAAAATTCTAGAAGGTGAATGGAGAAGGGATTGTGGTGTACTCGTCGCCTCTAGGGGATGATTTCTCACATTCTCTCCAACTGTCTCTCTTGAGTGAGTGAGCAAGCATAGATGGCCAAAAACCTTAAAAAAAAAAAAGTGTTGTTTATTAAATATTAAAAAGGTTTTAAAAATTTAAAAAATAATGTTTAAATTTTGACATCTCAGCATAATGGCTATGTTGCTGGACTCCCATATAGCCAACTGCAGTTCGAGTCTCGAACCCAGTGGCTTAAACTCACGCTGGGTGCAAGTGCGTGCGTGCCCAAGATCCCAAGAAAATGGAGGAGAAGGGATTGCGGTGTGGCCACCCCCCCCCCGGGGGGGTGATTTCTTGCTTTCTATCTCTCTGTCTCTCTCTGTCTTTCTAGCGAGTGCACACGTCCTATAGCAAAAAAAATCTAGAAAAAAAATTTTTTTGACATCTTTTATTTGCTATAGCTTGAATGATCATTTATATTGTTCATAACTTTAATATTTATTTTAAAATCTTATTGTATCAAATGATTATTTATAATGAGATCAATTTTATTTGTTTATAAAACAAATAAGCTTTTGTAATCAATAAATGAGATATATAACTATTTAATTATTTTATAAATTCACTTAATACTTTAACTCAGAAACATAATTTGATTAGATTGCTGCAAAGACATTGAGCATATAGAGGTTAATTATATTCATTTATATCACTATGCACAGCATATTTTCTAATATTATATGCAAATTGAAGTGTAATAAACATAAATTACATGGTAAATTTAAGATACAGAACCATAATACAACCTTTGCTACCATGTAATGTATAAATTAAAATTATAATTATATGGCTTTATGGATCTTTTGAACAAACAAAATATATGGAGGTAATTCTGTAGGTCAGAAGAATGTTTTGTTTAAAAAATTATCACAGAAAAAATTAGCATAAGAACATTTTTTAAATGCTCAAAAGATACTGGTACACTAATGAAAGTACTTATTTTAATTGCTAAAAATATTGCCACATAGAAAACTGGCTTCCATTTGCATAAAACATGCAAAATACATTTAGTGTCCAAAGGAGGTTGTACAATTTTAATAGAAGGAACCATATCTGCTGAATTACACACATGGGTTGATATGTTTTAAAAATTTAGACAAATATGAATTTAATGGGAATTTTTATAAGATGTATATTAGGTTAGAGATACATTTAAATGAACTAATATTGGAGCCAGCAGGTAGTGTGGTGGTTTAGGCACTGGACTCCCACTGGACCACAGTTTGAGTCCTGGATCTGCTGGGTTGGTTTCTCTCTCTCTCTCTCTCTCTCTCTCTCTGTCTGTCTCTTTCTGGTAAGAGCTCATGCCTTATAGAACATATAAATAATAATAATAATAGTAAATAAAATAAAATAGTTAATTTAAAATTCTAAAAACAAGAATTTTGTTTTTTTTCTTAAATTTTATGCTTTCAAAAAATTTGTTGAGGACAAGTAAGTAGTGGTGAACAATTATCTTTAAGTCTTTCATTCAATATAAAATAGCAAAGAAATGTCAAATACTGACATGGTCTTTTAATAAATATGAAACATTGGACAATATAATTAATGTTTAGTCTTAGTTACCTCACATGAAAATAGAAAAAATAATACTTCTCTTAGAATGATTTAAATAAGATGATATACTGAGACAATATACATGCAGAAGAAATGCTTTCTTTTCTCAGTATATATCTATTTTTCTTCAAAAATATTAGTATGAGTTGACTACTTATACCAAATGTGTGGGACCAGAAGTATGTTAATTTCAGATATTTTGGATTTTGAAATAATTGTACACATGCACACCCCTACACTCATATAATGAAACATCTTGGTAACAAGATCTAAGTTTAAACAGGAAATTCATGCACATTTCATCCATACCTTATACATATTGCCTGAAGGTAACTTTATACAATATTTTAGTATCCCAGCATTTTGACTATAACTTGTCATATGAGGTCTGACATGGAATTTTCCATTTGTAATATCATATCAGCACTCAAAGGTTTAAGGTTATGGATCATTTCAGCTTATGAATTTTCTGATTATGAATGATAAACCTCAGCATCACCAATTACATGTCTCTTGGTACTTTCTACATAAAATAAAACTATTCCCTTCTTTATTTGAAAAGTAATAGTGATATTATACCCATGTGCGTGTATAGACCGCAAAATATGTATGGGAGATGGAATTAAACTATTAAACTATTTTGGTACATACAGTTTTAGAAATTTATACATAATTTCTCCACACCTGCATTTTTCATGAACTTTTGGAAAACCCTTAAGACATATAACTCCAGTGTGTCCAATATACTGGGGAAAAAATCAAGGAAATTTAATTTTATTCTACTAAATTGACTGCTAATTTACATTAAAAGATAAATACAAACTTTGGTGGTACTAAACTTTATCTATGGATAAGCCCATAGAAAAGTAAGAAAATATTCATTACATTTCTTCAGAATCAGTATTTAGGTGAAAAAATAATTTAAGTTAAAACAAATGTTTAGGTCCTCCCATGGCGTGATGCTTAAGGCAGCTAGATACCATATGGCTATCTGCACAGTTCAAGTCCCAGACCTGACAATCTGAGATACACACCAGGCATCCTTGTGTGTGTGCCCAAAATTCTGAAAGAAAAAGATGGAGGATAAGGGACTGCAGTGTGATCATTCTTCAGGGAGGTGTTTTCTCTCTCTCTCTCTCTTCCTTTCTTTCTCAATCTCTTTCTCTCTCTGGCAAGAGAACACACTCTGTGGCAAAAGTAAAAAAAATATAAAACACATTTTCTTGTGTAAAAAAGGTATACTAATATCTCAGTAGTAAAATGTATATTTGGATGTGTCACATCTTCATTGTTTTGTTGGGTGCCCGGGTCCCCAGCCTAGAGACACTGATCTAATTGGATTGGGTTGTGTTTAGGACACTGGGGTTTTCAAAGAGCATCAAAGGATACTAAAGTATATCCAAAGAGAGAAGCTCTGATCTAAGGGATTATTTTTTGTAAATACTAAGTACATTCAATATATATAAAACCTTTAAATTTAACTATAGTTTTGTGTCCATTGTTCTTATACATCTGTACCATTATTTTAAAACCAATTAGCCAATAACCGTAAAGTCTAGCAGGTTAAATAGATATAGTTAATATAATTTCTCCTCCTCAAAAACCTTACCTATAATTTCACAGTCTACAACATTGTCCCTCCACAAATTCAAAATAGAATTATTGCATACTTGTGTGGATTTTTTTTCTTTCCCTAACTTCATTGGAAAGGGTTAGATCATCTGGCTGATGGTGTTCATAAACTAATACACTCGTTGGACAATGTCAATTTTTTAAAATAGCTATTTTATTTAACTTTGTATTTATTCATTTGTTTATTTGTTCATTTTCTGATCAGAGAGGCGTGGAACAAGAGAGATAAAAGAGGGAAAGAAAGTGAGAAAGCAATCTACCAGGTTCAAGACTCGAACTACAGTCGGAAAGTGGCAGTCCAGCATCCTTCACCACCACACCACCTGCCAGCCCCAGATAATGCCAATTTCGATTTATTAGCACATAATAAGTATACATAATATAGGATACAGAGTGATTTTTTTGCATATAAATAGAGGGTGTAGTGATCCAATCAGGGTAAATATCATATTCATCATCTCAAAATGTATCATTAGTTTATGGCAAAGACATTCAAAACATTCTCTTTTTTATTTCCAGTTTTCATATAATTATTGTATCTCTTTGTGGGGCACTGTATGGTTTTCTAAAACATGTGTACAATGTGTAATTATAAAATCAGGATATAAGCACAAATAATTAAACACGTTGGCATTGTTATGACTATATGCATGTCTGCATTAAAACTACTTCATGTGGTATACTGTAATTTGGTGAGGCATTTCCCAATGGGAGGCTCTCTTGTGCTTTATTATTATTAGATGCTTTGTTAAAATAAGTGTAACATCCACTCATTATGTAATGCTTCCTATGAAAGAACTGCAAGAGACCCCAAATTAGCTTTCTACTAAGGTATTGTTTTAATGATGGTAATTATCACGGATGGTAATGTGACTGCTTCCTAGGAGCTAAAGTAAACAGTCTTACTTTGAAAAATGTAAGACAGACCATAATGATTCATATTAATGAAATAGCCTTATAATCTCGTCAGCTGAACTGTAACACCTTGTGGGACTATTAGAAACTGTTAACTTGGATCTTTTCCTATTTACTTAACAAGTTTTAATTTATGTCATGTAAATTTCCCACACTGAGTAAGACTGAGGTCATCCCTGGAAATTCTCACTGTTCCAACAGAAACCTCATGAGATCTAGAGCTCTAAATTTGTCTACAGAATACTCTGTAAATATATATGCACACACACAAAACAAAGAAACAGGCTATTTGTAGCAGAGAAAGCACCAACAAACATAAAAATGCAAACCAACACCACCCACAAGAGAGCACCTCTGTATAAACAACAAAATCAGCTTCAAATAGGGAAGTCATACATAAAGAGAGGTTAAGAAACAATATTATCTATGAGACAGCTGAAAATATGCTCAAGCTTGCATCACAATAGTTACTAAGGATAATGTTCTTCTTCCTGTTAACCAGCATACCCAGGGACAGGAATGAGAAACAGTGGAGAATATGTTCCTACATTCAAAACTTGACTTGACGTAAGGTTTTGATTGAGGTGTGGACAACAAGAAAATGCTTCTCTGGAAGACTTCTAAGATAGACTATCATCTGTTTGGTCTGTCTATAGGAGCATTTTGAAGATGAACACTAATTACCCCCGTGATCATATGTCTGCACTTCAATTACAACCACTTTTATCAATCTCCATTCCCAAGTGTAATTCTGCAGAATGATTTACATTTCAAATAGTGGATTTGATTCAATATTTTTTTTTCAATTTTTTTTCATTTTTTTTTCAATTTTTTTTTATTATCATCATAATCTTCTTTATATTACATTGGATTACATATAACTTTACATTGACTTCCATTGCTTTTTCAAAAGGGAATGCCATGCATGTCAGTTAATACAGAGACATCAATCTCCCTGCTTTATCATTCAATGTCTTTTCCATGCATTTCCCAATAATTAT
>NW_006160179.1:348579-397038 GCF_000334495.1 Tupaia belangeri chinensis
ATGTTATCATCAATAATATTCCATTTCTACTTTCATACTTATGTATACATATATATTTTTTTCTCTTCCTTTTTTTTTTCTGTTTGTCCCTCTGCCCTTTCCCACTTTCCCATTACACTATCTCTGCTATATACAGTTGTCTTCCAGAAGAGTTATTGAAAAAGTGATACATACAAGTAAAGGGAGAGAGGCCACGAGTTCCAATTATCAGCTCATAAAGTTTTTGACAATAGGGAGCATAGATTCTATTCAGGGTTGGATTAAGGGAGGGTCTCCTGCAGATCCACAAGTGTAGGTGAGTCTCCAGGGAATGCAGTTTCAGGAAAGCAGTTCTGGTACGCAGGGATGATTATCAGCTGATGCGGCACAGCAGTCATCTTGTAGTTACCAGGAATGGTGTTGGGATCTGCAGTGTGAGTTGTCCTTGGGTATCTGGCTTCCTTAAGAATGGCAGAGTAGTTCTTGTTTTCCCCTGAGGTAATGCAGGGCTGGTAACTATCATCTTCTCAAGTTGCAAGTTCTTCAACCTTGTTTTTGGCCTCCGGGCCATCCAGCGCCGGAGAGGCCAGGGAGGCCGGGCCCCCGAGGGGTGCCAGGCCGTTCCCAGCGCGCGGCTGTGCAGGGGCATAAGCCCCCGGCCGCAGGGCCCCCGGAGGGGGGCCAAGTAAATAAATAAAGTAAAATTAAAGATTTAAAAAAAAACAATGTTCAAATATAGCCAATGATCTCAAAATCCTGGCAGAGGGCCAGCTGTGCAGAGCCTTGGGTAAGCCCTGTGCATAGGAAGCTGGTTCCCACATGGAGAAATTCAAGTCCCCGCTCTGGAAGTTTAAAAAATATTCTGAGTGCCTGTGTTTGTGTGTCCCAGATTTTAACAGGATAGAAAAATGGAGAGGGGGGAAGGTTCTAGTTGTGACCAGGCCTCATTGTGGGATGCTTTCTCCTCTCTTTCTCTCTCTCTTTCTCTCCCTCTCTGTCCCTCTGTCCCTCTCTGGTGTGTGTATGTACACTCATAGGGGCGTAAGCCCCCCGCCAGGGGGTCTCCCGGAGGGGGGCCGGATGTTTGATTCAATATTTTAAAGCCTATTTTTCTTTCAAGGGTATATGTGTAGCATTTTGCTTTCCAAGAAACAAACAGTGAACATTAATTTTACAAACATTTACTCAAATTACTTTCCAATAGCAAAATAAATTACTTTTATGTCATTTCTTAACATTACTTTAAAAAAGAAAATAGCACATTTACGTACACAAGAGACTGAGGCAGAGAAAGAAAGAAGCCTCAACAGACTCTTCCTCATGCCGTGATCCCCTTTCCTCACCCCAGCCCTCCAACTCCTCTATCCTTCCAGCTCACATCTGCCCAGCATGTTTGCAAGCTGCTCTGGAGATCTGAACACCTGGTTTGCTTTTGTTTCAGTGTTATCATAGCAGGTGAGTTGACATTGCTTTTTCATTCATCCAACTACAAAATAATTACTCATGATGTATCTAGCAAAGTCACTTTGGGTAGTATTAATAGAAAATTTCTTTCACAGATATGAGCTCATTTAGTAATCCACTCAAAAATATATATACTGGGAACCAGCAATTAGCGTAATGGCTATGTCGCTGGACTCCCACGTAGTCGACTGCGGTTTGCGTCTTGGACCCAGTGGCTTAGAACTCACGCCGGGCACGTGTGCGTGCGTGCCCAGGATCCCGAGAGGAGAATGGAGGAGAAGGGATTGCGGCATGGTCATCCCCCCTGGGGGGTGATTTCTCGCTTTCTGTCTCTATGTCTCTCTCTGTCTGTCTGGCGAGTGCACGCGCCCTTATGGTTAAAACCTCTCCAAAAAAAAAGTATATATATATATATTCTGAATGGCGTTATGTTTGAGTGTTCTTTCTGGGTTCTGAGACTACAAGAGTAAGCAATTACAGACACATATGCTGAATTCACGAATCTTACAATCTTCTCACCTCTGCGAAGAACTGAGGATAGAGTTATCCTTAATGGTTTCATTATTGCTTTATTTCAACATGCCAAAAAACCCTCTCATCACTGATATAACTAGTTATATCATCACTTATATAAATATAGACACTACTCCTTAAAATTAAAAACTTTACTTAACAGAATGACTTTAAATTTACTAATAAATAATTTACAATTTAACAATTACATTTTTCAACTTCAAACCATACCAGGGCTGATTTTTAAGTAATCTTAATACAGCTTCCTACTTATTGTGAACTTAGTAAGTTTAATAGTTTTGACATGTTACATTGTACATCATAACCTCCAAAAAGTGAAGATCTAGTATTGACTTTAGGAAGTTAAAAAAAAGAAACTGTCATTTTTATGGTGTCAAATTAATTGACATTCAAAAAATTCATTATATAGTTCTACAGATTTCTAATAGTCAGATTATTTCAATATTTTCTTAGTTTAAGATATGACCCCTAGATTATTGATACTTGACTTATTTTAGACTTATCACATAGTTCTGTAAAAGAGAAATAATGCTTTATCATGTTTCTGGAGGTTGATTTTCCTTACCTCTAGCTCTTTATTTATTTAAATTACCTGTATATATTTGAGTTTGTGTGTTCCCTGTTTTATAGTAATAAAACAGAAGTGCTTCTCTGGGAGAGGGAGAGAATTTCATAATGTAAGAGACAGTTACTGATTCCGTGCTCAGTAGGACGATAATTTTCTCTTGGTCATTTTTTAAAAATATATTTATTTTCTGGGAAAGAGAGAACCTTCAACAGTCTTCACACTGCTATGTTCCCTTAGTCCTACAGCCAGCCATGGTCACTGGCACACCTATGGGAACATCTAACATGTTCAAGTAAACCCAGATGAGAAAACTGGAGCTTTCCAAGATGGCCTCCAGCATTGTCCTTCAGCATCCCTACTGCTGGAACCCCCTGGACTGGGCTCAGAGTGGTGATTTCTTAAATCTCAAGTCTTGTTGAGAGCAAAGTAATCCCAACAGAGAGAAAAGAGAGCAAATTAATCTCAACAGATAAGCCAGGAGAATTTTTACTCAGAGCATGAGCACTGAAGAGTCTGCCTCTGAATGCATAATAATTGATGAGGTCTCCTTCATTAGCTTTCTGGTCCTACACTTTTAAAAGTTATCACTTAAAATCTCACTCCTCTTACTCACTAGTTATTAGGATTGTCACATCTTCCAATCAGTCCATTAATAATGTTCACTGTTCCCTATGTCCACATACCTGTCTTTCCTACATATATGAAGTAAATTCAATGGCTCCTTATGATCCCTGATCATTATACATAAATCCTGAACACAATTACCACAAAGCTATCTCATTTTAATTATTGACCATTGAATTCATGCAAACTCATAAAATTGTCTGGTGATACTGAAGGAGGCCAGCTTAGAGGTTTAGCAAGACTGCAGCCATTTTGAAATGTTAAAAGGTCTCCAGTGAGAATAATCTGACCATATGCTGAGTCATAGGGATCTGATTCATCTATTTTTTTTTTTGGAGAGGTTTTCGCTATAGGGCACGGGCGATCGCCAGACAGACAGAGACATAGAGACAGAAAGCGAGAAATCACCCCCCAGGGGGGATGGCCACCCCGCAATCCCTTCTCCTCCATTCTCCTCTCGAGATCTTGGGCACGCACGCACACATGCCCAGCATGAGTTTGCAGTCACTGGGTCCAGGACGCAAACCACGGTCGACTACGTGGGAGTCCAGCGACATAGCCATTTCGCTAACTGCTGGTTCCCCTGATTCATCTATTGAGGTAAGGTCAGCTGAGAAACAAGGAATGGGTGGGTATTTGAAGCAAAACAGAATCAGGTATTACTCAGGAGAGGGTGACTGATCGATTGATTGTAGTGAAGAATGATTTGTTGTGCTTGTATCTTGTATCTATAAATGTTGAGAATATGTTGAACTTTTAGAGACAGTTTGATGGTGCTTGCTGTCTCACTGTAATCAGTATCTATCTATGTATCCAACTCAGGAGCATCTAAATATGTGAAAGAAAGACTGCTGGAGCTAAAAGGAGAGATAAGGAGCAACACTGTACTTGTGGTGGATCTCAACACCAAATTATCTCATTTAGACAGATTTTCTAGATAAAAAAAAATAGAGATACAAGAACCAAATGATACTATAAATAGAATGGGCATGACAGACATCTATAGAACCATCCACCCTACAACCACGAACTACATATTTTTCTCTCCCTGGCATGGAACCTTTTCAAAGACTGACCATGTGACAGGACACAAATTAAGCCATTACATATTCAAAGGCATAGAAACTATATTTAGAATCTTCTCTGATCATGATGGAATTAAACTAGATATTAAATTCAAGAAATACTCTCAAGAAAACACAAACACATGGAAACTAAGCAACCTACTCCTGAATTATTTCTTCACAACTGAAAAATTAAGTTAGGAATAAGAAAATGTATGGAAACAAATGATAAGTACATGAGTTTCCATAATTTATGAGACCCGCCAAAAGCTGTCGTAAGAGGGAAATTCATAGCAATTAGTATGTATAAGAAAAAGATGGAAAGGTGGCAAATAGACAACCTAACATCATGCCTCAGGGAATTGGAAAACAACAACAACAAAAATACCAAAAATGCTAGGCATAAAGAAATCATAAAGATTCGAGTAGAAATAAATGAAATAGAAAATAATTGAACTACACAGAAAATAAATGAAAGCAAAAGCTGGTTCTTTGAAAAGATGAACAAGATCAACACACCATTAGCTAGACTGATAAAGAAGAAGAAAGAAAGAAACCAGATAAATCAAATATGTAATGAAACAGGCAATGTTAAAATAGACATAACAGGGAACCAGCAGTTAGCGTAATGGCTATGTCATTGGACTCCCACATAGTCGACCATGGTTCGCGTCCTGGACCCGGTGGCTTAAAACTCATGCCGGGCGCATGTGCGTGCATGCCCAGTATCCCGAGGGGAGAATGGAGGAGAAGGGATTGCAGCGTGACCATCCCCCCTGGGTGTGATTTCTCGCTTTCTGTCTCTATATCTCTGTCTGGCAAGCGCACGTGCCCTATAGCAAAAATCTCTCAAAAAAGAAAAATAGACATAACAGAAATACAAAATATCATTAGAGGATACTATGAACAACTATATGCCAACAAACAAGAGAACATAAACGAGATGGGCAAATTCCTGGATGCATATAATCGACCAAGATTGAATCAGGAGGACATAAAAACTTTGAATAAACCCAAAACATGCCCTGAGATTTAATCAGTAATAACTTCCCAACAAAGAAAAGCCTAAACCCAAATGCCTTAACTTCTGAATTCTACAAAACTTTTAAGGAAGAGTTAACCCCATCCTACTCAAATTATTTCTAATGATCCCGAAGGAAGGGACCCTTCCAAATTCATTTTTGAAGTCTCCATTAACCTCATTCCAAAAACAGATAAGGATATATGAAAAAGGAAAACTACAGGCCATTTTCTCTGATGAATATAGATGCAAAAATTACCAACAAGGTATTTGCAAGTTATATCCAACAACATATAACAAAGATTTTTCATCACAACCAGATAGGCTTTATTTCAGGGGTGCAAGGGTGGTTCAATATATGCAAGACCGGTGCAAGGATGGTTCAATATATGCAAGACTATAAATATAATACACCATATTAACAAAAGAAAGACAAAAACCATATGATAATTTCAGTTGATGCAGAGAAAGTTTTTGATAAAATACAACGTCCTTTCATGATTAAGACTCTCAGTATATTGGAATAGAAAGGTCATTTCTCAACATGATAAAAAGATATCTATGTACAATCTATATCTAACATAATACTGAATGAGAAGAAGTTAAAAGCTTTTCCACTAAAAACTCGTACTTGACAAGACTGCCCACTTTCTTCACTATTTTTTCATATAGTGCCAGAAGTCTTATCCAATACAATCAGAAAAAAATAACAATATAAAAGGCATTCACATAGGCAAAGAAGAGCTGAAAATATCTGTAGTTTTAGATGGCATGATGGTATACTCAGAAGACTCAAGGGTTTCCATGAAAAAATATCTCAAAGTAATAAATGAATAGAATAAAGTAGCAGGATACAAAATCAGCATCCAAAAAGCTATAGCATTTCTATATACAAACAACAGGTTGAATGAAGTAGAGCTGAAGAAGGGAATCCCATTCACCATAGCCACAAAATTTATAAGATACCTAGGGATTAAACCAAACTAAGGAAGGCAAAGACCTTTACAAAGAAAACTATTAAATCTTTAAAAAGATATTGAAAAAGACATAAAAAAGTGGAAAGACATCCTGGATTGGAAGAATTAACATAATCAAAATAGCAATGTTATTTATATTTATCTACGTATTTAATACAATTCCTATCAAAATACCAGAGACATTCTTCCCAGATGTAGAAAAGACAATCATAGAATTTGTCTGGAATCATAAAAGACCTCGTATTGCCAAAGCATTCTTGCACAAGAGTGGAGTGGGTGGCATATCACTCCCTGATCCCAAAGTATAGTATAAAGCTGTGATAATCCAAACAGCATGGTATTGGCACAATAACAGACAGGTGGACCACGTGAATAGAATAGAGACTTCTGGAAAAAAATGTTGAAAAGCTATTTGCTTGTGATGATGTGGACAGCAATGTCCTTGTCTTGACTGATATGCATGGTAATCATGCTGGAAAAATAAATGTAATACACTGTAAAGGTATATGTGAGTTAATGCAATATAATAAAGATGATGATTATAAATAAAATTAAATTAAAAAAGATTTATAGTTACAAAATATTTGACAATTTGGTTTTATGAGAAATAAGTTGATATTAAGAAAAAATGACATACAATGTCAATTGTGCATAACAATACTTGTTGCACAGATTTAAAAAATTTAAAGCTTTAATTTTCACTTTGGACTAAGATATAACTGGTATCAAGTTAATAACAGTATAATATGGGAAAATTTATTTAAGTCTTTCTCCATGCTTCACTTTCTTATTTGTAAGTTGGAAAAAAAGTAATATTAACTTCTATAGTGTCTTGTGAAAATTAATATTATGTGTGCAAAATATTTTAGTGTCTGATATAAAAGATTTTTATCATGATTTTATTATATAGTCATTTATTTAAAGCAGATATTAAGGCAGAATTAAATTCATTAAGTACATTTGGAATATCAAGATATATTAGTGCAATGCATCTGGCACATTTAAAACTAAATTACAGAGAGTAGTTAGACCAACTCTAAAACAAATTTCCTTTATGTAACAAGTGTGTGGTACCTCTTTCTACTTATTTTTTGCTGTTTAATTTAAATAATAAAATCACCACTTGCCTTCATAATACAGCATTGCTGGGTTTATTCATGTCAGAACTCACTAAGTAAGGGAATCATAATATTCATTAAATTTAATTATTAAATATTTTTTTTTAATTCAAGCGGTTTTCAGATTTTGTCCCTTGGTCCATTATTATAACATGTTTATGCAAATATCAGAATATACCTACAACTTCTTTAGTCATAAAAATTCTGATCTGGTTTTAGCATCAAAATATTTGCTTATATTGAGAAGAATATTTGATATATGACCTTCTAGTCAGTTCCTGAGAATTGTTCAAGTTTATCCTGGTTGATGTAATTAATTACCTACGGAATGTATTTTTTTTTTAATTCATGCAACTTTTTTATTGTTTGTTCCAATTGTTTACCTTATTTTAAAATTTAGGCTAAGTATATCAAATACTATTCTAGTACAACATACAGTGACCTTATATTAGAAAAATAACTTTGTTAGTGCATATGTAGTTAGAAAACCATTGTGTATGCCCAAGTGTTCCTTCAAGAGTACTTATACAGTAAGGAGTCACCTTGAGAAAATATGCTAGGTGGTGAATGAAGTGAGAAATAGGAGCATCTTCAGATTAATGAAAAGCGCCTTGAGGATGTGAAGACATTTGTCTGAATTCACAGAGCAGATAAGGAGCACAAGTAAGAAGGAGGCTTAACATTCAAGGGGTTTTTATTCATTAATATTAGCTAAACAAATAATTAAGTCTTTTCCCAATATCTTCAATTAAAAAAGCAGACTTGTATCTTTTATTGTAATTTCATAAGCACTACATCTTAGATTGTCACTATTTAGTGTTAGCCTTAAGTAATTATATATCATAAGATAAAATATCTCAAAAGAATTAATGAATATAGCTATAAAGTCATGAATTTAGTTGTTATCTATTTATTCTAGATAGTATAATTTAGTATGAGTTTCTAGAAATTTTATTTCCTCATTACAAGTTAACTTTAAAAAAAAAAAAGCCTAGTTAAAATGATATATCTACTTAATTCAGTTCCTGCGATATGTCTCTCCATGCAAGAAGCCAAAGGTTGGTAAGACAGCTTAATTCAAGCCAGAGTTTCGAAATTAGAAACTGGGAAAAATTACCATAGAACCTGCATCAGGCACCACTTTAAAGCAAGCATTTAAAAACTCAGCTCATCAAGCTGTGTCAACAACTTTTATTCTTCTCATTTATTCCTCAAGGCAGTTGAAAATCCATGAGATTTGTAAAATATTGACCATAATGATTGCATCTTCTGTATTTTAATGAAATCTTTCTTCCCTATTAAATAAGTACTCCCAGAACAAACCCGTTATAATCTCAGTCAAAATATATCTTGCTTTAGTAACTACAATTTCTTTCACCTTTTTCTTAATATCCTTAAAATATTTATTCAGTAACACTGGTCACAGTGACATATGCAAACACATTGATTCATTTAAAACTCTCAGTAGTTTCTTGTCGTATTTTCTGAGAAAATGAACAGTTTTGAAATTTTGCTCATAATTTTCTTTAAAACAAGTTCCTGTGAGTTTTGTAGTAGAATTTCTTTCATTATCACATACGTATATGAAATGAATAATGTAAGCACTTTTTCCTATGGTTTCTGCAACTCTTCTTTTTTCCTTCTCTACCACTACTGTTGATATAAACTGAGCAAAAATATCCAATTTACACCTTCTTGTGTAGGGGTGATGGTCTCTTATGTGAGAAGAGACCTCTTCTTTCCAGGGTCCTCTGGAATATGTGGAAATGCCAGCATGATAAAATAAATAATCTCTCTTAGAACACATGTATAAACAGAAAAAAAAGTTATGTTCCCTTACTTTATTTATTTTTTAAATTTACTGGAGAGCACAAGTGCTCACCCTGCTCCATCTCTCTTTTCAAGATTTTGGGCAATGCCTACACACTCCTTGTGTGCTTTTCATATCACTGGTTTTGGTATTAAAACTGTGCAATCATGTGGGATACAAAGCTACTGGTTCTCTCTCTCTCTTCTCTCTCTCTCTCTCTCTATGCATTCATGTGGAATACAAAGCTACTGGCTCTCTCTCTCTCTCTTTCTCTCTCTCTCTCTTTTAAGCTCGTGGGCTCAAGAGCAGATCAGAGAGATAGAGATCATCCCCATGGAAGATGGTCATGCTGCAATCTCTTCGCCTCCATTTTCTCCTCCGTTTGGGGCTTTGGGCACTCATCTACACATTTTTTAAGTCGTTTGTTCTAGGACTCAGTCATGTCTGACCTAACTGCCTTAATCACCACGTCACTGACTGTATAGGATTTGGGAGGACAGATAATAGTGGGAAAAAGGGAATTATGAAAGTTAATGAAAATTTTGAAAAAGAGAAAGACTGGGCAAAGATAGGTCAAAGTACATTTATTTTTTCTCTGTATTCACTTAAAATTGTTAATAGCCTTTAAGGTTATATGATTAATATATACCTATTTTTTCATAAAGTCATAAAGCATGATTTTATTAAATCATTATTTTGGAGAAAAAATGATTTAAGAAATAACCTCTTTTACAAATAATACCATATGAATAAGTAATGTCTGTATTATTGACTTTTTAAAAGTAAAGAATATAGTGTTGTGAAATCATGGACGTGCCACTTACTGTAACAGTGTTTTTGATTCGTTATTCTACTCCTAGAATATTCAGAGAAGTGGGTATGTTATGTTTATACAGGAAACAATATATGATTTCTTTACGAACTTGATGAATTTATTAAGAATTAAAGTATCTCATTTTTTTGTTTTTTTGAGAGGTTTTTGCTACATGGCATGTGCGCTCACCAGACAGACAGAGAGAGACAGAGACACAGAAAGCGAGAAATCACCCCCCAGGGTGGATGGCCATGCCGCAATCCCTTCTCCTCCATTCTCCTCTTGGGATCTGGCGCGCAAACGCGCCCGGCGTGAGTTTAAGCCACCGGGTCCGGGACTCGAACTGCAGTTGACTATGTGGGAATCCAGAGACATAGCCATTATGCTAATTGCTGGCCCCCAAAGTATCTCATTTTCAAGCTTCTAAGGTTCCCTTGAATTGGATGCCTAAATCTCATTTTCACGCTTCTAAGGTTCCCTTGAATTGGATGCCTAAGGTAAAACTCAGCTTTTGTTTTTCTTTATTTTTTTTTAACCTCACCTCACTGATGCAATGATAATTCACAAAAGTGTTTCTATTAACTGTAAAAGAGCATCCAGGTGTATGAATATTAAGGCATCTGAGCATTCAGTTTTTGCTTCAAGCTGCATTTTTCTTTATATTAGAAAACCTCTGAGATCAAGTGGTTAAATGAAGAATAATTAGAAGTAAGGTGGGACTGAGTAAAATGATCTAAGTACAGAATGATGCCTCGGCACTTTCCGTGAATGAATATTTATTATGTCCTTTTACTGCTTGTACAAACACATATTTCTGTGCATATTCGGTAAACTTCAATACTTTAAATTTTAAAAGCTTAAATTTTAATTTCTAATTTCCACATAAAATATGCCTGTATTCAAATTTTTCATTCCATTGTACACATTAGCGCTTTTTACTTTAGACCTCAAAACTTTCTGTGTTTGTTTTGTCCTTCTAGAATGCTGAATAGCTCATGAACTTAATGAGAAATAGTTAATCTTTCATTCCTAAATGTGCAAATTCAGTTGTACTATGATGGAAATACTCATCAATTTAATTTTAAAAGAAACTGAAAAAGAAAATGTATTGATAGCATTGTTTTAATTAAAATTATTTTTGATATCATGAAGTAAAATAATGATTTTTATATCTGGATAATATATATTACACCTCTCAAAGTTTCCTAATTTATAACATAACTCTTTTTGTCCTCCTGTTTCTTTATCCTATGACTACTACTCTTCTATTTGTGTCATTATCTTATTTGAAGTGTGTTCATAGTTGATAAATGTTTTTAGAATTATATTTTCTAGATAGTTATCTGTTCACCTTTTTTCTTAAAATTTGAAAACTTATATGAATCACTGTCTCTTTTTTATTTTTATGTTTCTCATCTATAAAACTCTCATTTTCCATCAAATTAATTTGAATATTTAATATATTTTCTTTCTAACTAAAACAATTTAATTATTGAATTTATTATTGTAAACAGTTTTGTCTACACCCTCTGAAATGTCATGTCACAGATGTTTGCTTTATAAAATAATTGTTTAGTGGTTGTATGTCTACATTTTAAAAAAATTTAAACCAGATTCTAAGAAATCAGAAAAATTATGTCAATCTTTAAGAAGAGCAAAGTTGGAGATTATATACTACTATATGTAAAGCTGCAATATTAATTAAGGGAGTATATTAGACAGTAATAGAATTTATAACAGTGGAATAAAAGGACAGAAACGAACTCACTAGTGTAAATCCATAGGATATTTGAAAAAGAAAAGAAAGTGTAATTTATATTTTAATGAGAAGTGCTGGAGAAAATTGCATTCATAGTAGATAAAAATAAACTTTGAATTTTAATCTTTTACCATAAACAATAATTAATTTAGCATAAATCACAATCTTAACAATGAAAGCAAAACTAAAGTGTTTAGAATAAAACACAGGAGCATATCTTCACACCATAGTGATAAATAAAGATGTCTTACATAGGATCCAAACAGGTGTGAACCTAAAAGTAAAGACTGAAATATTTGGATACTATTAAAGTTAAAATATTCTTTTTATGAAAAGAAACAAAAGTAATTAAAAGACAAGACACAGAGACAAGATATGTTAGGGTGTGTGTTTAACTTAATCATTGGCCGAGACTTGAATAAGTACTTTACAGAAAAGTATACCTACATATCTTAATAAACACATTACTAAACATGTAAGAAGTGTTCTTGACCAGCTGGTGGTGTGGTGGTTAAGGTGGCTGAATCCCACATGATCAACTGTATGGTTCACGTTCTGGACCTAGGGCTTGAAAAGCATGCCAGGCAAGCACGTGCCTGTGTACTTAAAATGCAGAAAGGAAGGGAAGATGGAGGAGAAGGAATTACAGCTTGGCCATCCCTCATTCAGGGTGTTTTCTCCCTTTCTCTCTCTCTCCAGTTAGCACAAGTGCCCTCTGGCAAATTAAAACAAAACAAAACAAAAAAGTTGTGGCCCTTTCAATTAAAATGGCAATGAGATAGCACTCCTTATGTATCATAATGTTTTTATGTATACAACTGTGTTATGTAAATGTTATTTCTTCTCCTTAATCATCTTTATAGAACAAGTAGCATAATGTTATTTTTCCATATTAAAGACTTAAAAAATCGCCAATTTTCTGAAATACCTCACAATCTTCGAAGACTCAGAGCTGACTAAAACTCAAGGGTTATGAGTACGTTCCAAAGAATCCTCAGGGAAATCAAATACTGTATTTGTTTATTTTCCCAAGCAAAATGAATCTGCCCTTCCCTCATACCTTCCTCCACAGTCAACCCTTCTTTGATTATGAAGTTCGCCCCTTAAAAGAATTGGAAAGTTCTGAAGTGTATACACTTCAGAAAATTGGGGAGAAGTTTGACATACTGCTACTCAAGGCCCGTGTTGCCCCTTTGTAGGTGACTAACCTCCCGGGAGTGATCTTTCTCCCCCCAGGCAACATTGAGCCCTGTGGGCCTTTGCTGAGAATCTCAAAGCAGAAGTGTGTTCATTTTCAGTCTCTACAAATCCATATACACAATAGTTGGGATTATTCAAGTAAGCAGCACTGGAACCCCTTCGTGTTCTGAGTTTCAGGATTGCCAGCTCTATTTCTGTCATATTACACCTATCTCTTCCCTCAAAATACTGGGGATTCAATTCGCCCAGCCTCTGTTACAATCCCCTTTAATCCTTCCCACTCCCTGCTCTCTCCCTACAAACCATAGAGCACCTGGGACAAAGAGCATAAAATAGGAACATGATTGCCTCGTACCACTTCTGTCAAGGAGAAAGGCAAAATTACTCTTTGTTTCTTTAGGCAAAGGATTCACTGAGAGCTGCAGGGAAATCTATTCACCAGTGAGAAAAAATAAATCACTGAAGCGCTAATAATTTTATTTATGCACTTGTTCTACATCCTTGAATGAAATAACACAAGCCTGAATGAAGTAAGTTCTGTTGGAATAATCCAGTAATCTTTATCCGAGAGAATATTTTTCTAACCTAAAATTGCATTTATAGGCATTTATTTCCCTCCAATCTCTTCCTCAGCCATATTAATTCTAGCGATGAAATCTATAAGCGATGATTCATTCTTATTGAGGATCTTTATAAGAAAAAGGAAGTTCTTAGTAAAGTGGAAAGTAAAGGAAAATGTAGATAGATGTACAGACTGTTACAATGCTTATTGGGATAGATAAATGATATAGACGGATAATAAACTCAGAACTACAGGCCAATGTCTCTGGGAAATGAAAGTTGAAATGAAAGAAGGAAGTTATGTCATTCCCCCCCCCCATGCTGGTGCTATCAAATGTAGATATTTTAAGAAGGGAAGAGTGTGTGGGTTCTACTAAATAAAAAGTACCTGATAATCAGTCATAGAAAATATAAGGTAGAATTTTAAAAAATTAAAAGTCTGGAAAAAACAGATAATTACACAGAGAAATAACATTTTCAATATCATTTTTTATCCCTGAAAATAGAAGGAAAATAAAAAAAGAAAGAGGAGTTAGATTTCTAAAAAGAAACATATCAAAACCATATGGAGAGCAAATCCTGACACAAGTTTTAAAAAGTAAGAATTGCTAAATTAAAGTTATCCAATGACTTGTATATATAATTTAAATATCTATAAGTTGTTGCACATTTCAATGACCACAAATCAAAGATTAGGGCCAGATTAGGGTGGCTCAGTAGTAACACAGCTATCAACATGAGAAGGTTCATGTCTTAGAGTTTCCCAGTACATACCTGACATGCACATGCTTCTACCCATCATCTGAGCTGACTGAGCCTGGGGGTAGATTGCAATCTCTGGTAAAACAACAACAACTGATGATGTCCAAAGACAAAGACGCTCATTGAGAATATTCAACAGGAAGAGCTCAGCTGAAGATTTTACTCATTCAATTGCTCTGTTATAATGGATAATGCTAAACTGAAATCAACTTCAGAAGTGGAAACACAACGTAGATTTTTCCACCCATACAGCACCACTGACTATTAAGCAAATGATAATAGTTATAAACGCTTGTTGATTGATTGCTGAGAAACTCATAAATACTTTTTTTCTTTAAACATGTTTCACACTTACCAAGTTCTGTCAATGATGAAATGTCCAAGGTCTGACATTTCCACCATTAGTGTCATTCTTTATGATATGGTATTAGTTAATCAGCAGGACCATCTCAAAAAGAAAATTTGTTTCCTGGGAAAGGAAACATGTTAGTCCATCATGACATATTCATGGTAAGAATGACCAGTCATGAACTGTGGAGTATTTCTACCTTGATGCCACAGAGATTTGCAATTACATCGGCACTGATGTATTTTCAGACTGAAATAATATATATACTAAGACTTTGATGAATAGCCTAAGAAATGACAATGATGGTTCTAAAAGAAATTTTTACCATCAAGAATTTTGGAGAAGTTGAAAATTAGGAATGTATCTTGATAGTAAATCCTGGAAAATAATAGACTATCGGAGATAGATATTTACTATTTAAATTATATTTTCAGAAGGGGAAAAAAAGCTTTTCTTATTAACACATTCCTACTGCCAAATTAAAAAATATAAGCTTAGATCTTGATGAAATCAAAGAGTATTTTCTTTCTAATTTTAATTTTTTAATGTTATTCTAATTAAAAACATACACAGTGTACTCCATGACTTAGAAAACACATTTTAATTAAAGCCATACACAGTGTACTCCATGACTTAGAAAACAGCGATTATTTTCCAAAACTAGAGGAAAACTATCAGTATCTACTCAACACAGATGAACACCTGAAACACTTTCCGGCCTCCGCTCAGCAAGATGAACCAAATTTCAGCCATTTGTCAAGCACCCTGAGGATATACATGTTTTAAATATCTAGATGTTATGCATCTGTAATTAAGAAATTGACATAAAATATTTTTAAATTTTGGGGCTGAAGTAGAACTCCACATCGTAGAGTCTGATGTAGCATGCAAGTGTCCTAGTTTACATCACAGCCTCCTTTTCCCTTCACTCATGTTCTGATTGATCTTTGCATATCTTATATCATTTGATAGCAGTGATTCCTTATTCTCAAAATAAAGCTACATTTTATTTTATTCCTAGAACTTAGTAAGCAGTACTTACGATGACTCTTTTCTGAAAGATGGAAGTTAAAATTTCTCTATCTCTCTCTTGCTCATTCATGGAGTAAGAAAGAAACATACAAACTAAAAAACAAAACTATTGGAAATAAAATGAAAGATATAAAGAATTAGAAAGACAGAAAGGAAGAAATCACCCCCCAATAGGGGATGGCCATGCTGGAATCCCTTCTCCTCCATTCTCCTCTCGGGCTCTCAAGCATGCACACACTCGCGCCCGGCATGAGTTTAAGCTACCAGGTCCGGCACTCAAACTGTGGTCAACTCCCTGGGAGTCCAGCGATATAGCCATTACACCATCTGTTAAGCTGATCTTAATTTTTTAATTAATAAATTTCATCATACTATACTTACTCCAAACAATGTAATTTATTACTCAAAAATTTTCTTTTAACGTTTATTCACATGGATGAATTTCGGTCTGGCATAAACTTTAAGTGCTAATATTTTATCAAGTACATATGGAATAAGTTAAGAGTATATTCAGTTTCACTGAACAGAAATTCTCAACAATCTGCCATTCAAATATAGGGATGATTTTCTAAAATAATAAGGATTTGAAGGCAGAGAGCAAGTGGTTAAATAATGCCATAATAAAATCAAGTTCACCTCTGTTTGTGGGTGATCCTCCAATTACTTTCAGACTTATGGTTTCATTATTAGAAAGTAGTTTCTGCAACACACTGAATCATACCCTTGTGAAGTAGGCAGGTAGTGAGTTGCCTGACATTGAGCCTCCAAAATACACATAACCTCTATCATGCTTTCTCTCTCTTATTTATGATTAAATAATTATTATTATTTTAGTTTAGCTATAGGGTGCTTGTGTTCACTGAAAGGAGAGAGAGAGGGAGGGAAAGTGAGAAATCATCTCCTGAGGGGGGAATGTTCATACCACAATTCCTTCACCTCCATTCTCCTCTTGGGGTTTTGGGCATGCCAGTCCACACTTTCTCCTAAGTCTCATAGCAGAACTCTTCTTAATTAAATTGGCCAATACGTAATTCACACAGACACCTTAAACAAAAGAGAAACTTTGGAAGTGTTCCCTTGGGTTGTTATCTATAAGAGAATGCTGCCAAGTGTGATTTATTGGGATTAACTTGTTGATAGCCAAAAGCATCATTTACCAACAGCATGTCACAATTTACTCAATAGCATTCCTCTATTGGCCTATTTATAGTGTTTGCTTAAGTTGTTATTATTACATTGAAATTTATCACTGAGCAGCTATGTATCCTGTCTGTGTGTGTTTTGGCTGCTCAGTTTCTGAATTACCTTATTTGGATTGAGAAACCCTGTCTTTTATCATTGTGGTTGCAATGCAGAGCTTGTCATCTACTCTACAAGCTGGAGAATAACAGATAATCTGTATCCCAGACTCTGTAGCAGGTCCTGGGTAGGACAATAAACTCCATCAAGTAAATAAAAAACAATCTCCAGAAGCTTAATTACAATTTAATGACACAAAGAAGCTAGAAGATTCCCACTGTTGGCAACATTGTTCTTGGAACAATAGTAACATCTATGTAATTTGTAGCATCTTGTGTTTGATGGTGGGGCATAGAGTTTCCTCACTGAATTAATTCTGTGCTTCAAATTTTGGTTAGAAATAAATACCTTTTCCACAACAATCTTTTTCTGCTTAAATTCATCAAGGTGATTTTGGTTCTTTGAAGTTCAGAATACTGAGAAACAAAATGTATCAATGCCTCTAGGATAAAAGCCTAGAAGTTGAATTTGTGAGTTAATAGTTATTTATATTTCAGATATAGTACAAGTGTCTTTCCAAAGTCAGGCCAATTTTACTCATTCACCAGCAGTATATATGGAGATTCTGTATATTTCTTTCCTCCTGATTAATTAGTACTATCAAAGTTTTCATCTATCCAATGAGTGTGAAGTTACATTTTGTTTTGTTTTGTTTTAATTTGCCAGAAGGTGGAAGCACTTGCCAGAAAGAGACAGAGAGACAGAGAGAGAGAAAGAGGAAAAAAGCACTCACCATGGAGAATGGTCATGCCACAATCCCTTCTTCTCCATTTCTTCCTCCTTTTGGGATATTTGGGCACATATGCCCAGCGTGGTGTTTCTGAAGCCACTGGACTGGCTCTGAAACAACAGTCACTGTGTAAGAATCAGTTCCTTTATCAACCAGCCCATGGGCTGGCCTTACCATTTTTTTTTTTCTTTTTTTGATTTGTCAAAGGCCACATGCTATCACCAGAGATGGGGAGTATGGGATTGGGATGGTTTGGAGGATTGGGGGGTGGGGGTGGTCACAGTATAATCCTTTCTCTTCCATTCTCACTCCTTTCAGGATTTTAGGTGTACACACACATGTGAACAAAGCACATGTTTTTGGTGTTTTTTTTTTTTCTTTATTTCTTTTTAAATTCTTTGCTTAGCTGCTTTTTTTTTTTTTCTTCTCCTCCCATACTTTCATGCACTATGAGAGATAGAAAGAAAGTGAGAAATCAGCTCCTGTGGAAGATGGCCAGATTTCAATCCCTTCTCCTCCCTTCTTCTCTAGGGATTTCGGATATACACTCAAATGTGCCTGGAGTGATTCTCAAACTGTCAAGTCAAGAACTTGAACCATGGTCAGCCATGTGGGAGCCCAGTGCCTTAAACACCATGCTACCTAATGATCCCGTTCCCCACATGCTTCTTCAGGATACCTGGTCTGGTAGGAACCACGTAGTTGGCCTTGTAGGTTCCAGCAGCCTTAACCTCTACACCACCATCTGACCTTTGTTTTAATTTTGATGTGCATTATGTGATTGTTCAAGTGGATAAACGCCTTTTTTTTTTTTTGGAGAGGTTTTTGCCATAGGGCGCGTGCACTCGCCAGAGAGACAGAGAGACAGAAAGCGAGAAATTCCCTCCCTGGAGGGATGGCCATGCCGCAATCCCTTCTCCTCCATTCTTCTCTCGGGATCTTGGGCATACACGCACACGCACCTGGTGTGAGTTTTAAGACACCATGTACGGAACTCGGACCACGGTTGACTACATAGGAGTCCAGTGACATAGCCATCATGCTAACTACTGGTCCCGATAAATGCTTTTATATCAGAAATATTAGAAACTTAGATTTCTTTTATAGCAATTTGGCACACATGTTTTTCCAATTTTTACTGGATTATTTTTTTATTTTTGTATTACGCATTGACTCTGCATACCAAACATTTTTAAATGTTATAATCATTTACAAACAGTTATAAAATCTGACCAGACCTTCTCCAAATTTGCAACCCATTGGATAGCACAGGTGTTTTTCAGGTTGCTCATGTGTCCAGCAAGGATCACATAAACCACCCGTAAGGTTCCATACAGTAAAACTCCCTAGAGCACCATTTGGGGTTGCTCCAGGCCTGACAAGGAACCATAACTGGTCTAGACAGGAGTCCACATGCCAGGTACTGATTGCTACTGCAAGATCACACGGACCCAGGAAGAAGCAGATAAAGACCCAAAGTGAGTACTGGGACGTCTAACTCCCTAAAGATGGATCAAAAAGATCCACCAGGAGACAAGCAGATCATGTAATGGTTATGTTGCTAGACTCCCACATGGCTAACTGTAGCTTGAGTCCTGGACCTGGCAGCTGGGCGTATGTGGGTGTGTGCCCAAAATCCCAAGAGAATAGAGGAGAAGGGATTGTGGCATGTTCATCCCTGCCCCCCCCTCTTCCCGGAGGGGTGGTTTCTAGCTTTCTGTCTGTTTCTCTGGTGAGTACATGTGCCCTACAGCAAAAATCTCTCTCTACAATAAATAAATAAATAAATAAATAAATAAATAAATAAATAAATAAATCCACCAAATGTTTCATGTATGCTCATCCCACTATGCCTAACACCCATGCATATAAATCTCACAGTTTCTCAGAATAGCTTGATTACCGTGGAACAGAAAACCCCTCCTTCTTGGCCTGCAGGCTGAGGTACCTCTAGCTTCAAACCCCTAAGTACTCTTTCTCTCAGAAACCTCCTTTTCTCTCCCAATGATGCCTCCTGAGTCTTACTCCAGACTCTGACACCCTCATCCTCTCAGCACACGTGGCACACAACACAATCTCTCTTGGTGGATCTCGGCAGGATTGTGCAGAAATATTAGGTCACTGGCAAGCTCTTAAGGTGTGAGCAGGTCACAAGGGAAGTTTACCTAGTAGCCAGGCACATGAGTGGCTAGGAACCTGACACCTGTGTGGGCAGTAAGCCTGGAATTTGGGTGTCTATGCTGAAAGGACTGTGGGAAGCGAGGCCTCAGAGTAAGGCTACCAGGGCCTCTTGCACTCTGTAGTAGAGTGACCTGAGCTCTCACATTCACCTCTCCTATCTGTTGTAAACCCACACCCTCAGCACGCTGCAGCTGTTCCCCTTCCTCCATAAAGCCCTTTCAGCACTCTCTGCTGAGAAGGCTTGACGTCGAGTTCACTTTGAAGAAGAAATGCACGTGAGAGGAATTCTGCCGGTTATGGCAGAGCCTATGTTGAAGGGCAAATTTGGAGCTGAGAAGCAATAGATTGTTTATTGACAGATGTATAGCATATCAGGCAGTAGGCAGTTAATGTTTCATTAAAATGTACAAAATAGTTATCCCCATAGAAATGACGTTCTTGTTTGGAATACTTTAAATTATCAAAGAAATGATCCTGTAATTAAAGGTGTTCTAAGACAGTAATGATCTATGAAACAGAAATAGAGTCCTATAGACTATAGTGACATTTACCAAGGTTGACAAAGAAAAAAAGAAAATACCTGAGGGACTGGTGTGTTTGATGAAACAATACTTAATATGTCACCTGAATATGAATATGAAGTATATAAATATTCCTATAAAGCCTGAACAGGAATCTGCTAAACACTTAATACTGAAAGTTGTTGCCATGAAAGATGATAACTAAAATGTGGTAAGAGGTAAGATTGAAAAGGGAGGAAGTAGAAAAAGTTAAAAGTCAAGAGAAGAACTATTTCGGTAAACGCACATCACGACAGTTTTAAATTGCTAGTGGGTTAATGAAGATGCAAATTAATATGTATTCAAAAGACAATACGTAAATTATTAGCAATCTTCATTGTTACAGAGTATGGGGGTCAACATTCAGATTACAGAGTGTTAAATACTGAACAATCAAGAAAAAGTGAAGGTAGAGACCGCAGATAGAATAACGAGCTGGGGGAACAGCAGATGGCATAAAAGTTACATCACTAGACTCCCACATAGTTGACTACAGTTCGAGTCCTGCAGCTGATGACTTGAAATTCACCTTGGGTGCATGTACACAAGTGCCCAAAATCCGGAGAGGAGATTGGAGGAGAAGGAATTGCAGTGTGGCCATCCCCACCATGGGATACATCTCCCTTTCTGTCTTTTTATCGCTCTCTGTCAAACGCACATGCCCTATAGCAAAAGTCTCTCAAAAAATAAAAATAAAAAAGAACAAGTTGGCTATAATGTCCAACTCATGTGAAATTGAAAATAAATTGTGCATCAAAATTTGGATTTATAGCTCCCTTAAAAACTGGATGATTTGGGGTCAGCAGGTGGTGGAGTGGTTAAAGCACTGAACTCTTAAATGGCCAACCACAGTTTGAGTCCTGGACCCGGGGTTTAAGCCCTCATGCTGAGGGTGTGTGCATGTGTGGGTGCCCAAAATCCCAAGAGGAGAATGGAGAAGATGGGGATACAGTGTTGCCCTCTGTCCCCCCCAAAGGTAATTTCTCACTTTCTCTCTCTCTGTCTCAGTTTCCCCAGCTAGTAACATGCTCTTTAGCAAAAAAAAACAAAAAAAAAACTCTCTTAAAAAAATTGGAAGATTTATCAATCTCTGCTGATATTTGCTCAAAACAGCATAGAACTAAGTTAAAGAGTCTTGGGATTATCTGGACCATGCTCTCTATTTTTCATCACTGTAAGTGCTGAACTGTCTTGCTTTTAATATTTGCACATGGCCTTTGTAAGCATTTGAATTTATGCATCCTGCAATATGCTAGTCTTCAAAAGGTGATTTCAAAGAGGAAAGTGTGATGTGTAACAGTGAAAGATGGTTACAGTTTTCTTTTTAAAATTCCATTTCTTCTCTCTTCCCTTTTATTTCTTTCCTTTCTTTTAAGAAAGTAAAGCAAATGACTTGATTTCTGAAATAAGGATGTGTTCAGGTTGATAAAAAATCAACCCGTACACAGGGAGATGTTATATATATGACAGAGAAAATAGGACTTCCTCTGTCTATTTTGTTACTTGAATAAAATTTGCCAAGCTGCTTATATTCTGATATGCAATGTCTTCATTTATACAATGGAAATTAATGCCACTACCTAAAGTTACCTTGCAGATGAAATAAAATCATTTTATTCTTCTTTTTTTAAGCAAACACTATACATCATTTGGATGGTAAAGAGAATTTACCCAACATGTTATGCTTCTCAGAACAGTCCAGTTGAGAATACTATACGCGTTATCATTAACAGGTAATAAACCATTTCTGTGTCCCACAAATGTCATGCCTTTCTATTTTTTCTCCCTGATTTCCTTCTCTATACACTCCTCTTCTCTCTCTCTCTACCCCATTCCATACTATCGTCAGCATCCATAACTATTTTCACTGTTTTTATGTCCTCCAATATATACATACAATATCCTTTCATAGCCTGGCTTGCTTCACTCCACAAAAAATCTTCCATATTTGACCACTTTCTATCAAATATCAAGGTCTTATTTTCATGGCTGAATAATATTGCATAGAGTATATGTGCCATCCTTTTTCAATTCATTCATCTATTCATGGAAATTTGAGTTGGTTCCATGTCTTAGCAATCATTAATAATGCCGCAATAAATATTGATGTACAAGCGCTTTTCCAACTGAGCATTCTCCTTTCCTTTGGTAGATACCCAGAAGTGGGATTGCTGGATCAAATGGTAATTCTATTTGTAGGTCTTTGAGGAACCTCCATATTGTTCTCCACAGTGGCTGAAACAGTTTACATTCCCACCAACAGTGTAGGAGAGATTCCTTTCACCACAAACTCACCAAAACTTATCATTTTTTATATCAAAACATTGTTTAATTAACTAATTACATAATCTTACTTTTCTCATTTTGCATACATAGTGATAATTCTTGGATGTTTTCTTTTTGTTCAGAGTCAAAATACATTTTATTATGGATATAATTTATTTTACATGTAAAAATTAAATTTACACTTTTCTTTTTAAAGTTGATACCATACACCTGAGATATAGCTATGTTCAGAACTGTTTTCACAATGTCAAATAATATTCAAGTTCTTGCATTAAAATTTTACTAGGAAATTATTTGAATAGATTTTATATAATGTATTCAGTTTTTACACATTTCGTTAAATAGTTAACACAAATTCATCATTATCATAATAAATCAGATACTCTAAAAATAACTATTTAAACATATTATTACTAGGAAAAAAATGTTAATACAAGCACTTAGGCTGAAAATGTCAATGATAAAAGATTACATAGAGATTCTTTTCCTTTAAATGTTATATAAATTAGTAGACCTTGAACTCTTTTATGCTTTAAGAGTACTAATCTTAGAATTTGTTTTTATAGAAAGATACAGTCTTTTCTTTTAAAGATTGTTTCATGAGAGAGAGGTGGAGAAAAGGAAAGAGAGAGAGAGAGAGAGAGACAAGCATCTTCAGCAGGGTCTCACACCAAAGTCCTCCTTTAGCTTTTCCCAGCCCGAATCACAGGCATCCATGTGCCCCTGGGGTGTACACGCCAATGCAAGCACTGAACCCCAGTTTTCACATGGCTTCCAACATTGCAGAGCTTTGTGATACCACCATGGCTGCCCAATACGAAGATGTAATTGAAGTTATAGAAGTAGAGAAGGCACTGTAGGTACCAGAGACTGCACAAGGGTGGAGAGTCAGGGATGAGAGGCTCAGGGAAAAATGACTAACAGACATAAGGTAAATAGGTTATGGAACAGTATATCAAAACAGAGAAAGAAAAGGGAGCTTATTATGTATGTCTATTAATCTATTTATCATCTATCTCCATCTATCTATCTATCTAATCTATGTATATCTCCAAGAAGAAAAAAAAGTACAATGAAAATCAGAGTTATACAACATAATAATGTTCTTTATTGAAGATAATCAACATGGCAATATACTTGATCTGATTACCATATATACTTGATATAATTATCACATACTGCATGCATGCTTTGAAAAGCCATATTGTAGAGCAAACTCATGACATGGTTTTTAAAATACCTGGATCCCACAAAGCTGCCTGCATAGTTTGAACCCAAGACCCAGTCCCTTAAGGAACCTGCCAGGCATGCATAAATGCATGCCTAGAATCCTGAGAGGAGAGTGGAGGAGAAGGAATTGCAACATGACCAGCCTTCCTGGGGATGCTTTCTCACTTTCCCTCTTTCTTTTCTTTCTCTGTCTGATGACTGTATGTACCCTGTAGCAAAATTTAAAAAACAGAAAAAATACATTGTACCCCACAAAGATGCGCAACAATTAAATGTACAAACAACTTACAAAATAAATAAAATTGTAAAAAGAAAAATGTATCCTAAAGAGTACATGTAGAGGAAATGAATAGTATGCACACAGTACACAGGCGTTTTCCCCCCTACCCTGTGTTTTTTGTCATAAATATTTAGATGGAAACACATTTTTTTTCTTAATTCAACACATGAACTTGAATTATAAACTATAAAACTTAAGTGTAAGGAGTGTGAGCTATGTCTTCACTGAGTAAAGCAATCCTAGGAAAATCACTGTAGGTGAATGAATGAAGGAAGAGAAGGTAAAGAGGAAAAAAGTAAGTTTCTTTTGTTATTGCAGAAATGTGAAATCATTTAAACAGTATTCAGTCAAAGATAAAAAAAAAATAATTTTTAGCACTTTTTTTACCTGCTCATTAGACCTTTAAAGCCTGTTTTTACATCTTCAATCTTTCGACAAGTGTCTTTCAGTACTTTCTTGTCATAAGCATATGCTCAGTTACATTATTTACAGGTGGAAAGTCCTGGTACGTAAGCATCATGAAAATATTAGGCAGGAGATAGAGAATGTGTGAGTGTGTAAACATTCTTCTCAGCCTTTAGAATCCACGTATCTAAGACATTATGAACCTAACCATGATATTAATAGTTCTGCTTAGTTTTCCAGGTTAAGCTTCTTTTGTAGATGCTTTGCCTTCACAATGACAATGACATGCTCAGGTTGACTGAAACCTCTGCTCACACGTTACCAGCATTACAAGCATACTACTGAGCTATACAAAACAAGTGCAACAGCGAGTGTTAAATTGCTTGACTACATTTTCTTTTCCATTTGAATTGTAATACGAATGTAAGAAATCCTTTTTTTAAATAAAAGGAAAATACGTTAATGACTATTTTGTTTTCTATTTACCATATTATATCTAAGAATTGGGAAAAGAGTTAGACCCATTATATAGGTAGATAGGGCAGGGACCCTCAAAGGAGAGCCACTATCTGCCATGCTAGGTGACCATGTTATGTGTTTTTTTTTTTCCCTTTTCCCTTTTTCCATATAGTCACTGTGTTCCTTTGACCTATGGACATGTACCTCTTGCTCCTAAAGAATTTATGACTCTTTGCTATGAGATTTAATTAGACAAAAACCAGAGCCCAATTGTCATAGCCCAAAGCACCCAGATAATGTAAGAGTAGTATTATCACAGAGACCTGAAGGGGGCAGGAGTCTGTTGCCCAGATTATATTCCAAGTGGGAGCCTCTGAGCAATCAAAATTGATTTGTGTGGTCTCTCCTCTGCTGGAGGGTAGGTCAAACTGAGTCACCTGGGGTTGCAAAAAGACATGAAGCACTTTTGGGACCATTGCATGTTGTTTAATTGGGCTGAGTTCAGTGAGCCACAGAACTGCTATCCACAGGCGTACCCCACTTTTTAAGGGGGATGGCATGAGAAATAGTGGCTCATTGCCAAAAGCAAATCTGTGTAATAGGCACATGCATATTATAGAAAAGTGAGGTCATGGTTATATAATAGCGCACAAGTGCATTATAACCAACTAGTTTTTCCCATGACCTTCAAACTATGATAAGGCCTTCAAGAGGGATAAATAGAAGTGAAGGAGCCTACCTGCAAGACAACTCCCTGGCTTCTTTGCAAATCAATACTGCTTTAAGCCATGTCTACAGAACAAGCACCGTCACTCCATTTCTCCCACACTCCCTTCTTCCCAATTTGTTTGCTTTCCTTTCCCTTGTTCTTTCCAAGAATCACTTTTTCCTTATGATGTTCTCCTCTTAAGATGAACCTTTGTACTCCTGAATCTGCCCTTTCTATATTCCAGTTCTGTGATCACTTGACTATCCCCCGATGCATTTTACTTAGAGAATACCTCCAACTCTAGGTGTGACTATTGGAAGGCTTCAAAGGGCTTATAAACTTCATCAAAGTATGACCAAAAGCACAATTCTTTCCATAAATGGCCATTCTTTTACCAGGTCGGCCTGGTTGTCTACATAATGTCTGAGCCCCATTATTATCTGTGATCTATGACCTTAATAGTCATCTTTGACTGGCAATGGTATCTTTGAGGTCAGATTGGATCTGTGATTCACAGATATGACACAAATAGCAAGGTTTTTAAAATTTTATTTATCACTATTATTATTATTATTTTTTAGTTTTGTAACAGGAATCATGTACTCACCAGAGAGAGATGGAGCAGGGTAGGGGGGTAAGAAAGCAAACTGCCAAGTCCAGGACTTGAACTGCTGTCAGCCATGTGGGAGTTAAGCTCTTTAACCACCATGCCGCCTCCTGGCCCTAAAAATATCATTTTATCCAAATATCTTTATTTTATATTTGTCTGATATATCAAACCAGCTGACACTATCTATATTGTTTAGGTAGAATTATCCAATTCATGAATAATCTCAATATTGTATCAGCCTTGCACCAGAAACAGCAGTTCTTCCATGATAAATATCAATGGAGGAAAATGCAAATTCTACTTTTGTTAGTCCAATGCCAAAATAGGCAATGTAGGAAGGTAATTTATTATTTTGTTTTCTATTTACCATATTATATCTAAGAATTGGGAAAAGAGTTAGACCCATTATATAGGTAGATAGGGCAGGGACCCTCAAAGGAGAGCCACTATCTGCCATGCTAGGTGACCATGTTATGTGTTTTTTTTTTTCCCTTTTCCCTTTTTCCATATAGTCACTGTGTTCCTTTGACCTATGGACATGTACCTCTTGCTCCTAAAGAATTTATGACTCTTTGCTATGAGATTTAATTAGACAAAAACCAGAGCCCAATTGTCATAGCCCAAAGCACCCAGATAATGTAAGAGTAGTATTATCACAGAGACCTGAAGGGGGCAGGAGTCTGTTGCTCAGATTATATTCCAAGTGGGAGCCTCTGAGCAATCAAAATTGATTTGTGTGGTCTCTCCTCTGCTGGAGGGTAGGTCAAACTGAGTCACCTGGGGTTGCAAAAAGACATGAAGCACTTTTGGGACCATTGCATGTTGTTTAATTGGGCTGAGTTCAGTGAGCCACAGAACTGCTATCCACAGGCGTACCCCACTTTTTAAGGGGGATGGCATGAGAAATAGTGGCTCATTGCCAAAAGCAAATCTGTGTAATAGGCACATGCATATTATAGAAAAGTGAGGTCATGGTTATATAATAGCGCACAAGTGCATTATAACCAACTAGTTTTTCCCATGACCTTCAAACTATGATAAGGCCTTCAAGAGGGATAAATAGAAGTGAAGGAGCCAGACCATCCTGACTCTATTCGCAATACAAAAGTAAACTGAATAGTGGCTTTTTCCAAATAAACAGCTTCTGAATTAATACATTTCCAAATCAATCAGGATTATGTTAGAGTCTGGTACTTATGAGACCGCTTTGAAGTATAGCACAACCTGTAGGGTATGTGATTCCTATCATGAGGAAAATGAATGTGCAGGTCTCTCCCAGGTAAGATTGCATACCAGACACCCAAACCACCTGACACCAATTCATTTTTGAAACTCCTCCCACTTGGGAGTGCTCTTCCTCCTTCCTCTCTCTCTCTCTCTCTCTCTCTCTCTCTCTCTCTCTTTTTTTCTTTTTTTGGAGAGAGAAATTTTTGCTAAAAAGTGCTTGTGTTTGCCGGAATAACAGAGACAGACAGACAGATAGCAAAAAATCACCTCCCGGGCAATGGCCACATCACAATCACTTCTCTTCCATTCGGGCAATGGCCACATCGCAATCACTTCTCTTCCATTTTCGACTCAGGATTCAGGACATGCCCACACACAAGCTCAGCCTGACTTTCACTCTCTGAGTCTGAGACTTGATCCATAGTCAACAGTCCAGTGACATAACCATTATGCCATCTACTGGTCCCCCCCCTCTCTTAATAATCTCCTCTTTGCCATTCGTTCTCCATGTCCGTGTCTCTAATTCTTAATGATCTTGGTCAGGAATGTGGTCAACCTGCCACCTTGCAATTGGCACCAGAGTTGGGCCTGAACACCCAAATATCTTGCATCAAATTCAACATGTCAAATATTACTAACAGCCAAGTATGAAAATTCCTGTTTAGTCTTATTTATAAATAAGAAACCTCCTAGTCTTAGGATATTAGGTCACTAGTTCTTATTTCTCACTCCTCATTGAAAGTTTAGTTGGAATATTTTTTTTTCTCCAAAGGCTCTACTGTTACTATTATCTAAAACTTTCTCCTAAAACAAACAAACAAAAATTGCCCAGAATAAAGTATTGATGCATATGTCCTCAATTCTAAATACTTTAGAAGTCATTTCCACTGAACTTGTCAAGATTGTATGCTGTGTGGATTAAAATATAGTTGACAGTTAATATTCTAGAAAGACTGTGTATCACAGTCATTGATATGTTCACATACATTATAAATTCTTCATCTCTCAATAAACTTCAGGTAAAATTTCAGTTTTATCTCTTAGGCATAGAAAAATATCATTTAGAGTTTTAGAAAAGTTAATTTACATATCAATTTAGTTTTAGGCACATTAATCTAGCTATCAGTTGGTACAAATAAACAACCTATTGGATTTACATCTATGTCATTTATAGCCCATCATGGCAAAAGAACTGCGATCTTTTTAAAGCCACATGTAAATCTGCTTGTATAGCACTTTCTAACAGCTGCATTTTCAACTAAGTAAATTTATATTTCAACACAGTGGGATACTGTAAATTCCATCTATCAAAAGTTCTATTTATTCACATTAGACTCATCATAACTTGTTGCCCATCAGTGCATGGGAAATCTAAAATGGTTTATACAGTGTGTAATCACTAGTGTAATCATTAACTATCATTAATAATCAATGATCATTATTGAGATAATTACTAATACTCTGAATTTTTTGAAATAATTATCTAGGGGCCAGCTGATGCACGGTGGTTAAGACACTGGACTTTTGCATGGCTTCCTGTGATTTGAGTCTCAGGCCTGATGGTTTTTCTTTCTCTGCATCTCTGTCTCTCTTTTCTGAACGTGCATGGCCTATAACAAATTTAAAAAGTTAATTAGTTAAATAAAAATTCTAAAAAAATTAAATAATGATTTATAACATCTTTATTTACTCAAAATATGGACTACATGAGGATTAGTTTAATGTTCACTATCTTAAAATATATCTATGCAAATGAAGGTTATAAGTAAATGAATACTGAACATGAAGCACATATTTTCTTACTTTTTGTCTAGGCAGATGACAGAGTGTAACCTAATGGTTAAAGCAGCCCAATTTCTCACAACCGACCCAGGTTAAAATCCCAGTTCTGGAGATAAAAAACACATTGGATCCATGTGCATGGGTGTCCATGTAGGACGGAGAAATGGAGGAAAAGAGATTCCAACATGAGCACACCCCATTGAGAGGTGCTATCTCCCTCTCTTCTGTATTTCTGTCTCTGGAAAACAATGTGTTCTCTGACAACTAAAAAAATAAAATATGATATAAGATAAATTCTCTAAAACATTATTTTTCTTAAAAAGTTGTGTGTTCTGATTACTTACTTTCTATTAATATATATCTGTTAAAAGAAAAATAAAACAGCCATTTAATAGAGTAGAGTTTTAATAGAGCAAATCTTACATTTAAATTGAGCAGTTGTCCTCAGACTTCTGGACAGCTCTGGTTAGTCTCTTGGTCAACTCAGTATTTAAGTTGGTGGACTAGGAAAGTGTCATACAAAAAACATAAGTGAGGGACAAAGGCAGAGAAATCATTGGTTACATCTTGAAGTTTGTCTGCATTAACATAATTTAAAAGGAGGGATGTGTGTGATTGATTGAAGCCTAGCTGTTGTGATTGGCTGTAACCTAGCAACCAGCTCAGAAAAACAGCCTACCTTAAGATTTTGGCTTATCCATAGGAATTAATATGTGGGAGTACAGCAGCTGTTTGAGGTCAAAATAATTGAACAATTTCCCCACTTTTGTTCAGCCTCTCAAATATTTGAGAGATTGACCAAAACTAAGGGTGTTTGCCACATTCTCTGTCACCATTATAAATGAGATTTTCTTGCACTCAACATAGAAATCAGAAGGTTTTTTTTCTGGTCTCCGGCATGGAATCTATAGGTCATGATATCACACGAGTTGAACATGATGTTATAAGGTCAAACAGGTCTTTCTTTACACTTTTATGGATCTGGCTGAAACAAGACTATTCAGCGTCAAGTGGATGACTGCATACAAAAGCATTGAAGACTGGAGAGGATAGAGCACACCTGCAGGACTGATGTGATGACTAAGGTGTACTCCTTAACTAATGTTCCTATGAAGTAAGCTGCAATGAATGTAAACAGATTAATGTTCAGGCCACATGGTCAAGTCAACAGTATTTGAGCCTACTTGTCTAGAGTGTGATGATAATTGAGGACTATAGTTCTTCGTAAAATGTTCTGATTAAAAAGGTATCTATCTTGGTTGTTAGTCTAGTAATATAAGTCGTAACAACCTAGAGTCCTACTGGGAGAAATATAAAGATAAAACAAAACAAAACAAAAAGACAAAAAAAAAATGAACAAACAATAAACCTTGAAAAACCCAAGCCTGCCATCTACCATTTAGGATGCCTGTCAACTGACTATTAGTTGTACCTGTAAACACATCATCTCTTCCTTACTCTTGGAGACTTCTCTAGTATATCTGGGGGCTGAGTCTGAGGAAGCAGCACTATCAGTCACTTCTTTATTTCTTTCTTTTTTTTTTTTTTGGAGAGGTTTTTTCAATAGGGCGCATGTGCTTGTCAGACACAGAGACAGAGAGACAGAAAGCAAGAAATCACCCCCCCCTCCGGGGGTGGGGGAATGGCCACACCGCAATCCCTTCTCCTCCATTCTCCTCTCGGGATCTTGGACATGCATGCACATGTGTCCTGCATGAGTTTTGTTTCTTTTTTTTTTAGAGAGGTTTTCGCTATAGGGCACGTGTGCTCGCCAGACAGACAGAGAGAGGCATAGAGACAGAAAGCGAGAAATCACCCCCCAGGGAGGATGGTCAACATCTGGAGTGAGTTTTAAGCCACTGGGTCCAGGATGCGAACCGCGGTCCACTACATGGGAGTCCAACGACAGGACAGGGGACTCCACCGCCAGCCATTATGCCAACTGCTGTTCCCTCCGTCACTTCTTTACTTAACCTTTTTGGGTATTAAAGTCAGGAGAGAGGCAGGTACAATATTTAGTATTCAACATAAGCCCCTAACTTGAACAAAAAGGATATTTAAAGCTGGATGAGGGGTGATATTTCATTAAGTGTTTTTTTTTTTTTTTGGAGAGGTTTTTGCTATAGGGTGCGTGCGCTCACCAGACAGACAGAGAGAGACAGAGAGACAGAAAGCGAGAAATCACCCCCCGGGGGGATGGCGGTGCCACAATCCTTACTCCTCTGTTATCCTCTCTGGATCTTGGGCACGCACACACACGCGACCAGTGTGAGTTTAAGCCACCGTGTCTGGGACTTGAACCATGGTCGACTACTTGGGAGTCCAGCGACATGGCCATTATGCCAACTGCTGGTCCCTCAGTAAGTGTTTTTGTTAAACTTGTATGTAATCATTCACCTTTTAGAGGGTGGCTTTTACCCACCTGAAATCCCAGGAGGTCTTATTGGGTATACATTGAAAATGTTTTCCAGTTTGTGGATAAGCTTGAAATACAACTGCTATTCCATTACTGCCAAAATTAAATCTCCAGGAGCCTTACTAAAATTTTCTTTTCATTAGTCTATAAACTTAACAACTGTTCTGGCTTTGTGTCAGGACATAAGTTTAAATTAAAGTTAACCACTGATTATGGTCCATGGATATTTTTTTGTCAGGAAAGGGAACAAATTAAGACATCAGGAATTGAGATTAAAAAAAAAGTTTTTATGATGGAAAAGTCTTGATCTGTGATACTGGGGCACAGCTGTTCAGGTATAAGATGTCTGTGTTGAAGAAGATATTTTCTTGGTCAGTTTTACCTTAAAGTCTCCAACAGGTACCCAGTTTTAAAATCTAAAGAAGCTCTTTTGAGTTTTGAACCCAGAGTTCAAGTTTTTGAAGTTCTACTACAGTGTGAGTGGTAAGAAGAGTTTGGTACAATGTCTTTCAATAGGGCTCACAAGCAGTCTTTTTCTGCTATCAATTTTAGAAGACCCCTACAGTGGACTGTGGAGAGTTTGTCTTTTAGTCAGTGAATCTGATGTCTTACTTTCTATTAATATATATCAAATTTGACATTTCTTCTGCCCAAACAAAAAAATGACAAATTCTGTCAAGCACCTAAAATTTTCTGAGTAAACACAATCAATCATATTGCTATCTAATAACATTCTTGATATTTGTTATTGAAAAATTATATCGAAGGTGTTTTCACAGTCTGAGACTGTTTTTCCTTTTTCAGTTCTGCTTTAATTACTGTCATCCTCATTTTCCATTAGACTGAAATGTTCTTTTTTCCCTAGTTGCTAAACATGGAACATTATTTCATATTCTAATAACCTGGGAATAAATAAAAAGAGGATAGTAAAAAAAAAAAAAAAAGACTAATTGATAGTTATGCCTTTAAATTCCACTGGAAATGTATTCTGTAGAGAAGGTTTAAGTGGTGCATCTTCATATTTTACCAGTTGGTTAGGACAGGTAACCTATGTTACCCAAGTTCGAAACTTACATCCAACAGGAGCCAAAAACTCTGATCCTCCTAGATTGGGCATTGCCCTTTATCTTCTTTCTCATAAATACAAAGATAAAATAGAGACTCGGCTGGACGCACCTTTAGCAATTACATCCCCTATGATCTTCACACTAGGGTAACTGGCCACATGTGAAAAGACTTACACATTCTGATAAAGATTCTCAGTATGGAGTCAGCTTTGCTGTATTTCATTCTGACATTTCTTAAGAGACATTTTTTGGTGTCTTGCTAATTTAAAAGGCCCCACTTCTTACAAATGGTTAACTATTAAAGTTTGTGAAGCTTTGACTCTATTCTGCTTTTGTCATTGACACAGACAAAGAAAAATAAAGGTGTCTGGTTGAGGTGATAATTGCATCATTGACATACTGAGAAAATTCAGGAGAGAGAGAGTCAATTACACTGTCCAATTAAAGTATATACAGTGAAGATTAAGCAGTAGAAGAATATTTATTAAGATATTTATAAATAAATGATTTGACTTGTAAGGTGTGTCTTAGGTTTTACATGACATGCCAATGTTTATTATAGAAACCAAGGATATAAATATTTATCCAATATGAAATTAAAACAATGTTAGGGAAAGAAAGAACTCTATAGTTTTATTTTTTGTTTTAGTAGTTGATCTTAATGTGGCTTTAAAATCCAAACTAATTGTTTTATATTTCTCTATGTCTACTCTTTTTATTCCTAAGTAATCATCTTACATTTATACTGCTATTCTCTAAGAAATTTGTTTTATATCCTTCCAAAATTTTGCTGGTGAACAAACTTAAGCTCAAAGAAGTTTTAGGTTTACTTTACATGAACTTAACTTGTAAAGTAGTATAAAAGTATTACTTCCCACTCATATGACACTTTGTCATATTCACTGATATTGATAATTTTTAGTATTTTATAACTAATCTGGGATATGTAAAAAGGTCATCATTCCTAATATGGAGTGCATAAAGAGTTAGGCAAAAAAGGCATCTTAGGCCAGCCATGGTGGCACAGCAGTTGGGAAACCCTGAGATGTTGAAGTCACTTGGAAATCTCAGGCTGATGCCCCATGGGCTGCCTGAACACAATGAGTGTGGCATGCGCCTGAGGTCTTTGCTGGCTGTGGCATGGGGTGAACAGTAGCAAAAGGGTCCTCTTTAAAGTGCTCCCCTAAATCTGTCTCTCTCTAGATAGAAAAACAGAAAGAAACTTTAAAAACGAAAAGTGATATCTTAAAATATAGTTTTGAAAGGAAGAAAAATGAATAACCATCAAACAGAAAACTCTGGCTTTCAAGGTCCCCAACCCTTCCCTTGATAAGACCATTTCCTCAAGTTCCTAATTTATACCATTCAGATTACCTCCTACAAAGGAGAAGGTTTGTGGTAATGTTCTTTCTACCATTTTCTTATCCAGGTTCATCTACTTCTTTTGTTTTCTAGTATAATACCACATATGGATGCTCATCATTGGAAGCCTTTCCTAAAAAGTAATTTAAGCTGTTAAATTTTATTTGCAGAAATGTAATTGCATAAATATAAAATATTCTATTAAAGAATAGATTATGGGCTTTATAGTCAATTAAGCCAAAACACCATAAAATGAAAGGCAATTATAAACGTGGGAGAAGACTGCTTTGTCCCAAAATGTGTTTTTATGGTGAGCATAGGTCTCTTTGCATTGAAGCCTCCCACAGTACGAAGAGTCACAGAAGATTTTTTTTGTTTTCCTCAGTCTTCCCTTTGTCAATTGTGGTTCTCAAAATATAACAGAAATTCCACATTCTGAGATAAGAAGAAAGTGTCTAGGACAACTCCTTATCCCTCTGAGAACAGGATGCTGTGCAATGCATATTCAGCATGCCACGTTACTTCCTTGTGTATAAAACCCAGGGTGGTATTTTTACGGTCCCTCAACTGTGGTGTATTTTGGAACATGTGCAGCTGAGACTTCATCTATCCTGGGCTGATTCTCAAGCCTTGGGAACTAGCTTGCCATAGATCCTAGGACACTGTCCTTGCTGCCCACTTGTGAGTAATAAATATACTTGTCTGACTTGTGCAGGCATTCTGGCTCATCCTATTCGTGTAATTGGTAGTAAACCTTTACAGCAAAACATTCTGAGAGAGCAAGGATGAAAGCTAAAAGACCTCGTAAAGCCTTGGAGTGAGATAATATCATTTATGTGATGCTCTACTGGCCAGGGTGTTACAAGGCCAGGTCAGTTTTAGGGGTAGGAAAATGGATTACTACCCAGCAATTGTCATCTATCTGCCTAAGGGTTATGGATATAGGAAGAGGACTATTGTGGATGTTTACCTTATCTACAAAGAGTATTATTAAATCAGATTGTCAATGGTAAAACGTGATCTAACTATGCTTTTGATGGAAATTCAAGGGTTAATGCTGTTCTCCATTACTGTCAATTTCCTATTGGTGGAAAGTATCATTTGACTCTAATTAACACTAAAACCCAGAAGCATTTCACTTTTAATTATCTAATTAGGTAAGCCATGATTTTTATCTGTTTGTTTCCTTTTTTGTTTATTTTGTTTTGGCTATAGGACATGTGCAGTTGGCAGAGAGAGAAAGAGAAAGAGTGGGAGAAAGGAAATGTGAGAAATCACCCCACAGGGAGTTGACCACACCATAGTCACTTCTCCTTCATTTTACTCTTGGGGTTTTGAGCATGCATGCACATGCACCTAGTGTGATTTTCAAGCCATGGGGTCCAGGACTCAAATCACGCAGTCAGCCATGTGGGATCCAGTGTCTTAATCTCCATGCCACCTGCTGGCCTGGTCCAGGCAGTTTTAAAGATAAATTATTATAAAATGAAAGCATATAGTTTAAAACTTCCCATTGAAAGTGGATAATTCACTAAGTTAATCAGAGTCCATGAGGTAGTTCCAGAGCTGCCGTTATCACCACATGGTACATTCATTTGGAATGTCCTTATGTGACAGAGTACCAAGACCAACACGTAGGATATACAAAAAAAAGTGAAAAAAATTTCATGAAAGAATTTCAAGTGAATTGGAGAACATTTCATGAAGTGTGTGGCTTATTATGTTTCAAATTATTTCTCTTAATCATAATTTTTCACTTGATTTTATTTTTGAAATTTTTATTTTATTGATACATAGTAAGTTTACATACTTTAGGGTAAAACGTGAGGTTCTGATATAAGTATAGGCTGTGTAATGAGCAATTCAGGGTAATTAGCTTATCTATCACATTAAACACTTATGATTTACTTTGTTCTGAGAACACTTGAAATCTTCTTTCTGGATTATTTGAAATAGATGATCCATTTTTGTTATAGTCATTCTATTGTGTACCAAAGTGTGGGAATGTATTTATTTCTCCAGTCTAAATGATACATTGGACCCAGTGACCAACCTTTCTCTTCTTCCCCTGCTTGCTATTTTCCCCAGCTTCTAATCACTACTGTTTGATTATTTTATTTTAAAATATTTAAATGACAAATAAAAATGTTATATACTCAAGGTATACAATGTAGTGATTTTCTTTACATATACATTGTGCAATAATTTCTACCATTAAGTTAATGAACTCACCGGTCACCACCTATAGTTACCATTTGTATGTGTGTGTGTATGAGTGTGTGGTGAGGACACTTAAAATTTGCCTTTTGTTACATTTCAAACATTATATTGTTAATTCTAGTCACCATGCTATATAATACATTCCCAGATGTATTCATCTCACACCAAGTTTGTACACGTTGTCTGACCACTGTCTCCCCAATCAACTGTCCCATGAGTCCCTGAAAATCACCTTTCCACTCTGCCTATATGTTTAATGTTTTTAGATTCTACATGTAAGTGACATAATGCAATATTTGTTATTCTGTGTCTGGCTTATTTTACTTAGAATAATATCCTCCAGTCTCATTGACAGTGTCACAAATAGGAGGATTTACTTCAATGAACAAAATTCTTGGGATGCACAGACGTAAGGGAAATTAAGAGTTATGTAAGGGACCAGCAGATGGCATGGTTGTTAAGGTGATGGACTCCCACATGGCTGACCATATTCCTCAACTGGCAGTAAAAATTACACTGGGCACATGTGCCTGCATGCTTAGCATCCTGAGGGGAGAAGGAAGAAGGGATTGCAGTGCAGTTCTTTATCCACACTGGGGCATGATTTCTCACTTTCCCATTCACTCTCTCCAGTGAATGCATGTGCCCAATGACAAACCTAAAAAAAGAAAGAAAAAGTGGTATCTCATTGTGGTTTTGATCTGCATCTCCCTTATACTGAGGGATGTTGAGCATTTTTTCATATGCTTTTTGGCTGTTCATATGCCTTCCTTAGATAGTTTATTCAACTCATTTTTTGATGCATAGTGATTTAAAAATGGATTTAATATGGATAATAATAAAAATATATTAAAACTTTTTAAAAAATCAAAAAAAAGAAAAATAGTTATGTAAAATCTCTACTCTTTCCAAGGTATTCTTTTATTCTCTGGTTTTGTTTTGTTTTGTTTTTGAGAGATGTTGCTATAGGGTGCGTGTACTGTTTGTTGGGAGAGAGAAAGACAGAAAGCGAGAAATAATCTCCCTTCCCCTCCGGGGGGATGGCCCATGCTGTAATGTCATATCCTCCATTGTCCTCTTGTGATTTGGGGCATGCATCCACATGCTCCCAGCATGAGTTTTGAGCCACCTGGTCTGGGACTCAAAACACAGTGAATTACATAGGAGTACAATGTAGCCATTACACAATCTGCTGGTCCTTTTTCCTCTAATGTTAAGCTTCAAGAATCTCATATGCAATAGTCATACATAGGAAAGTTGGCACAGAATGGCATTTTTAAAAATGATTGCATACATTATGCTTGTTAACAATTATTATTTTATATATTTTAATAAAAGTATAGAAGATAGATACATTTGTAGTCCCAATTTCATAGCTATTTTTTAATCCCTCAGAACATTTTTCTTCCTACTGATCTTGTTTTTTTTCTAGTTCAGGATTGTTGATTATTTCATGCTGCTAAGAATATTTGATACAATGCCATGATCAGCAAGACCCCAGGAGAAAATGAAAAGGGCTGTATCAACAGAGAGGCTGGTGGTCTCCCACTGCCTTTTGCTGTTTAGACATTGCATTCATTGGGTTTCAAAGTAAAAGACTACTCTGTCCATAGTTTTTCCCATTTTTATAGATACTAGTAGTAGAAATGTAGAGATTATGTAAATCATTTATAGGTAAGTTTCATGATAGTAATATAGAGTAGGCAAGGACTACAAAGATCTTTATAAAATATTGAATAAGATATTCTGATCAGTCATTTACCTTAACAGATTCATGTTTGTTATAGCTCTAGACTAAAAAACACAAGCTCTCTTGTACATTCTTATGACTGGCATGCACATATAAAATACTTTAATCAAAAACAGAAACATTTTTCCCTAAAAAACTGTCAATATTTATTAAGATATGAGTTATATAACATTTCTTATATAACAACTTGAAATAGTTCCTTATAAAGACAGATGTATATTTTTAGAAATTTGCAAATGGTACTAAAATTCAAAATTAAAAATAGAGTAAGAGTAATAAATGGAATATTCATGCAAATTAAACTAAATGTAATACTCTGAGTTAACTTATAATTTCTCCATGATTCATAAAATTTATCTAGGAATTTATTTGCATCACAGACCAGGGAATCATTTTTTATTAAAAAAAAATAAATAAATAAACTAATAAAGTAGAAGATTTTGTAAGAAATTTTTTCCACAAACACTACTTTAAGTTTGAGGCAGAAAAAAAAGAAAAAAAGATATTTAACAGTGCATAGTGTTTGTCATTTAGAATAAAAGCCCCTCTACACACTCATTTCACACACAAGGACACATTTTTTTTTTCCTCACGCTTCTTAGAAATGGGTAGAGTGTTAAAAAGAATAGTCAAAAAATATTTTCAAATCATATAGCTGTGAGAATACACTGATAACAAGACAATGGCACTTTTGTATCTAAATAAGAGATTAAGTCACAAGAGAACCAGCAGTTAGCGTAATGGCTATGTTGCTGGACTCCCACGTAGTCAACTGCAGTTCGCGTCCCGGACCCGGTGGCTTAAAACTCACACTGGGAGCGTGCGCGTGTGTGCCCAAGATCCCGAGAGGAGAATGGAGGAGAAGGGATTGCGGTGTGACCATACCCCCTGGTGGGTGATTTCTTGCTTTCTCTTTCTCTGTCTCTCTCTGTCTGGCGAGCGCATGTGCCCTATAGCAAAAAAAAACTCTCTAAAAAAAAAGAGATTATGTCACAAAAGTGAAAACAGGAATTCTCTCTCCTTGGGTAGGATGAATTCAGAGGAGGGCAATGATGTCACGTTATCAACAAAAAGAAGAAACTGCACTGGAAGTATTGACAACTATAAACATGAGGTTACTGAGAAGCTTCTAGCAGAGAGCATGAAAACTACTAGAGTTTGATTAATTTTTATATAATTAAAGACACTGAATGGACACAGTTGCATAGAAAAATCTTAAGAAAGAACAGAATTCTTCATTGGAAAAGTGTTTGCACATCGATGTTTATTGCAGCACTATTCACAATTGCTAAGTCATGGAACCAACCGAAATGCCCCCGTATGGAGGAATAGATTGAAAAACTGTGGCACATATACTCTATGGAATACTATTCAGCCATAAAACCCAACAGAACCCTGGCTTTTGACAGAAAGTGGAAGAATATGGAAGATGTACTGCTGAGTGAGGCAAGCCAGGCTATGAAGGAGAGACATTGTATGTCCCCACTTAACATATACCATATGTCTGCATTCTATGACTGAAACTGATTGACTAACAGTTGAACAAACACAAGAGATGGGTGTGAATGTCAGATGAGGTGTATGTGGAAGAGTGGGGCCTAAAGAAGGACATTTGGAGAAGGGGTACAGAGGTAGAGCATTGAGGGGATGGGGAGGTGTGGTGTTATCTGTTAAAGATATTTTGATCAATGGGTCTGAGGAGAAATGTGCACATATAGAAATGGTCTCATTGTAAGTTAAACAATATTATTGAAAGTATATACAAAAAACAAATAATAAATAATGTGAAAAAGAAAAAAGAAAGAGTTCATGATTTGGCTTACTATGGTCTGCTAGGTGCTTTGTGGTGCTGAAGTCCCAAGGAAGTGTCTTGGATTCAAGTTCTACATTTCCCCTGAATATGCTGGGCTCCTGTGCAGCTGCTTATGGTCCTGGCTGGCTGAAGCTGGGCAGATTGTGGCATGGAGACTTTGTTGGAGGTACCTCTTTCTCTCTCATGAAAGAAAAAATATGTAACCACAATTTAAAAAAAAATAGAAAAAGAGAAAGTAGTGATTTATTTTATTGTAATAACAATTTTGGGGTACACTGGAAGGAGCACTACCCAAAAAGCACTTCAATAATACTTAGTTTCCTTGATGGTTGTCTTTTTCAAGTAGCAAGGACAATACTTTATCAACAGCATAGACCTTGCAAACAGATATTACCAAGAAAAAGAAGAGAGAAATATTAAATCCAATGTGGAAAGTGAAAGGGCCTTTTCCTTTCTCTTTCTTTCTTTTTCATTTTTTCTTTCTTTCTTTCTTTTTTTTTTTTACAGGTAACATGCATTTGTGTGTAAGAGAGAGATAGAAAGAAAAAGAAAAAAAAAAGAAAAAGAAAGGAAAAAAAAAAAGAAAGATGGTTCCCCCCCCATCCCTTCACCCCACTATCCTCTTGGGGATTTGAGGCATGCAAGCACACTCGTTTGGCATCTTTTTCAACCTGTTGGTTTTGGGACATGAATTGTTCAGTGGGCCCTGTGGATTTCAGTCACTCGTTCGGCATCTTTTCCAACCTGTTGGGTTTGGGACATGAATTGTTCAGTGGGCCCTGTGGATTTCAGTCACCTCAAACTCTGTGCCACCTTCTGGCCCAAGACAGAGTCTTTTCTTAACTTCATAATACATTCATAAGAGGAACTCGAATACTTTTAAGGAGGACTATACAACAGACTCGATTCTAAATAATAGTGCTAGCAGGAACTGAGATTAGCAATATGTCGTTTATGCAGGTGGCATCTTACACCAAGAATTTAGAGTTCGAATTTGTTCTATCTGGACATTGAGTGATTATGTCTCTCAGTCTGCCTTTTGAAAAATGATTTGTGTAATTCTGACCTCCGTGGAGCCTCTAACCCTAAATTTAACTCAATTATCTGTAGCAGTTCTGAAATCAAGCAGCATTTTAAAAAATTGTATGAAGCTTTAAAATAAACCAATGCCTAGATCCTATAATCAGTGATTTTGAGGTAGAGTCAAAATAATAATCTTTTAAAAACTCCCTAAATGGTTGAAAAATGCACCCAGGTTTTGACAACTACTTCACTGGGAGAAGTTTTCTATGTTTTAGTGACAAGAGTTAACATCTCGGTCTTCTGAAATCAACCTTGTTGGCTGATGGTAATGAGTCGTATATGCTAAGTTTTTAATGATATACTGACATTTGATAGAAAGTGAACAAATATGGAAGATTTAATGCTAAGTGAATCTAGCTAGACTAGAAAAGACAGGCATTTTATGTCTCTGCTCAATATATAATGAATGTCTGTGCTTTATAGTAGTAACTGAAAGTTTGGAAGCTATAATTGTAGAAAGGGCAATTGTAGACACTAGAGACAGTGTGTGTGGGGAGGCAATAAAGATTGGGTAATAGGGGGTGGATGGGAGGGGATCAGGAAAAAAATAAGTGACACATCTAATAGACTCAAAAATGAAAGTTATCTAGGGAACCAGCAGTTAGCGTAATGGCTATGTCATTGGACTCCCACGTAGTCGACTGCAGTTCGCGTCCCGAATTCGGTGGCTTAAAACTCACACCGGGCGTGTGTGCGTGCATGCCCAAGATCCCGAGAGGAGAATGGAGGGGAAGGGATTGCGGCGTGGCCATCCCCCCTGGTAGGTGATTTCTCACTTTCTGTCTCTCTGTATCTCTCTGTCTGTCTGGCGAGCGCATGCACCCTATAGTGAAAACATCTCCAAAAAAAAATAAAAGAAAGGTATCTACAGATGATAATGTATATGGTAATGTCTTTGACATGACTAATATACTCTGTATTCATGTTGGGAAAAATCGTATTGTGCACTGTAAAGATGTGTAGTGATTAAATGTAAATAAATAAAGAGAAAACATATATATTTGCATATATATATATATATATATAAAAACATATATATATGCATATATATATATACATACATACATATATAATAAAATAAAATATAATACAATTTTTAAGGGATAGATTGCAGAGTATATTAAGACCTAAGTTGAATTGCAAGTGTTATTATAAATTATAAATTAGTATGTAAAAGATTAGAGCTAATATTTGCCCTCAGCTCTGTATGAGGCCAGGCAATTCCAACGTCTTCATGTTTTTCTCTCGGCTTCTCTCTCTGGCCTAATGGGTATAAAATAAAATGTAATACAATTTTTGAGGGATAGATTGCAGAGTATATTAAGACCTAAGTTGAATTGCAAGTGTTATTATAAATTATAAATTAGTATGTAAAAGATTAGAGCTAATATTTGCCCTCAGCTCTGTATGAGGCCAGGCAATTCCAACGTCTTCATGTTTTTCTCTCGGCTTCTCTCTCTGGCCTAATGGGTTGTTCAATATTCACTGAGAAATTGTGCAGAATTCTAGAGTTCACTTTCCTATTGACACTTATGAACGATGACACTAGAAGGTGATGAAAGATGGGGTGGCACACTAGATAGGTCTTGCTTTTAGCTTTTTTCATCCATGTGTAAAAATTATATTTTATAGCGTTGGTGAGGATATAGGACAAGGACATTACTGGGGGAATAAAGGAAAGATGAAGGTGGGAGAGAAGAGACCAACTGTAAAGGGAGGATAGGACATTAAGGCATGAGTGTGAGGACGGAAGGGAGACAACAGTTGGGAATGGAAACACGGAGGGTGATAAGAGGCAAAGAGTCTGCCCCCACCACCTTTTCATCTATGCAGGTCAGATTTTTGTCCCCAGACTCCAGTTTAAGCCAATACATTTTGGAGTTTGGTCTTATTCAGTCAAGGGATAGTTTCAGATTCTATCCATCCTAAATGTGACTGATGGATTGTCTTTCCATCACTTGTTAAACATATTCAACTTTCCAAGAAGATATTTTCCTGAGGCATTATTAAATAATTATCGCTGTGGATATTTTGAATCCCCTCAGAATCACCGTTTTCAAATTTGCTAATGATGCTACATGCTTAAATTCTTATCAAATGTAATTACATTACGTTTATATTACAGTTTGTTAAGCCAGTGCCATAATAACTTCGCATCCCTAGATTAATTTCCTTTACACACACAGCAACAGACCCTGTTCCAAGCAGCACAGCATTTGAGACTGTGATTATGCATGCACAGATGCATCTGGCTATAGCCAGTGTCTGTGATTATTCACTAAAGGATTCTGCATATACTCATTATCCACATGAGAGTCTTCTTCTTTATTTGTGCACAGCTCAGGAGTGAGACCTCCTGCAAGTTGCAATTTAGATGTAAAAGGAGTTTATTTTAGGAATGTTCATCTTTCAACACTAAGGGGTACATACCCTTGGTGAAGTGCATGCATATCTTCTACAGTGTTAATGAGAGTTCTACGTGAACATCAATAGGAAACAGGAAAACCTTTGGTCACAGGCAACATCTCCAGCAGTGAGAAAGGCATAGTCCCTTTCTGATCTAGCAGTTATCAAAATCAGCATGAGCTCTCCTTTCTCAGGTAGGAACTGCTGGATTGGGAACCCGAGTCTGGCCCCTCAGAGGATGTAATATGGAAGAAAGCTATGGAAGAGAGATTATAAAATATTTATGAAGGACTCACATCTGTATTATGCTTTACGACCACCTGTGATACAAACAGTGTAGAGAATATAGTTCTTCCACTCCAGACAACTTTATAATCTGAAGTAAGGGATAAAAATGACTGGGAAAAATCCTGAGAAAGCATTTTCTGTCAGTGTTATTTAAGTAGAAATAAACATGGAGGAGGACAAATAAAGGTTTTGTAAGTTCACACGTTATTAAATTCAACCAACGTATCTGCCCGTTTGATTTTTACTAAAAGTTACTTATTTAACATGTATACATACTTATTGCTGTGGAATAAATGGTGAAAATAGAAAACTAAGCTAATGCTTGATTTGTCTCCAGGAATTATTTGGAAAACAGACATAGAAAACATTAAAAAAGGTACTAATTCAAATAGGAGAGCCAAAGTGTATTTCACATATGGTCAGAGGAGAAAGAAGTTTATATGATCCTATTTGAAGAAAGGATTTGTCAGTTATGAGATGAAGACGTATTTAGATTAAAAATGAACAAGAGATGAAAAATAGCTTAGTTGAGAACAAAATGAGTACAGCTTTAAAATAAAAAATAAAAATGAGTTATGAACCTGTCCCTGAATGAGAATGTGTGTTGAGGATTTTGAGAGTCAAAATTGGTACTTCAGCTGGCATTTATTGTGCATGACCACAAATGTCAAACTGAGGTCCTTAAGCTTGCTTCTGAGAATTATTAAAACGTTGGAATCTGGGAATCAAAGTCAAATTAATGGCACTTCAAATGTTCTATTTTTTTTCCCTAGATATTTCACAGAGAAAAACTTAATGCCGTGTACGTGGCAGCACAATATAAAGAGCAGTTCAGTGTAATGGTGATTGGCATACAGGCAAATATATGGAGGACACTGTTACTAGGATAGCATTCAGAAAAATATGTTCCAAAATCGAATCTGAATTTAGAAGACACTAAATGTTTAGAGATAGAAATTAAGTGAAAATTTGAAGAGTTTGGATCGGAAACGAAATGAATCGACTAGGTCATATTTGGAGCTTTAGGAATTTGTGTTTGTGCTTGCTCACGCAGGTCAGGAAAAAATAAGAGTTTATTCATTAGCTACATTTATCATAATGAACTCCTCATTAACCCTTTTATTACACATTGCTAATTTGACCGAGATTCTTTAAATGCTAGTAATATAAACCTTAACTATTTATGCGACTGAAACAACCTTAAGTAAACCTTAGCTTCTAATGATGGGGTTCTAGCACTAAAATAAGCCTTTCTGTCATCCTCCTTTAAGGTTGATGTGGAAGTGAATAGTAACTATTTCTCATGACAGCAGTAGGAGTGGAAGATCCTATAAGAAGTCTGAGGTCTATTCAGGTGAGTCAGTGTAATATGAATGTTGCTTTTTTTCAAATGATATAGAGTAATTACATAGCTTTTTCAAAAAACAGAGCAACTTTCAATAGTAGCCAAATCCTTAAAATCACAATCAATATGCATTACATGCAGTGGTGGAATATCCAGCCCAGTGATAAGCTTGACAGACAAAAATAAATAATGTCAGTATATTACTCTTGATTTACTGAATGGTATTTATTTTATTTTATTTTATTTTTTGTTTGTTTGTTTTTTGTATTTTTGTTTTTTGGCATAGGGCACTTATACTTGCCAGAGAGCTAGAGAGAGAGACCCAGAGAGAGAGAAAGTGAGAAATCACCCCAGCCATGCCATGGTCCCTTCTCTTTCACCCTCCTACTGGAATTTTAGTCATGCATGCACTTGTGCCCAGCTTGATTTTTAATCCACCGTTTCTGAGATTCAAGCCACAGTTGGCCATCGTGAGTACAGACCCTTAACCACCGTGCCACCTATTAGTTCTGGTAGTTCTATTTTTTTAAGATTCAAGATTTAGAACATTAATTACACTGGTCAAAGTGAGTAGGGAATAGTAGTCTTGGCAAACAATATAGTTTACTGTGCAAACATAGGCATGTTAAAAAAGGAAGCTATTAATAATTGTATCAATATATTTCCTGTAAACTGTGACTATCTCAGATAAATCAGGATATATGGTCACCCTAATACAGCCTTGGATTGCTAATGACAGGGATATGTTCTGAGGAATGTGTCCTTAGGTGATTTTATCATGGTCAGCTATTACAGAGACTACTTAGGTCAACCTATTAAATGGTCTAGCCTACTACATAGCTAGGTTGTATGGTCAGCCTATTGTAATGCTAGGGGGCGACTATGGCATATACACGCTGTCCATTATTGACTGAAACATCTTTATGTGGCACAACACCCTGCTAGAAGATTGCAGTGTGTTTTTTTTCTTTTTTTCTCTCATACCTATCTGCACTGAATAATTATAAGCTACATCTAAATAAGTAAACCAAAATGTAATGTTTCGGAGTGGTAATAGAAACATTTGTTTTTGTTTTGTTTTCAGAAAAGAACAGACTTTGAAAGTCAACAGGATAACAGAGTAGAATTTAAAGATTGGGAAATGCTAAGACAATCCAATCAGGATGCTTTCAATGCATTTAACAGAAAATCTCCCCATAATAGTTAAAACAGATATGGAATTTTTTTCTCACGTGATAATTCTACAGTAGGGTGGTGACTACAACTGGCTTAGCTGTTAAGGGACAAATATATTAGAGTTGAAGGTGTATATGTGTGTATGTACACACACACACACACACACACACACACACACATAATCAAAGTGCATAGAATGCTGTGACAGAGCAATTATCACCTTCATTTTATAAAAGAGTCATCATTATTAAACAAATCTCATTGATGAATGTATATACAGATAAGAGGTGAAACTAAGAGAAGGAGCCAGAGGTAAGTGGTGACAAAGATTGGCTTAGCTGTTGTTAAAGGCTCAACTATATGTGTATGTGTGTGTGTGTGTGTGTGTGTGTGTGTGTATACATATGTGTATATATGTATGTGTGTACATAAACACACACACTCCTTTTTTTCATAACACTTCATTGTAGCACATTCCCTCTCATTCATTCACTCATTTACATATTGCCTATGGCTACTGTGTCTGACAATGGCAGGCTCCAGTAGTTGTGACAGATTATACAATACAAAGCCAAAAATACTTACTATCTGGTCCTCCAAGAAGGATTTGTCAACCCCAATGTAAATATCAATGCCTTCCTTTTTTTAAATGTATACTGTCAAGACTATCAGATGGCCTAATTGTTATATCACTGGATTCCTATGTAGTTAACTGCAGTTCGAGTCCTGGACAAGGTGGCTTCAAACTCACACTGGGCTTATATGAGTGTGTGCCCAAAATCCGGAGAAGAAAATGGAGAAGTAGGATTGCAGTGTGGCCATCCCCCCCAAGTGGGGGGATTTCTCACTTTCTGTCTCTTTAGTGAATGGAAGCACCCTATAGCAAAAATGTCTTTCTAAAAATAAATAAATAAATAGATAAACAAACAAATAAATAAATGTTTAATATCTCATTGATAAGCAAATAAAATGATTCCATAAAGATTTGGAGCTAATGGAACAACAGAAAATGTTTTGAAATAGCAATCATTACCTTCATTTTATAGGTTTTTTTTTTTAGAGTAATAACTGTCCAACAAATCTTGTTGATGAATGTATATACACTAGTCAGAGGTGGAACTGAGGTTTGGCCCTCAATTTTGCCATATGGGCAACTGTAGTTAAAATCTTGACCTGAAAGCTTGAAAAACATGCTGGGTTCATATATGTGCATGCTCCAAAACCCTTACAGAATGAAGAAATGAAGGAGGAACTGAAGCATTACCACAATTCATTGGACTGTGATTTCTCTCTGTCTCTCTGGCAACTACATGCACCCTTGGGTAGCTCCAAAACTTTAATTAATTAATTAATTAATTAAAATAAAAAAGAGGTAGAACCCAAAATTAAGTCTGTATTAATTTTATATATGTAATATATAATATGTAAATAAATATATAATATATATATGTGTGTGTATGTGTATATATATATATTTCTTTTTTTAAATTGCCAGAAGATGGATACACTAACCAGAGAAATAACCTTTCTTACACCTGGTGGAGTATGATCATGTTGCAACCTTCCATCCTCACCTCTCCATCAAGCGAGGGCTGTGGGCACGCATGCACATGTACCCGTTGTGTTTCCAAAGTAGGACCTTGCAGCCAGCCTGTGGGAGCAAATTCCATCTACACAGTGATTAACTGCTGTGCTACAGGGCAGGTCTTATATTATTTATCTCATCTTTTGTTTAGGTTTTGTATTGTTATGTGGGTTCAATCCACTCAATGGATTAGCTGTGAGAATAAAAATATCCTGATTTAGATAAAATTGTATTTTTTTAAAGATATATTTCTGCTATAGGGTGTGTGTACTCACCAGAGAGACAAAGACAGACAGAAAGTGAGAAATCACCCCCAGGAAGGAGGGACATGCCATAATCCCTTCTCTTCTATTTTCCCCTCAGGATTTTGAGTGCACGTGCACACACAGCTGGTGGGAGTTTTAAGCTGCTGTCTGGGACTCAAAACTGTGGTCGACTACATGGGAGTCCAGCAATGTAACCATTACGCCATCCACTGGTCCTTAGAATTGTATTTTTAACTCTTTCACTAAATCCTCTCATCCTTAAAGGAACTGATTTAAGTAGAAAATTCC
>NW_006160179.1:397069-452204 GCF_000334495.1 Tupaia belangeri chinensis
CTGCTGATTGAGATAATAGAATCCACACAGTACCAGATATATTTACACATATTTCTTTTAGCTTTTATCTTATTTCTAATACAAAGATAACCGTTTTATTTAATTTACAATATACTTTAATTTACAATATGCTTTTAGTATATTTTACTCTGGCTGGCAGAACTTAGTTCTCTTTTCTTCCATTCTTCCCTAGAAAATTTGTACCATTATATTGGATTAAACTAATATATAAATGCTAGTAAATAATAATCACATCTCTATTTTCAGCTGTGAGTTATCTTTTGAATTGATAAATCCAAACTCTTGCTGGTAGGTCCACTGGACATCTACAGGCAACTGAAACCTAGTATATTGAGAATGTAACACATTGTCTCTAATATCCTCCAAAACGTTTGGCCAAATCAAGAGAATGCAGATGAACAACTTGAATGAAGTTCTGGGCAGAGCTGTAAACCCTGCCTGAGCTGATTCTAATCCCAGATGGTGGCCCAGACATAAGAAGATGCCTTCTGAAATTTGGGATTGGAACTCTAGTAATTGAATTGTACAATAATATTTAGTGTATTTTGAAAGGGTATCAAGACAAACAAGCAAAAAACAATTGGAATACTAAAACAAAGTACTAATAAATAATTAAAGGAATAATTTAAAATTTTAACTTTATAGAAATGCTAGTGTTAGTACAATGCTTCAAAAGTTATTAGATGTCAGCCAGCCAATGGTGCGATAAAGACAGCTGGATTCCACCTGGCTGACCACACGGTTTGAGTCCCAGACCTGGCAGTTCAAAAAACATGCTGGGCTCATATACATACATGCCCAAAATCCCCCCCCCAAAAAAAAGGGAGAAATAGAGGATGGCAATTGTGGCATGCCATCCCTCAGTGGGGATGCTTTCTCACTTTCCCTTTCTCTGTCTCTGGCTCAGCAAGCACATGCAGCCTCTGGCAATTTTGTTTTTACTATTATACAACAAAGAAATGGACTTCACATAAAATGAAATTCACATCAAATTCTCTAAAGAAAAATTTGTATTTTTAAGTAGATTTTTTTTCAAAATGTCCTCCATATGACAAATACAATGAGACTGACCAAAAATACTTGTATTTTGGGGAGCCTGGCCATAAATATTTTTTTTCCAATCAGAGCTATTAATTTCCAAAGGTTTCAAAATAAAGTCCTAAAACATATGAGATTGCTTTATTGTCATATTTTTCATTGCAGTTTTTGTTCACATTATATTTTTTTAATGATAAATTCTTAAAGTAAAATGTGGTTAAGACTATATGAAATCTTACATGTGCTCTCCATTGTAATCAAAGGAAACTGCTACTATCATGACAAGGGCAACTCTTGCTATCCTGAATTCTTAGAAGAAGCAAGACTCAAATTATATCTGCCAAATTCCACACTCTTCCTTTGAAAGCCAGAGAGGCTGAAAATATATCACACTACATCCTTTTAAAATATGTTTTCAGATTATGTAAGATTTTCTATGGTGACTTCATCACAGTACCTACTTCTAAGCCCGATACCATCTGTACAGATTTCAAGCCTTTATTGTCACATATCATATAATTTCTTTATGTCTCAACATATTTCTGCATAATCCAGTATGGCATGGAGACACAGTGTTCACGTCATTCAATTGTTGACATCTGTCATGAATGTTCATAGTTCAATGTTTCATATGCAGAATACATAAATGCAGTTCTTGTCCACGTTCCATGGCTTGGGTACTTCCTGGCACACTACCAAAGTAGCTCTGAACACTATTGAAGTCCAGGTTTTTAGTAGTTGTTTATTCATGCAAAACACTGTTTTCTCCTTAAACTACTATCAACAACACCTGATCTCTCTCATGGCAGATGGTTGTGTTTCCTCCTTTACTTTAGTGACTAAAGCAGAAGAACTTTGCAGATCACATCACTACTTCTCTCATCTGCTGTTTTATACCTGCTTCTCTGGTTAGGATGGCTGGGTTGTCTAAGGGCAAACAACCCACCTGTGCAATCGTGCAATCTTCTTTTTCCTCTTGATTACTCAAGATGATTTCAGCTAATTCACTAAATTTCTCTTATATTATCAAATTGTATTAATAATTTCTTTTTTTTTGGAGAGGTTTTTGCTATAGGGCACGTGCGCTCGCCAGACAGACAGAGAGAGACAGAGAGATAGAAAGCGAGAAATCACCTCCCAGAGGGGATGGCCACGCCGCAATCCCTTCTCCTCCATTCTCCTCTCGGGATCTTGGGCACGCACGCACACGCGCCCGACGTGAGTTTAAGCCACCGGGTCCAGGACTCGAACTGTGGTCGACTACATGGGAGTCCAGCAACATAGCCATTGCGCTAACTGCTGGTCCCATATTAATAATTTCAGTTAACATAACAATGTGCTACAATCTGTTTGATTTAAATTTAAGAAATCTTTTCTGTTGTCATATACCACTTCAGAGACTATAGTATTTCTGTTTTAATAGCAAAAAGACTTTAAAAGAGTTGTTTACATGTATTTCCATCTATTACTCTTGTGTCTTTTTTCCCTCTTAAAACTTGTAGCTGCTTGAGACCAGCAGATGGCATAATGGCTATGTCGATGGACTCCCATGTAGTTGACCATGGTTCGAGTCCTGGACAAGTGACTTAAACTCACTCTGGGCATGTGTGCATGCGTGCCCAAGATCCCGAGAGGAGAACAGAGGAGAAGGAATTGCAGCCTAGCCATCCCCCCGGGAGGTAATTTCTCACTCTCTGTCTCTCTGTCTCTCTGTCTCTGTCTTTCTGGCAAGGGCATGTGCCTATAGCAAAAGCACTCCAAAAAAAAAAAAAAAAAAAACACACAAAAACAGAAAACTTGTGTTTTTTTATAAATAGACTTTATTGAATCGTGAAGGAATGTATGTCAATAAAATTAGACTTTATGAGTGAAAACATCTCTGGAACAAAAGAGAAAAAGTCTATCACAATAGAAAAGGTTTTTTTTTGGTTTTTTTGTTTGTTTGTTTGTTTGTTTGTTTTTGGTTATTCTTATCTAAGAGCCTGTCTTTGGTCTTAAAGAAAATTTTTTGACTTTGATTTTCCTTTTAGTGTTTTTTTAATTCCATAATTTCATAAAGAGAGAGCGAGAGAATTACAGTGTCCTTAACAGAGACTTTTTTTTTTTTTTTGGAGGGTTTTTTTTTTTTTTTTTTTTGGTATAGGGCGCATGTGCTCACTAGACAGACAGAGAGAGACATAGAGACAGAAAGTGAGAAATCACCCCCCCAGGGGGTATGGCCACGCCGCAATCCCTTCTCCTCCATTCTCCTCTCGGGATCTTGGGCATGCACGCACACGTGCCCAGCTTGAGTTTTAAGCCACCGGGTCCAGGATGCGAACCGCGGTCGACTACGTGGGAGTCCAGCCATTACGGTAACTGCTGGTTCCCAAATGTACAATGAAGATAGTAATTTCTCTATAAATCTCCTTAAGTTGTCAAAAGTGTCAAGTAATATAAATACATAAAGGTAACTATGAAGGTGTAAAAATTTTTAAAAAAACAATCTTAGAGTTAACTTATAGTGTGAAATTTTGTTCTTTATTATTATCTCATATGCCTAGTATACATGAACTGTCTTGTCAGTCGTAAATCTCTCTAAGGGATAGATAATCCCTTTTAGTATTAATGCTTCAGCAAAGTACTGGGCATATTACCAATACCCAATTTAATAAATTAGTAGTAAAACAACCTAGTGTAGGAATGCCTAAGGATTGACTTTGTAACAGCTTGACATTGTTTAATACATTTGTAATCACTTTTTATTCTTTCTTTCTTCTACTTTTTTGCCCTGAGGAAAAGAATAAATCTTGGCTAGACAGTTTATACTAGCATCACATTGTTAAATGTAAATTTTATGTTGTACCTGTCAATGTAAGATGCAAATTTGTGACAATGTTTTTCAAATGGTACACTTGTATTAATATTATAAAATTATATACACTTTTTCAATAGCATGTAATACACGCATTGTCCAAAATATGTTAAATTATGTGGCTTTAACACTAAGCCAGCATTCCTATTGTCTCCATATCTTTCTTTTCCTAAACTCATAGAATGTCCCATTATAAATGTGCTCCTTGTAGTATCCATAATGAATTTACTATAGAAAAACTAAAATATGATCATTATTCAAGTCTCACGTTATTTTACTGTCTTTCTTTAAAAAACAAATGGGGCCAGTAGGTGGTGTGGTGGTTAAGAAGCTGGACTCCCACATGGGGGACCATGATTCATGTCCTGGAACATAAGACACATTAAGCATGCTATGGTACCATGACTTTCAAGAAAGTTCAAACTGTGAAGAGCAAATTACTTATATATTATACTATAAACAACTGATTGATTCATGAAGTTATCTTTAACACAGATTACAAAATTTTCATTTTGCTCTATACAGAAAATGCTTTTGCCATTTTAAATATATTTTAATATAGAAAAAAACTTAGAAAAATAAAGTCAATGAGGACACTGTCATTAAACTTAATGTGACTTATTACTATAGTAAAATGATTATAATTCAATTTTTAAATGTACTGACAACCTTATAGGTAGTTAATGGAATTTTAGCAATACTTAAAAATAATTGTCAGGTGTTTTAATGTAATTATATGGCATTTAAAATCAAAGTGCATTATTATCATACTTAGATCCCATGCTACTCCTAAGAAATACATTTTACCTACTTTTATATTAAAAGTTTATCATTCCAGTTAGAATTACTGTATCTATAACTATAAAATACTTTCAAAGTATCTCTACCAGGCAATTGACTGCTTTTGGCAATAATAATAATGTGTTGTGCTATGGTCTGAATGTGTGTGTTGCCCTAATATTCAAATGTTGAAATCCTAATCTTGAAAGTAATTGTATATTAGTAAGAAGTAGGGCCTTTGGGAGGAATCTGCATAATTTGGATTAGTGTTTTTATAAAAAGAGACCCCAAAGGGCTAGATTGCCTCTTCTACCGCTAAAGAAACAGCAAAAAGTACCTGTTTTGTTTTGCCTTTTAATATTCATAGTGTATAGAACACTTTTTCAGTATATAAATATGGTGTTTAATGATTGAATCAGGGAAATTAGCATATTTATCATCTCAAGCATTTATCATTACTTTGTATTGGGAACTTTCAAAATCTTCTATTTTAGCTGCTTTGGAACACTAGAATTTATTTCTGTTATCTAACTGTAATTTCATATTTGTTAGCAAACAACTCACCATTTGTTCCTAAGTCAACCCTTCCCAGCCTTTAGTAACCACTATTATATTCTATGCTTCAATGAGGACTTTCTTCAGCTTTTTTTTTTTTTTTTTTTTTGCCATAAGGTATGTGCACTCACTAGCGAGAGACAGAGAAAGACAATGAGAGACAAAGTGAGAATCACTCCTTGGGAGGATGGCCTCACCAATCTATCTCTTTTTGTTCCTGAATTATTTCTCTTAACATAGTATTCGCCAGACTGGTCTATTTTGCATCAAATGATAGAATTTTAGTCTGCTTAATAGCTACATTGTATTCTATTGTGTATTGTATGTGCCTATCACATTTTCCTTATCCGTTTGTTTGTGGATAGACACGTAGGTTGATTCCATATCCCAGCTATTGTGAATAGTGTTGTAATAAACACAGAAATGTGTTTTTCTCTGTAACATACTGATTCCCTTTCCTTTGGGTATATGTCTGGTAGTGGGACTGCTACATCATATGATGGTTTTATTTTATTTTATTTTTTTAAGGAACTTCCATCCTGTTTACCATAATAGCTGGTATTAATTTACATTCCCATGTATAGTGCAAAGGAGTTTTCCTTTCCCTGCATAGCTGCCAGTCTTGATTATTTTTTGTCTTTTTGATGATAGCCATTCAAACTAGGGTTAGCTGATACCTTGCTATGGTTTTGATTTTCATTTCCCTGAGGTCTGGAGATGCTAATAATTTTTTTTATATACTTACAACCATATGTATGCCTTCTATTGAGAAATGTTTATTCAGATAATTTTCCCATTTAATTTCTTATGTAACTTTTTGTGGTTGAGCAATCTGAGTTTCTTGTATATTCTGGTTATTAATCCTTTGTCTCTGTTACTAATCTCTAGATTTGGGCATTTCTTTTGGTTGTCCCTTAACTGTGTTAATGGATTCTTTTGCTGTGCAAAATTTTTGAGTTTGGTATAATTTTGTTTGTTTTTTGTTTGTCTGTTTATTTTGTCCATACTTTTCTTAGGTCTTATCCCAAAACTCTCTGTGATACTAATGTCCTGAAGAAGTTTCCTTTATTTTTTTTTTCCTGGTAGTTTCATATTTTTGGTTCTTATGTTTAGGTTTTTAATTAATTATGAGTGGATTATTTGCATATGGTGATATATAGGGAGTCTAGCTTCATTTTCTGCATATGGATATCCAAATTTTATAGCACCATCTATTTTTTTTTTTGAGAGATTTTCACTGTAGGGCGCGTGCGCTCGCCAGAGAGAGACATAGAGACAGAAAGCGAGAAATCACCCCCCAGGGGGGATGGTCACGCCGCAATCCCTTCTCCTCCATTCTCCTCTCGGGATCTTGGGCACGCACGCACACGCGCCCGGCGTGAGTTTTAAGCCACCGGGTCCGGGACACGAACCGCGGTCGACTACGTGGGAATCCAGCGACATAGCCATTACGCTAACTGCTGGTTCCCAATAGCACCATCTATTGAAGACAATGTCCTTTCTCCAGTGAATTTTTTTTTTTTTTTTTGGAGAGATTTTCACTATAGGGCGCATGCGCTTGCCAGACAGACAGAGAGAGACATTAGAGACAGAAAGCGAGAAATCACCCCCCCAGGAGGGATGGTCATGCCGCAATCTCTTCTCCTCCATTCTCCTCTCGGGATCTTGGGCACGCACGCACACACGCCTGGCGTGAGTCTTAAGCCAACGGGTCCAGGACGCGAAGCGCAGTTGACTACATGGGAGTTCAGTGACATAGCCATTATGCTAACTGCTGGTTCCCTCCCCAGTGAATTTTTATGGCGTTTTTATGGTTGCAAATCAGTTGACTATACAATTATCTGGGTTTATTTGTGGGGTCTCTATTTTGTTCCATAAGTCTATGCATATATTTTTAGTACCAGTACCATGCTGTTTTAGTTATGACAGCTTTGCAGTATATTTTAAAGCCAGGTAGTATGATGCCTCCTTTTATGAACCAGAAAACAGGTCCTTAGATGATGCTATATCTGCCACCTCATTGATACTGAACTTCTCAGCCTCCAGAACTGTGAGCAATTTTTGTTTCTATAAGCTTTGTGTTTTTTTGTGTTTGTTATAGCAGCCTTAACTAACTGAAACATTGTAACCTGTATAACATTTGTATAAGTAAATGTTTGACAAAGATAGTATAAAGGCTAGTAGCGGGAAAAGAGAAGTATATATTGCTGAGTTCTTATATGTGAATTAAAACGTTACTTGAATGTATTCAATAGTAAGCTTAAGATCTTATAAGAGGGACATATTATACAGCATTAAGCTTTTAAAAGATAGGCAGCATAATACATATTTTAATGTAGCCACTTATGAAAAGTAAAAATGTGACTAACAAACTTATACAGTATACATATTAGCTTGTTGAGAAAGTCATGATACATTTTGGCATGGAAAAACTCCTGAGAACTTAATATTTTATATCTTATAAATACAAGAATAATTATTTACGTATGCTTGTCAGGGGGCAACAGAGAGACAGAGAAGGAGTGAGGAGGAGAATGCAAATCCATGGGGAATGGTTATGCTACGATCCTTTTTTATCTATCTCTCCCTCCTTTTGGTATTTTGGGCACACCTGCACATGATCCTGGTATGTTTTTCAAGTTCCTGGGTGGGGATTCAAACCAGGCATTCAACCATGTGATATTCGGCTGCTTTAACCACCAGACCATGGATGTGGCTTGATTAATAATCATTAAAAAATAATAATAAATCAACCTGAAAGTGAGCAAGACCATAGATCACACTGCATAAATGAAAAGCAAAAAGGAAGTGTGTGAGGGCCATCTGATAGCACAGTGGTTAAAATGACTGGATTGGGAACCAGCAGTTAGAGTAATGGTTATGTCGCTGGACTCCCATGTAGTCGACCGTGGTTCACGTCCCGGACCCGGTGGCTTAAAACTCACGCCGGGCGCGTGTGCGTGCGTGCCCAAGATCCCGAGAGGAGAATGGAGGAGAAGGGATTGCGGCGTGACCATCCCCCCTGGGGGGTGATTTCTCGCTTTCTGTCTCTATGTCTCTCTCTGTCTGTCTGGTGAGCACACGCGCCCTATAGTGAAAATCTCTCCAAAAAAATAAAAAATAAAAAATGACTGGATTCAGCATGGCCCACTGTGGCTTGAGCTCTAGACTAGGTGACTTAGAAAACACACTTCACATGTGTGTGTGATTGTCCAGAGTCCACAAAGGAGAAATGAAATAGAAAGGATTGTTTTGTGACCATTCTCCATGAGGGGTAATTTCTCACTTTCTCTCTGTCTGTCCCCAGTGAGAATACATGCTTCCTAGAAAAGTTGAAAAAAAAAAAAAGTGTGACTAACACATATGTCAGAAATTATATTAATGAAAATGGACTAATGTCTATAAACATTAGAGAATTTTAAGTAAAAGACTCTATCAAATATACACGCTTTCCAAGACACATCGCAACTATGCAAGTATAATACCATTCTAACAATAAAATGTGGGATAGATAGGCTGTATGTACACTAACCTGAAGAATGTTAGCATTGTTATATTAATATGAGGCATTTAAGATCTTAAAACAAATATACTAGCAAATATAAAGACCATTACTTTAAAATAACAACAAGGTTTAACTCACCATGAAGATATAACAATTTCAATTGGATGTACCCACTAACACAGTATTACATTCACCAAGAAACAATTAAGGAAACTAAAAGGTAAGTTACAGCAATTCACAAAACTTGTGATTTAACTGTTAATACATAGAACAAATCAATAACAATATATCAGAAACACACAGTATAATTAGCACGCTAATCTAAAGGTATTGACAGAACACTGTACCCAATAAACACAGAATGCACATGCTTTACAACTACGCAGGAGCAATGAAAATTTGACTGCATGAGAGACTATAAAGCAAGTCTCCAGAAAATTGAAAAGCTTCTATTCATGCTCATTATAAAATCTGGCCGGTATGATTAAAGTAAAAAGCCAGTTACCAATGTTAACTTGAATATTAAGAAATGCACACCTACATAATATATATTTATCTAAATAAAATAATATATTTTAAATATTTTAGTTATTACAAAAATATTACTTATAGTAATATGAAATGTGGCTGGAAGAAAATATATGCTTTCTTAAAATCCTATTTTAGTAGAGGATAAATATCAAAACAATGAGCTAAGCTTGTATCTCAAGTATTAGATGAAAAGGAAAAAATATTAAAAACATACTTTTTTTAACATAAAGGCCAGCAAGTGGCATAGCGGTTAAGGTGCTGGATTCACACTGCAATTTAATTCCTGAACCTGGTGACTTGAAACTCACACTGATTGTATGTGTGTGTGCATGTCCCAAATCCTGAGAGGATAACAGAGAAGGGGTTGTGGCATGGACATTCCCCCTAGAGGGGGTGACTTCTCACTTTCTGTCTCTCTGGTGAGCACATGATTCCTATAGCAAAAATCTCTCTCAAAAAACGAAAACAAGGGACCAGCAGCTAGCATAATGGCTATGTCACTGAACTCCCATGTAGTCCACCACGGTTCAAGTCTCAGACCCAGTGGCTTAAACTCACACCCGGCGCTTGTGTGTGCGTGCCCAAGATCCTGAGAGGAGAATGAAGGAGAAGGGATTGTGGCCTGGCCATCCCCCCTGGGGGGGGTGGGGGGTGATTTCTCGCTTTCTGTCTCTCTGGAAGTGCCCGCACCCTGTAGCGAAAAACTTCTCCAAAAAAGAAAACAAAAAACAACCAAAAATATATAGAAGAAAGGGAAATATATAGAAAAAGTACTAAAGAAGAATAAGGAAAACAAAAACATGGTCAAGTTTCAACAAAGTTTCAGTCCTCTCTCCAAATTAATAAAATTTAGAACTTTTTGTTAGATTAATAATGAAGAAAAGAGAGGCATATAAGCAAAGGCAGGCATTAGAACAACTTGTAGAAATTTCATAAATAAGACAATAATGTGAATGACTATATGCCAATAAATTCAAAATGCAGGCAACATATACAACCACTACAATTATATTACATATGAAAAGAGAAACAAGTATAGAATTTCTAAGTAATAAGGGACGGAAAAGCAGAAAAAAGGAAATCTATTGATGATATTTTGTATGATAATGTCTTTGACTGAACTAATATGCAATATATTTGTGTTGGGAAAATTCATTTTGTATGCTGTGAAGATATACAGTGATTATGTGTTAAAAAATTTAAAAAAGTATTTCTGAGTAAATCTAAATTGGATCTGATATTTAAAACACTTTACCTCTGTCCCTTTCCATATCTGTCTTAGACCTGTATGACCTGTATGACCTGTAGAGAATTCCACACAATATTTAAACAAAAATAATTAATAATCTTTTCTTTTGAGAGTTTTGTTTGTTTGTTTATTTGTTTGTTTCCTACAAAGCATGTGTGCTCACTGGAGAGACAGAGAAAGAGAGAGAAAGTGAGAGATACGTTTTTCCCCTCTGGGAGGGATGGCCCTCCTGTAATCCCTTTTCCTTCATTCTTTGGATTTGTAGTACATATACACATGTACCTGGCATGAGTTTTAAGACGCCAGTCTGGGACTCAAACTGTGGCCAGACAAGCAGGAGTCCAGTGCCCTAAACTCTACACTACCTACTGTCCCCAAAACTCAATAATAATCTTGGGACCAGCAGTTAGTGTAATGGCTATGTCGCTGGACTCCCATGTAGTCGACTGCAGTTCGTGTCCTGGACCCGGTGGCTTAAACTCATGCCAGGTGCGTATGCGTGCGTACCCAAGATCCCTAGAGGAGAGTGGAGGAGAAGGGATTGCAGCATGGCCATCCCCACTGGGGGGTGATTTCTCGGTTTCTGTCTCTCTGTCTCTCTCTGTCTGTCTGGTGAGCGCACGTGCCCTATAGCAAAAACCTCTCTCAAAAACAAACAAAAACACACAAAAAAACACCTTAATAATAATCTTTAGGAATTAAAAAATAGTACTTTTCAACTGTTTATGAAGTCAGCATGGGAACAAAGAAAATTGCAGGCAAATATTATTTATGATTTCTAAAAAAGAAGTTAGCAAAGAGAAACCAACAATATAAACAAAGAGTAGCTTATCACAGTTCTTTGGAGAGATCAAAATTAGTTTAAAATTAATGAGACCAGCATTCAGCGTGGTGGTTAAAGGTGATGGATTCCCACATGGACAATGGCGGTTTAAATCCTGAACCTGGTAGCTTGCTTTCTCACTTTCCCTTTCTCTCTCTGTCTCCCTCTCTTTGGTCAAATTTAAAAATAATATTAACAACTGTAATTAATTAAATAAATAATTCTTTTTAAAAAAGTTAAGAATGAGGGTGAGCAAAATAAAAACAATAATGCCATTGTTTATTATTGGTACGTTTCTCTTAGCTATAAAATTATTTATTTATAATTCCAAAGCATGCATAGATAAATCATTAGAATTAATGAGTTAGATTAGTAAGATTTGTTTCCTGTTAGGTCAATATTAAGAAATTAATTTTAACTTTATTCAGTTACACTGTACATTTAGAGAATAAAGTAAAAACATAAAATTCATAATACTATCTAAAAATACAATAAGCAATTGGATTAATTCTTTGAAAAGATGTGCAAGAATCTCTACACAGAAAAAAATAATATTAGAAGAAAATTAAAAATCGCTGAACAATACAAAAACTTTCTATTGTTCTGATTGAAAAATTAGTGAAATTTATATGCCAATCACCCAAAATTAACTCAAATAATCAATAAAATTCTAGTCAAAATAAAAAAGTTGTGGGAACTTAAATGCTGACTTAATATGTAAAGAAAGATTGGGACCAGCAGTTAGCATAATGACTATGTAGCTGGACTCACACATAGTTGACCGCGGTTAGCATCCCGGACCTGGTGGCTTAAAACTCATGCCAGGCGCGTTGTGTGTGTGCCCAAGATCCCGAGAGGAGAATGGAGGAGAAGGGATTGCGGTGTGGCCATCCCCCCTTGGGGGTGATTTCTCGCTTTCTGTCTCTCTTTCTGGCGAGTGCACGCACCCTATAGCAAAAACACTCTCAAAAAAAAAAAAAAAGAAAAAAGAAAGAAAGATCAAAAAGAAGTAAAGAAAATATTAAATTATAATAAATACATACCAATAACATGTGATGTCCCAATACTAGACAAGTAAAACAATGAACATGGGAATGAGCAGACAAGTAAAACAATGAACATAGGGATGAACAAGGCATAGCAGTTAGTTCACTCAACTCCCACAAGGTTGATGGGAGTTCAAGTCCAGAACCTGAGTGGCTTGAAAATCACTCTGGGTGCATATGTGTGCATGCCTAAGATCCTGGCATGAGAATAGAGTAAAGGCATTGCAGTATGGCCATCACCCCTGAGGGAGAGATTTCTCACTTTCCTTTTCACTGTCTCTGCCTTGTGCTCTCTCTCTGGTGACCAAACATGCCCTAAGGCAAAAACATCTTAAAAAAATGAACATAAAAGAAAGATCAGAGAGAGACCTATGAATACGATACTTGGTTAAAGAAAAAGATGACACAGCAAAAAATTGAGAAAAGTCATGCTTTTCAAAATAATGCTGATTCAATTGAACATCTTTTTTTGTTTTTAGAATTTTGCTATAGGTTACATGTGCTCACAGGCAAAAGAGAAAGAGAAAGTGAGAAATCACATCCCCGGGAGCATGACCATGCTGCAATACCTTCTCCAGTTTCCTTTTGGGATCCTGGGCACACATGGTCACGCACCTGGCATGATTTTCAAGCCGCTGGGTCCAGCACTAAAACACTTGTTGGCCATGTGGAAGTCCTGCATCTTTACCACCATGCCACCCTCTGGACTCTCAATTGAATATCTTTATGGCTACCTCATGCTGTAATAACATTTCTTCCTGATATATTGTGTATTTAAATACAAAAGGTAAAATTCTAAAGATGTTATAAAATAATATAGGACTGACATACATAACATTGAAGTAGAGAGAGTGTCTTAAAGACATGCAAAAATTAACTGAAGGTAGTTAACATGAAAAGTATCTGTTAATCAAAATATACATTTAAAGAGATTGAAAAGGTAAAATACTAATGGGAAAAATATTCTCTCTTGTTGCCAGTTACAGCTGAATTAATGTTGATTGCAAACACTCGCCTGGTAAACAATCTGATATAATTTACTAGGTGAAATATAAATAAATGTTTTAAAGGCTGCCATGACTTACTCCACTATGTTTTATTAGGATTGTTTATTGTTATGGAACCTGAAATTTAGGAATTTATAGGATTCAACTGGCTAAAAAATGGAACAGAGTCAATAGTCTATCTAATGAAGTATCTAGAGAGATATTAAAACCCCAAACAAAATAGTGATTTCATGCTAAGATCTCTGTGATCCTCGCAGTCAACATTTTATTACCCTAATCTAAATTTCTTCCATGAGGTAAGTGACCAAAATATTAAAAATGCTGTATCTAGTGGATTTTGAGGTTCTCATATATTAATAAGGCAGATATGACTATTACTCCTTTACTACATCATTTTCTTATCAAAAGCTTAAATAAGATTCCTGTTTTATATGACTCATTTACATATATATGTCTCTTGATTTATGTATATAATATATTTGAATGTATATTCAGATATATATGCACATATATGCACACATATGTACAAATATACATGCATACATATGTACACATTTAAGAGTAGTATAGCTATATCTATTTATATATATGAAAATGAACTAAAACAACAAAACAACTAAAAATACATGTGATCCAATAGAAACATAGGTATAAGAGCTGTATAGTCATTTTGAAAAAAAAAACAAATAAAGAGCAAAAAATTTATTTATAAATATCTACCTTTATTTAATTTTAGTGAAATGCAAATGAAAACTATTGCAAAATAACTTTATAATCGAGCAGAACAGCCAAAGTTGAAAAGATTGACAATCCAGGCCCAACAGTGGTAGTGCACTGTGCAATGCTGGAAGCCATATGGAACGTTGAGGTTTGGTTCCCAGATGGTGGGCGCACATGGTGGGTGTGCCCTTGAGTTTTGCTGTTTGAGAAAAACTGGGGGAAAGGGCACAGTGTGAGAGAGTGTTAAGGATGCTGATTTCTTTTTATCCTTGATGGGGAAAAAAAATTCAGAATCTAAGTGTTAATCAAAACAATGAGACAAATATTGTCTCGCACACAGCTAAGAAAATGTAGCTCAATATACTCCTCCAAAATAGCTATCATTATTTGATAAATTGAAGATGCTCATATTCTAAGGTCTATTTATAGAGTACATATTAGGTTTATACATGCTCATTATATACACTGTATTAATAGATACATATGTACATAAATGCATGTTTATAAGTGTTCGTAACTGCAGTACTCTTTTTTTTTTTGGAGAGTTTTTTTTTGCTACAGGGTGCGTGCGCTCGCCAGACAGACAGAGAGAGACAGAGAGACAGAAAGTGAGAAATCACCCCCCAGGGAGGATGGCCATGCTGCAATTCCTTCTCCTCCATTCTCCTCTCGGGATCTTGGGCACGCACGCACATGCGCCCGGTGTGAGTTTTAAGCCACCGGGTCCAGGACGTGAACCACTGTCGACTACATGGGAGTCCAGCGACATAGCCATTATGCTAACTGCTGGTCCCACTGCAGTACTCTTTATTGTCCAGAGAAAACAAATATTTGTTTTCAATAAAATGATGAAACAATTTGTCACATGTTCATTTGTAAAATGAAACCACAAAAAATAAAAATGAGGCACCTATTAAAACAAATATATCTTGGGACAAGCAGATGAGTCAGGAAGTCGCTGGTCTCCCACATGGCCTACCACATTTCGAGTCCTGGACATGTGCGTGTGTACTCAAGACTCTGGGAGAAAAGTAGAGGAAAAGGGATTGCAGAGTGGCCATACCCCTCTGAGGGGTGATTTCTCACTTACCCTCTCGTTGTGTCTGTCTCTTTCTACAGCGAAGGCATCTCCTAAGGCACAACCTCTAAAAAAAAAAAAAAGGTATATCACAAAGACAATATTGGGCAGAAGAAAATAAAAAACTATAAACTATTAAAGGAAGTTTATTATAAGCCAATTTGAGTGCCCTGTCCTGGGGAAACATAATTTCAAGAAGACTTGGGAAAGTGCTTCCTACACAGCCCAAGTTAGTGCAGATCTTTTATACATTTTAGGAAAGCACAAGTTATAATCAAAGTTGTCAATCAATACGTGAAAGTTATCCATTAGTTTGGCCCAAGAAGGCAGGATATACTGAAGGGAGTGGGTGTTACATGTTATAGGTAGTTCATTATTGGCTAAAAGAGCAAGACTTTGTTTAAAACTTGGAGTCAATAGATTAATAGGTTTTAACTTTAACAAAGATAAGGGATCATGCAATTATCATCAGGCAATGTTATGTCAGTGTCAGAATATTATGAGAAGTAGGCCACAGCTAGAGGCAAGGTGATCTATTTAGTAAGATGGATAGCATACATGTATTGTTCTCCCTAGACCTCATTTTTATTTTATTTTATTACTTTTATATACTTAGTAACTATACATCTTCACAGCATACAAGATTAATTTTCTCCGCATAAATACACTGTATATAAGTACAGTCAGTGATTTCACAACACATTATCATTATCATCAACAGATAATTTTACATGATTGTGTTGTGTTCATTAAATGTTTTGCTTTTTAAAAAAAATTTCCTCAGGGACCAGCAGTTAGCGTAATGGCTATGTCACTGAACTCCCATGTAGTCGACCGTGATTCAAGTCCTGGACCTGGTGGCTTAAACCCACGCCAGGCACATGTGCATGTGTGCCCATGATCCCGAGAGGATAATGGAGATTAAGGACTTGTGGCATGGCCATCTTCCCTGGGGGCTGATTTCACGCTTTCTGTCCCTCTTTCTCTCTCTGTTTTTCTGATGAGTGCATGCACCCTATAGCAAAAACGTCTCCAAAAAAAGAAAAATTCTCCTGAGATCTATTTATTTATGTTTTAGAGGTTTTGATTTAGAGTTCACGTGCTTGCCAGGAAGAGAGAGACAGAGATGATAAGAGGGAAAGTGAGTAGTATAGCTATATCTATCTTCTGCCCCAGAGGGATGGCCGCATCACAATCCCTTCTCCTTCATTCTCCTCCTAGTATTTGAGCACGCACCCACATACACCTGGTGTGATTTTCAAGCCACTGGGTCTCAGACTCGAACTGTGGTCAACCATGTGAGAGTCCAATGACATCACCACTAAGCCATCTGCTGGCCCAACTCCCCAGACCTCTTAGGAAGAACTTTAGAACAAAGAAAACATGGTCAGAGTTTAGCCTCACTTGGTTCAACTCGGTCTACAAAATTATCTACTTATCTTACGTTTTCTATAATTTAATCTATTTTTTGAATTCCTGTTTTGCTGATAATTTAACTCAATTTTACACGTCTTAAAGTCCTAATGGCTGTAAAATTGCACAGGTGAATTTAGGCATTCTAGTGTTTCCTTGCTTTCAATTGTGGAATTCCATCTGGAGAAAGCAGAAAATGGAGAAAAAGTTTCTTTCTGTCCTTAGGACCAAAGTAAGATATCTAGGCTGCAATCTTGTTATCTCAGATTTTTCTCCTCTCCTCAGACGAAGAAGTCCTGTTTTCAAAGACAAGTCACTTTGGTCTGGCTCACAGGTGAATTTAAATCTATTGTTTATTTCATCTTGAAGTGTGTGTGTGTGTGTGTGTGTGTGTGTGTGCGTGTTTGCTTTGTGATAAGCAGAATTTAAAACTGAAGTCAATATAATGAGTCCTAAACTGAATGAAAAATGCATATTTTTAATATTAAAGCAAGGAACACAGTTACTGAAAAGAAATATAGATAGTTAAGATTTTGGTTTATTTTCAAAATATTATCCAGTCAAACAAGTAAAGAGAGAGAGTGAGAAAGGGAGAGAGACACAAGGCAGGTCACAAACAACTTTAATATATTCCCTAATAAATTTTACTTTATCCAAAATACTAAAAAATATATTTTATGCAGAATAGTGATGTGTAGTTTGTTTTGTTTTGCTTTGTTTTAAGAGAGAGGTTTTTGCTATAGGGTGCATGTTCTCACTGAAGAGACAGAGTGACAGGGAGCCAGAAAGTGAGAAATCACCCCCCACGAAGGGATAGCCATACTGCAATCCCCTTTCCTCCAATTCCTCTTGGGATTTTGAGCATGTACTCAGGTGTGTGTCTGAATCTGGGACTGAAACCATGGTCAACTCCTTGGGAGTTCAGCTATGGTATCCATTCCTCTATCTGCTGGTCCCATGATGTGTCAGTTTTAATATAATACCAACTATTGATTCAATGTAAAGCAAGTTTTTTGGACTAGAATGGTTGTATGGCAGAGAAAAGACTGGGAACAGGAAGGTTATGTGTATACTTTATGAGGGAAATGATGTCAGTTAAAGTGCAGGTGGTGGCAATGTGATTAAAAATGAAAGAATAGGGAACCAGCAGTTAGCGTAATGGCTATGTCACTGGACTCCCACGTAGTCGACCGCGGTTCGCGTCCCGGACCCAGTGGCTTAAAACTTACGCTGGGCGCGTGTGCGTGCATGCCCAAGATCCCAAGAGGAGAATGGAGGAGAAGGGATTGCGGCGTGGCCATCCCCTCTGGGGGGTAATTTCTCGCTTTCTGTCTCTCTGTCTCTCTCTCTCTGTCTGGCGAGCGCATGCGTCCTATAGTGAAAAACCTCTCAAAAAAATAAAAACATAAAAGAATAGATTTAAGAGACATTAATCATATTCATATTTATTTAAGAACAGACTAAATACCACAGATGAGAAAAGGAAAGGAATTGTCAAATCATTACTATACATTTCCTATTTGAGCAACCAGAATGATTGTGACAAAAATTACTTGCACACAGAAGACCTTGGGTCTGTAATCACTTATTATAGTTGTATGCAGGATATATAATATCCACTTTTGATAGTAGATGCAATCACACAAATTATGAAACCATGAGAATAATACTTAATAAGGAAGACTAACTTTATTGTTGTCTTTTAACAGCATTGTGATTTTATAGCATTTGTTTCTATCTCTAGCTCTTAACAAACCTACTCTGAGTGAAATTAACTTTAGTTAACAAAAATTATACTGGCAGAATTTATGAAACCAATATTATATGCAACTTCACCCTTCATTATCAAAATCTCCTAGTGTTCTCAACAGGACTGAAGTGTTCTTTACACTGTAATTCCTTGGCTCTTCCTGGCAAGCTTGCAGGATCTTAAGGGCAGTCTTTATCAGACTAACATTTATTGAAATATACATACCAAAAAGTTCAGAAATCATAAGTGTACCTAAATTACCAATCTTATCATAGAAAGATGAAAGAGAATAATGCAATAGCAATATACAATAGAAAAAAAGAAGCCAAATATATTACATAAAAGGTGAGAAAATCTAAACTTGTTTTGTAATATAATCTCTGTAAAAATAACAGATCTAATAAGTGTGGTTTATTAAATGAAGGAGTTCAGGAATTGGTGGCCTTTTAGAAGGGAGTGTTGATTAACATCAGTTGGTGAAGTGTAGTTATTCAGGTAAAACTGTTGAGTGATTTGCAGTAGTGTATGAATTGCAGTGAGGTTTATACACTGATTGGCTTAGTTACAAAAGTATGGAACTGTCACTGAGAGAAAGGCTTTTAGACATGCATTATTGGTTCAAAGTTTCCATTGATTAAACTGAGCCAAGTTGTCACCAATCAATTAAACAAGATTGAAAAAGAGTCTGGTTGTCACTTATTATGGTTATAAATAATCAGTCTTTTTCTGGAAACATGAGGATTGAGTGTTCCATATAAAACACACCCATATATATAGACTATATTACAAAATATAGAACAAGAATGGTAGCCTGAAAAACTTTGTTTTATTCCCTGAAAATTACTAATATTTTCCACATCTCTCATCCAAAGTCACTAGTATGATGTGCGATTTTATCGTGAAGTTATAGTAATGTCAATATTTTAATTTCAAGTATATGTCCAATTTATTAAAGATCTTGAGAGGAATTCATGATGCTTCATATACTAATATCTCACTAATTTCCTTGCTACATAGTATTCAATTTAATTAATATATTAAAATACAGACATGTGTCACTTATGAATAGGCGTACATTCTGATAAATTCATCCTGAAGTGATTTCATTATTGTGCTAATATTATAGAGTATACCTACACAAATTCAACAGTATAGCCAATGATACACCAAATCTATAACGTTCATCATTTTCAGCTATCATTTAAACCAGGTTCCCATAAGTTGAGCATTTTTTTATGTGCTTTTTGGTCATTCATATGTTTCTCTTGGAGAGCTGTTTGTTCAACACATTTGACAATCTTTTAATTGGATTGATTATTTTATTTTGCTGGTAAGCAGCTTGAGTTTCTTGTTTATTATGGTTATCAGTCTCTTATCTGAGGCATAGTTGGTGAATATGTTCTCCCATTCTGAGGGTTGACTCTTCACTCTAATTATTGTTTCTTTTGGTGTGCAGAAGCTAAAAAGCTGAAGCCTGATGTACTTCCACTTGTCAATATTTGAGATTATTGCTTGGGCTTTGAGGTTCTTATTAAAAAAGTCTTTGCTCACTCTGATGTTTCCAAGGGTTTCCCCTGTGTTTTCTCCCATTAGCTACCATAGACTTATTTTAAATTGATCTCCCATCTCTTTGTTATTCCATATTTTCAACACATTTTTGTACATATGTTTTATTCAGATTAGATTTAACAACAAAATATATTTCAATTTCAATTACAATGATTTATATTTATTAATATAATTACTATATTTTAAAAGTTCTGGAATGATTTGCCTTTATTTATTTACTTAATTATGACAGAGGGCACAAGTATGTATATGAGAGAGATAGAGACAGAGAGATACCACCCAATGGGGCCTGGTCATACCACAATCCTTTTTTTCCCAGTTTTCTCACATGTCAGGAATTTACACATGTGTGTCTGGTACAGTGTATTTTTTAAACTACTGGATTCAGGACTCAACCCTGGTCATTGGTGAGGGATCTGGCTTCCTCGATACAGTCCTTAACCACTGTACTACAGGACTAAACCTTACTTTTATTTTTATTATAATTACATTCCTCTTAGAAGTTACATAATTGTGCTTATGTTTTATAAACATTTTTGAATCTCGAAGCTATGCCTGTATGCATGTGTGTGTATGTCGTTTCATCATTTTGGAACATTCTCAGTAATAAAGTTCAGTTTGGTGCTTCTGCCTCATTCTCTCCCACCTTGCATTGTATAATAGCATTCAATCACACTATTTTAGAACTTTTTACAATAACTTGTATATGTTTTTCCTCTCCCTACTTTTTCTTTTCTACTTTTTTTTATTTAGATAGATTTTTGCTATATGGTGCGTACGCTCACCAGAGAGACAGAGAGAGCCAGAGAGACCAAAAGTGAAAAATCACCCCTCCCCACACGGTGATGACCATGCCACAATCCCTTCTCCTCCATTCTTCCCTTAGGATCTGGGGCACTTATGCACACACACAGAGCGTGAGTCTGAAGCCACCAGGTCTGGGACTCAAACTGTGGTTGACTATGTGGTAGTCCAGTGATGTAACCATTATGTCATCTGCTGGTCCCTCCTTTCCTTTATCTCTATATAGTCCCACTTGATAAATATTTTCCTTACCCATCTTATTCATTTTATTTCTGCTAAATTTTGTTATGTTTTAGTTTTAGCATACCACTTGTTTATTGTTATTTTAATTATTATGTAGTTTTATGATATTTGATTATTGCATATTTTAATCCCTTTTTATTATATATACAATATATTGTTATTTTTTTAAATGCATTGTACATGTGAGAATATCTTTTTAATTTTTTTCTATTTCTTTGGCTCATTTACTCATATTTCATTATTATTTCAACCATTATTTATTAATGTGTATTTTGGTATTCAGACTAAATAAAATGCACTTATTCATAAATATCTGTTTACTTGAGAAAATATCAAATAAATTTTACAGAGATCCAAAAGTGAGCAAACAGGTAAATTGTTTCTTTTTGCCCTGATTATCGATTTGCTTAAGTACCATCATATTTTTATAAACAGTTCATTATACTTTGTTTGATTTTTCTAACAAAGTTTTATCAGTCTTTCTTGAAGAAAATTGTGCAAATATAATAGGAAAAAGCATTTTAGACACAGTAATTGCTATTTTTTCCCTCAAACCTGTGGTTCAATCCACTGAATGATATACACATGCAAAGCTATAATTTTGCTAAAATAACAGTAACTTCAATTATGTATAATTCTGGTCATTTTACTTAAAAAAATCCTGAACATCTTTTATATAGTTACAGGGTCTTGAGTACCAGTGTCAATATGATTGCTACCATGTCAATCATATATATTTTGAAAAGTAAGGCATTTCAGAGACATTTGGCAGATGACATGCATTGGATAACAAAATCTCATTATCTTATCTGCAGCACATGTATATTTGTATGACTTAATTTATAGTAATTTTTAATTTAACAATATTTGGTTTCCAAATAGGGCTCTGTTAGTAAAGTGATCTTCTATTTCTGTGTTCTTGAATATCAATTTCTAGGTATCAGTTCATAACTTAAAATTGCTGGATGGTCACATGATAGTAGTTATAAAACTCAAAGTGATACACAGGTTCATAGCATATAGAACAAGGTTTGGAGGGAATGAACTAAAAGTAAACATCTATACTTGACCAGCCACAGGAGAGGAGTGAAAACTAGTTACTCTTGGGTAAGAAAAATCAGTCATTAAAATAATGTTTATATTGGGGCCAGCAGATGGTGTAGTAGTTATGTCGCTCAGCTCCCACATGGCTGATCATGGTTTGAGTCCCAGACCCAGTGGCTTAAAACTCACACCAGGTACATGTGTTTGAGTGCCCAAGATTCTGGGAGGAGGATGGAGAAGGGATGGCAGTGTGGCCATCTGCCCTTTTGGGGGTGGCGGGGGAGTGATTTCTCACTTTCCCCCTGTCTCTGTCTCTCTCTCACACACACCTTAAGGCAAAAACCTCTTTGAATATGCAGAAAATATTCTAAATATTGACTGTGGTTATAGCTGTACAAGTCTGTGGATAAAAATCCATATTTCTGGGGCTAGGTCAAATATGTGGAAGAATATCTGGGCTAGAATCGGGAAGCTATCTGTACTTTTATTGATTTTCTTACATGATTCTCCATTCTATAAACAGCCAGCCAAGAATCCACAGACTAGAATATAGTAATCATTGGGCTAAATATTTACCATGATTCACATCATGGTACAATTGAGTTTTTAGATAACTTGATTGGGAGTGAAAGTGTTACAGCATGAAAATATATAGCATGTTTTACATGGAAATATGGGGCATACTCAAAAACGTTCATAGGTAATAATAGATTTCTCTTTGACATAGAAATAAGAAGTAAGGAATGGAAATTTTGGGGAAAAATAGAAAAGTAAGAAATTTGTGGGACGCAGATACGGTTTATTACCTGTTGATGTCCATGTGTATAGTATTCTCAACAGGGCTGGTCTGAGGTGTTTATCATGCTGAGTAAAGTCTACTAATAATATAGTAATATAAATGATGTATAGAAATTGAATGTACAAATAATAATAATAAATAGAAGCAAATAAATTCAAGGTTTAAAAAAAAAAAAAGAAAAGAAATAAGAAGCATCTCAAAATGCTTAAGGATATAGTTCCTCTGGATTTTTAGTAACTTTATTGTATATATGAGAGAATATCACAAGATTGCCAAAAAGGCAAAGTAATTTTGATTGGGTCTTTACTATGAATCTTTGTAAAATAAACTATTTTGCATTCCTTAGGAACCCTCAGAAATGATAGACTTAGACAACTTCAATAAATTTCCTCTAGTGAATCCAACTTTACCTATATTAGTTCTTTCTTTCTCACACACTAATATTTCTATGCTCGACAGAAAAGAATAATTTCAAATATAATATTGTCAATAGCTTTCATAAAGAAAAGGTTAGATATTTCATACTCCTTGTGATACTCAGTATTAGAATTTAATCGTTTAGAAAACTGAAGGAAGTAATTGTATTACCGTACAGGCAAGGGAACTACCCTCTTAGGCTTGTGTATATTTGCATGTGTGTGTGTGTGTGTGTGTGTGTGTGTGTGCAAGTGTATGCACCCAGATCTATAGTCTGTCCAATATAATCTAACAGATTTACTTTTGCCAATGTAGAGAAGTACTGTGTATATATAATTTGAAGCTATGAATCATTTATGCTACCAAACACATGAACAGTGACTTATGTCATCAAGATTCACTCTAGCTTGCATGCCTTTCCATACTCTGTTAGGAAACCTTGTGGAGATGAATGCTGACCTAACTGTGATAAATCATTTAGCTCCGTTGCTAAGAAGAACAGACAGTGATATAAATAGCCTTTACAAATACAGAATAACCTCAGGGCATTTTTCCTCAATAAATAAGATTTAAGTAGATATTCTTATAACATAAAATTTTGATTTTTCACTCAAAATCATATTTACAGGTTTTCTCCATTAGGAAGACTCTGAGAAAGCAGAAAAAATGATGTCTCTCACATTACTTGGAACATTTTGCTTAAGATGCTGCTTCAAGCTAATATCTAGCTAATATAGTAGCCTCAGGTTGACAGTCTAACAATTTATAATGAGGGGAAAATGTGCCCAGGCATTATATAGGCTTTATTAATAACATTTAAGGCCTGAAATTGAGAACCTGGGCCAATTATTGTAATACAGGACAAGAATAAAACACACTTGGTATAGAGAAATTCATGGTGTTTTATTTATATCCTCAGATGACATACCATAACTCTTGGTGATAAATAATTACACGATAGCCAGGAGCAGTACACACAGGACTCTATTATTATTGGTAGAGAGGGAGGGGTCTGCAACTATAGCAAAAGGAGGCAGTATTAGTTTTTTAAAAATATGACTTATAATATTTCTCTTTCAAACTCTGAAAATTAGTATACTTTCAAAATAGAACCTAAGGTTAGATCTAAGAAATACTAGATACTTGGTGACAATCTATGTTCCAGGTAACTAAAGTTTCCACAAGAGCACTTGAAAATATGCCTTTGACTGTTCTCATAAGAATAAAAATGTTTACAGGGCTGGAATATAAAGAACTGATACACTGTACACGACAGAATATTAAAAATATGTTGAAAAAACTTCTTTGTACCACAAACCATAAAAAAGATGCACATACGGGGCTGGCAGGTCGCATGGTTCAAGTTCTGGACATGGTGACTTGCTTTCTCGCTTTCTCTCTCTCTCTCGCTCTGTCCCTCTCTGGTTAAATTGAAGTAAATAAATAATTATAAATAAAAATAATTCTAAAAAAAAGAGAAAAGACACATGTATGTACACAAACACACATAAAGGGAAGTATCAAGAAATAAAATTTTTAAATAGAAATACTACTAAAAAATAAAAGCACCCTAAAATACACCAACTATACAATGGTCCATAAATACACAGTTAGTGCACATATAAGAAAACTGAGGATTAGAGTACGGATCCCAATTTTGAGGGCTTACTGCCCGACTATAGCTAATCTGCGAAGACCATGCCTGTGAAGTTGGCGTGTAGAGCAGCTTTGCACTCCCACCAGGTCCACAACCTGGATAGAGCTGCTTGTTTCTAGTCTGGGAGAGTGGGTCAGCACCATGTTAAGCACGCATACAACTGAGAGCCTATTTTCTAAAACCTTCAACAGATAGCTTAGTCAAGAAGCTCAAGCCAAGGAGAAACAGAGTTTGCAAGAGCAAGGCAAAAGATACCTTCTAAATAAGATGATTTGATTTTAAAATCAAATATTACTAAGCACCTGAGGAAAGTTAGCAATAGGAACCCCTCATTGGTTTATTTTAAATAGTTGCTATTATATCACTATGTGGAATTCCCTAAATGACTCCACAGGGCATTGACATGAGGGCTAGGTGTTATCTGTGTGTGAAGTAGGTCCGTCATAGCAGAGGAACCATAAGGTGATGTAATTCGGATTTTTACATAGGTTTGCCAGTGATCTTTTCTATTACCACTCTAGAAATAGAGAAAGAGAGCGATACAGACAGACAGATACACTGCTCCTCACTCTAGAATGAATGTAAAACAAGCAAGCAAGCAGAAAACACCTTTGCAGGGTAGGAAAACTCTTTATCTTTCCTACTCTGAAATGTCTTTGGGGAAGGTATTTTCTCTATTTTTTACTATCCTTCTTGCAAGATTATTCTTTTTTTTTTTTTTGGAAAGGTTTTTGCTATAGGACATATGCACTTGCCAGAAAAACAGAAAGATACAGAGAGACAGAAAGTGAGAAATACCCCCCCACCCCAGGGGGGGATGGCCACACTGCAATCCCATCTCCCTTCTCCTCACAGGATCTTGGGCACACACTCATAGGTGCCCTCCATGAATTTAAGCCACTATGTCCGGGACTCGAACCACAGTCTACTACATGGATGTCCATTGACATAGCTACTATGCCAACTTCTGGTCCTCCAAGAATATTCTTAATTTAGCTAAAAATGCCTTTGCTCTGAGAATCTAGAACATACATAAATGTGAGATATTCATGGAGAATTGTCTCCTAACAGATGTTATAGTTTCCATATGTATTTTATAAATTTAGGATTGTGATATTTGTATTACATGAAAAAAACATTGGTAAGCATGAATTTGTGAATCAGAGATGAAATGTGCATTCATTAGCAAACTTTAGTTTAAAATTTATTTACACATTTTATTGTGATTCATGTTTGAAATCAAACCCTCATTCATGAATCCAAATGTCAATTACCACAGATTTTAGAGTTTAACCTTCAATTTCAGGCTGTTTTTTGACAATACATAAATGTGAAATATTCACAGAGAATAAAAGAAGCAGGATGTCTTGTTTTAAAGTTGAATTAATATTAGCATGAATACTGCTCAATATTCTTATTATAAATATAGAAAGAAAAAAGCTGTTCAGTTCACTGAGATACTGACGGGTAGTGTAGTGGTTAACACACTGAACTCTCAGAAGGCTGATGATGGTTTGATTCACATTCAGCATCTTGAGGATCACACAGGGCACATGCATATGTAACACAGAGAAGGGATTGTGGCATGGCCATTCTCCCAGGCAATAACTTTACACTTTCCTTCTCTCTATCCATCTCTCTCTCTCTGGCAAGCACATGTGCCCTATGAAAAAATCCTTACCAAGAAAAAAAAAAAAATTCTATTAACTGAGTCAACCAAGCAGTATGGTAGTTAAGAAAGTTGGATCCTATATGGCAAACTGAGTAGTTTGAGTCCCAGATTCATGGAAAAATGAACAGGCATGGGGGAGAGGCACTGCTTAAGGGGTTGGACTCCCACATGGTGATTGTGGCAGCCAGAAAATCATGCTGGGCACGTGTGCTTGTATGCCCAAAACTCCAAGAGGAGAATGGAGGAGAAGGGATTGAGGTGTGTCCATCTCCCTGAGTGTATTTCTCCCTTTCCTTGTCTCTGTCTTTATCTCTCTCTCTCTCTCTCTCTTTCTCTGGTGAGCAAACACATCCCATGGTAAAAACCTAAAAAATAAATAAATAATAGAAAAGATAAATGAACAGGTGTGTGTGTGTGCATGTGCCCCAAATCTTGAGAGGAACTTGGAAGAAAAGGGATTGTGGCATGATCATCTCCCCATGAAAGGTGCTTTCTCACTCGATCTTCAGCAAGCACACATGACCTATAGCAAATATATAGATAAATAATACAGAGAGACAGAAAGTGAGAAATCCGCCCCCCCCACCCCAGTGGGGGATGGCCACACTGCAATCCCATCTCCCTTCTCCTCACAGGATCTTGGGCACACACTCATAGGTGCCCTCCATGAATTTAAGCCACTATGTCCGGGACTCGAACCACAGTCTACTACATGGATGTCCATTGACATAGCTACTATGCCAACTTCTGGTCCTCCAAGAATATTCTTAATTTAGCCAAAAATGCCTTTGCTCTGAGAATCTAGAACATACATAAATGTGAGATATTCATGGAGAATTGTCTCCTAACAGATGTTATAGTTTCCATATGTATTTTATAAATTTAGGATTGTGATATTTGTATTACATGAAAAAAACATTGGTAAGCATGAATTTGTGAATCAGAGATGAAATGTGCATTCATTAGCAAACTTTAGTTTAAAATTTATTTACACATTTTATTGTGATTCATGTTTGAAATCAAACCCTCATTCATGAATCCAAATGTCAATTACCACAGATTTTAGAGTTTAACCTTCAATTTCAGGCTGTTTTTTGACAATACATAAATGTGAAATATTCACAGAGAATAAAAGAAGCAGGATGTCTTGTTTTAAAGTTGAATTAATATTAGCATGAATACTGCTCAATATTCTTATTATAAATATAGAAAGAAAAAAGCTGTTCAGTTCACTGAGATACTGACGGGTAGTGTAGTGGTTAACACACTGAACTCTCAGAAGGCTGATGATGGTTTGATTCACATTCAGCATCTTGAGGATCACACAGGGCACATGCATATGTAACACAGAGAAGGGATTGTGGCATGGCCATTCTCCCAGGCAATAACTTTACACTTTCCTTCTCTCTATCCATCTCTCTCTCTCTGGCAAGCACATGTGCCCTATGAAAAAATCCTTACCAAGAAAAAAAAAAAAATTCTATTAACTGAGTCAACCAAGCAGTATGGTAGTTAAGAAAGTTGGATCCTATATGGCAAACTGAGTAGTTTGAGTCCCAGATTCATGGAAAAATGAACAGGCATGGGGGAGAGGCACTGCTTAAGGGGTTGGACTCCCACATGGTGATTGTGGCAGCCAGAAAATCATGCTGGGCACGTGTGCTTGTATGCCCAAAACTCCAAGAGGAGAATGGAGGAGAAGGGATTGAGGTGTGTCCATCTCCCTGAGTGTATTTCTCCCTTTCCTTGTCTCTGTCTTTATCTCTCTCTCTCTCTCTCTCTTTCTCTGGTGAGCAAACACATCCCATGGTAAAAACCTAAAAAATAAATAAATAATAGAAAAGATAAATGAACAGGTGTGTGTGTGTGCATGTGCCCCAAATCTTGAGAGGAACTTGGAAGAAAAGGGATTGTGGCATGATCATCTCCCCATGAAAGGTGCTTTCTCACTCGATCTTCAGCAAGCACACATGACCTATAGCAAATATATAGATAAATACATGCATAAATACTTCAATGAAAGTTGCTTTCGCTCTCTATCTTCAGCAAGCACACATGACCTATAGCAAATATATAGATAGATACATGCATAAATACTTCAACATATTCAGTAAACTAAGCTAAAAGCTAAGCACTGAAATGCTTATGTGGGTGAGAGTACTCGCAATCATAATTATTAAATTTGGCATAAGGATTAAGTAGAGCACAGTAAAAGAGGCCTTAAAATGCTCACAAAAAATGCATTTTATTAAAAAGCTATGCCTAGGTTGTTTTTAATTGCACAAAAATAAACTTTTATTTAATTCCATTTTTCCTCAGACTTTTTGAAGTCACCTTACATATACTCTATACCAAAACATTTGTTAATTAACATGGAAGAAGCAACAAGTCAAGGCTGATTTTTAAAATGGAAAGTTACAAGTTCCTATCTTATCTGAAATACGAGAATAATAATGAAGCTCTGCAATAACCTTTCCTACGGGAAGCTAGATCACTATCTGGTTAATGGTGGCTTATTTCAGATGCCTCTCTTCATGGATGGACACCAATTTGTCCACACTGGAATAGTTATTTATTTTATATATGGATTTATTGCCTCATTCACTGTGCTTCTGATATCACTATGAGAATCACTGTACTTCCCATTGTTTCGAGGACTGTGGCAAAAAAAAAATTATTTATTTAAAAATCATTATCTTCTCATAAATCTACCCTACTAATAAGCTTGGCTTACACCTTAGTTACATAAAGTTTTGTAAAACAACTTAAGAAATTTGCTCTTCTCTTCTGTCTCCAAGTTGGTGTTCTAAATTCTTCCATTTAATCTTTATCTTTACAGTAATGAGTTGACCCTACCTGACAAGAATGTACCAATTATCTCAGCAGAATTGTAGAGAAAGACTATTAGCTCCTTTCTTTGAAATGAGACACCTGTGCCAATGAAATGGCAAATCACAGCAGCTTTATTTGCTGGGAGAATACACTGAAAACTCGGCACTAATGTGCTGTCATCATTTCAGAAATCCAGTATCTTTAAGACAGAAGCTGAATTTGAAAGCCATCCATTTGATCTGTATTTTTGCTTTATGTGAATATGCCATTCTATAATCCAGGTTGCCTATTGCTGCATAACACACCTCCTTAAAAAGTAGCTGTTTAAAATAACTATTGCATTATTTCTCTGGTCCCTAGGTCCTCTGTACCACAGCTAGGCAGTATTCTATTGGCCTCCCTTGAAGTCTCTCAAGCAATTCCAGTTACATGTTGGCAGAGGCTGAAATATCCGAAAGACTTCTCCACTCACAAGCGGGAAGCCTTACTTCTCTTCACTGTAGCCTCTCTTTTTCTAATAAGAGGTCTAGATTTCTTCATTGGTTCGTTTGGGAGGCAGAAAGTGGAAACTATTGATTCTAAACTCAGAGACTGCAAAACTTCAGTTCAACAGCACTGTACTATTCAAAGCCAGATTAAAGGGAGAAAGACAATTTATCAATGGTGGGTGAATAATTTGTTTCTGTCTGTTTTTGTTTTTGTCAGGGAAGGGGCAGTTTCAGAGACTACCACAAGTCCCTTATTAAATTTATGGGCAAACAGACTAAAATAAAATTCAAAACAGTATAGCTTTAGAGGTTTTACATCATTTTTTGTTCCTAAATATGGATTAAACCGTCAAGTGTGTATGGAGTTGTTCTCCACGGCAAAGAAGAGTAGTAGATCATTGGAAATGGAATAGCGTAGCCCTCTAAATGAGGAAACAATGTTTTTTTCTGAAGTGAGGTAAAATAATAAACATTAAAATTTTTGATACTGAATTATGTTCTGTAATCCCATAGAAATCTGTGCCAATAGTGTCTTATTAAAAAAAAAAAAATTCTTGGGACCAGCAGGTGGTGTAATGGTTACATCACTGGACTCCCACACAGTTCACCATGGTTTGAGTATCAGACTCATCAGGTTAAGACACACATCGGGTGTGTGTGCGTTCATGGCCAAAATCTCAAGAGGAGACTGAAAGAGAAGGGACTGGGGTGTTGCAATCCCCCTGGAGTGTGATTTCTTACTTTCTGTCTCTTTGTCTCTCTGGTGGTGAACACATACACCCTGTAGCAAAAAATCTCTCTAAAAGAAAAAAAAAAAATTCTACTCTTCCTAGTCTCATGATCTCATGGACCACTTGGTTAGGAAATAAATTTTTCACCCTTCCTTGCGCTTACTAATTGATGTGTCTATTTGCTCTGTGAGCAGAAATGGTTCAATATCTACCTCCTTGCTTAAAAGTAAATTGATTAATCTGTATGTCTTCTTTTTCCACTTTTATATTAGTTAGAATGTTGATTTGCCCCAAATCTTTGTCTGTTTTTTTGTTTCTGGTTTTTATTTGTTTTGTTTTTATAAATTAGGTGAGATTAATGCCAGAATGTAGGTGAAGTGACAAGAAGCAAAAGACCAGGATCCTGAATTCTGGGGATCACAGTGGGCTTCCAGGTTAAAGAAGAGGAATGTAACAGAGAAATAGTAGTTTTTGTTTTTATTCTTAAGCCACTGTATCATAGTGAGTTTGGTGGAAAGGCGCTAGATATTGACATTTATTCTTTTATTTTTTTAAAATTTGTAATTGACATAGAATAATCGCACATATGTGTGAAGTATAGTGTGATGTTTGGAATCATTTATATGTTTAATGACCACAATAGGGTAACTAGCCTACTAATCACCTCAGACTCTTTTCATTTCTTTGTGGTTAGAGCATTCAAAATCCTCTCATTTAGATATTTTGAGACATACAGTTTGTTACTGTTAAGTGTAGTCACCTTACTGTGCAACAGGACACTAGAACTTAATATTCTTATCTAACTGTCACTGGGTACACTTTGACCAATCTCCCCCATCCCCTCTTCTCGACAACCTTCCCCAGCCTCTGGTAGCCAGTTTTATTCTCTGTTTCTGAGATCACCTTTGTCAGGTTTCACATATGGGTGAGATATTGCAGTAGTTGTCAATCAGGGCTTTGGACAGGTAAAATTCGAGAGAGTTTGTTTCTGGATCTTTCCCTCCTCAGAGGTCATCAGTCTACTTAGTATCTTGCCTGGCTTTAGTGTTCTGAATCTCCTGGCTAGAAAGCCTGTGTTTTTTACCACCGGGCTCTCTGTCACTTAATATACTGAGCCAGCTGCTCTTGGTTTGGTCTAAAAGTCATGAAAATAGAGAAGGTGTTCACTCTGCTCTAAGTCTGTACTCTGCACAGAGGTCCATCTACCTTTTACATGCTGGTGCTTTCCAGAGTGTCTTTTTGTTAAATGTCCCTATTTTATAGTTGTTGTTACAAGAGAGTTAGTCAGATAGGGATTGATCTAATTATAATCAGAAGCAGAAGTTCCTATTTTTAAAAGCATTGTTCTATTCTCACTATATCCTTTCTAGTTTACCCATGTCCCTCTCCATGTAGTCACCATAATAAAACATGACAGTCTTTAAGGATCTAATTACTCACAAAACAGGGCAAACTGATTTATGTATTCATGGATATGTTAGCTTCTTCATCTGATTATGACTAGATCCCATAGATTTTATGTAAAACTAAATAAAATCACTGGTAGATATATTAATAGATTATCTAAGCATAGTTTTTCTTTCCCCCTCAGATTATCCTGTCATTGAAGATCAACTAAACTAAGTTTTGTTTTGTTCATGTATTTATTTATTTATTTGGAGAGGTTTTTGTCATAGGGTGCGTGTGCTCGCCAGGAAGACAGAGAGAGACAGAGAGATAGAAAGTGACAAATCACCCTGCGGAGGGGTGGGGGAGGGGGGATGACCACACTGCAATCCTTTCTCCTCCATTCTCCTCTTGGGATCTTGGGGACTCATGCACACACGCCTGGCGTGAGTTTAAGCCACCAGATCTAGGACTCGAAGTATGGTCAACTACATGGGAGTCCAGTGACATAGCCATTACGCCAACTGCTGGTCCAAATGTTTTGTATTTTTTTTTTTTTTTTTTTATGAGGGAGAGTACAGGGTGAGGAGGAAGGCAGTAAGAAGCAGAAAGTTAGAGAGGTGTTGGTGACAGGACTTGCCACTTCAGCCCCCTGCCCCAGCCACTCAGGAAGGTACATTACAGGTATGCACCACCGTGTGGAACTGTTTGAGTTGGTCTAGGATCTGAACCTGGAACTCACACCTGCCTGCAATACCACACAGTGTTATCTTTCCGTTGCCACCATTGCAGCTGGGCCTCATTTTTTTTTATTATTTTGACTTCATTTATAGAATCCGAGGTAAAATTTTTATGCCAATTTTTCAAATTAGTAAAAATGAAAAGAACTGTTGGGCCTCAATTTCTTTTTTTTAATTTTGACTTCATTTATAGAATCTAAGGTAAATTTTTTATTCCAGTTTTTCAAATTAGTAAAAATGAAAAGAACTGTTGAAAAATTATATATGTTTTATATCAGTTTGTATAAAGACAAACAATACAGGCTCTTTATAAAAATGAATATAACATATTCATTTTCAATTGATTGTTCCAAATTGTTCATTTCTTTTTTTTAATTTTGACTTCATTTATAGAATCTAAGGTAAATTTTTTATTCCAGTTTTTCAAATTAGTAAAAATGAAAAGAACTGTTGAAAAATTATATATGTTTTATATCAGTTTGTATAAAGACAAACAATACAGGCTCTTTATAAAAATGAATATAACATATTCATTTTCAATTGATTGTTCCAAATTGTTCTAATTCACTAAATCCCAGAAATATCCAATATTTAGGACTAAGGTGATACGGATTTACTTTCTGTCAGATCAAACTTATGTATTACCCAAATTAATTCTAATAAAGTTATTTAAATCTATTTAATCATTTTCATAGCTGGTTTATTTTATACTGACAAGAATTACAAATTGTGATCATCTAAACTATGGTGAAAATAAATTAAATGTCAGCACAAGCATCAATAATATTAACAAGACATAATTCCCACGCACATCAATGCATAATTATTTCTACAGTAATTGTAACAGTGATTCCAAAAGATAGGGAGAGTATGTGACAATTTCAGAACTGATAGAATGACTTAATATTTTTATATTTACTATTTATTTTTAAGGTACTGTTGATTTATTCCAAATAACAAAGTCATAAGTATAAGGTGAGTAGCATTCTAATTATACTTATTTGATATTATTAAATATAAAGCTGTATTTTGTCCTTTACAGAATAAATCCTCTGAACTTGCAGGATGTTCTTAGCTATGAACTATTTTAGTGCATAACTAAGCAGATGAAAGGGCAGACAGATACAGCCAGGTAATTGCTGCATTTGAATTTTCTCAGTGTCAATAGGATTGTGAAATAAACTGAGGAAAGGTCCATTTAGGATTTACTTTAATAAGTTCATGCAAACAAAAAAGACTTCCTCTATTAATCACAGTAGGAACAATTAGCAAGCATGCTTTAATCCTCCATGACCTTGTCTGTGAATGACAATGTACTGCTAAACATCATCAAGTCTTACTGAACCAAAGTTGCTCAGTAATGTCTCTTGTGGCTACGATGATAAATCTCCAAGACCAACCTCATCTATTTCTATGGCAGGGATTACCAGATGTGTAAGCCAAATAGATTATCTTTCAAATTTAGAGGCAAATAATGATGTAATTATCAGTTCACTGGAGAAGAGAGGAAAATTTGACACTGATGAAGAGAAATCTGTCCATTAGACACACAGGTTTGATTTTTTTTTTAAACTTCCTATCTGTCTACATCATAAAGCTTCACTTATATCAGTGGTACTTTATCAAATCTGATCAGATAGCAAGACTCATGATGTGATGGATAATTATAAATACTAATCTTAATAGATCACACTACTGTCTTCGCTGTGTGCAAATATAAAATTCCTCATTTCTGTTTATAGGGAATTTTCCCATTTTATTTTTGTAAAATAATATTTTTGAAATTTAAAGAATTCAAGGCAAATTTTATTTAAATAATTGATACTATGAATATAAAATTAATTTTTTGAGGAAAATATGTTATTGAATGCTGATCCAACTTTTTAACTCTCATAAATAGCCTTTTGAAATCCCCATACTGTTCATCAGAGCCTTTCTGAATCCACTGATGACTTATAAATGAAAGGACATTAAAAAAAAAGAATGATTAAAGAAAAAACAAGGAATCTATAATATGAACCAAATCTCACCCCGCCTTTTTTTTTTTTTGGAGAGGTTTTCGCTATAGGGTGCATGCACTCACCAGACAGACAGAGAGAGACATAGAGATAGAAAGCGAGAAATCACCCCCCAGGGGGAATGGTCACGCCGCAATCCCTTCTCCATTCTCCTCTCGGGATCTTGGGCACGCATGCACCCCCGCCTGGAGTGAGTTTTAAGCCACCGGGTCCGGGACACGAACCGCAGTCGACTACGTGGGAGTCCAGCGACATTGCCATTACGCTAACTGCTGGGACCCTCACCCCTCTTTTTCACTACAACTTTATTAGGTGTGTATTATCATGTCAGTTTTTAAGTACGATAACAGAAGCAAAGCAACATTAAGAATTAGTTTGTAGGATAACTTAAATACTGAACTAAGAGTATCTGACTGAAAATTCTGAGCTGTATATCTGAATATAATGGTTAATTTTGACTTTTCTTTTAAAAAATCTATCTATATCATCTATATCTATATCTATATCTATATATCTATATCTATATCTATATCTATCTATCTATCTATCTATCTATGTATCTACCTAGGAGCTGCAAGGTATTTGAAGAAATCCTTAGTTTGTGTATATTTTTAGGTGGTGGAATATCCAGCCAAAGAAAATAGTTTTCTTACTCCACCTTTAGTCTATCTTTGGTTTTATTATTTTATAAATTATTTTTCTTTAAATATTTTTCAAGGGGTGACACAGAGTGAAAACTTAAGTTTTCTTGGTAATCCAGTAGCTTTAGTTCTATTCTTGATAGACCAGTATTTTCAATTCTGTTTACATGTTTTAACTAATTTTAGTAATATGATATAAAAAATAACATTAACACTAAAAGCAATATGTTAACCATATTTTAAGGTGCTGTATATCTTCAGGTAGTAAGTATTCTATTTTTAAGGAGTCTATCATTTTGAGGCCAGTAAGTGGCATGGTGATTAAGGCTCTGGAATCCCATATGGCTGACTGTGGCTAGAGTCCTGTACCTGACAGCTTCACAATCACTCTGGGGACATGTGCGTGTGTGTTCAAAATCCTGAGAGGAGAAAGTATTGCACTGTGACCATCTCCCTTGAGGGGTGATTTCTCACTTTCTCTGTCTCTGTATCTCTCTGTCTCTCTCCTTTCCAGCGAACACATTTGCCCTATGACAAAAAAGGCTGTCAATTATATTTTTTATACTTTCTTAACCTATTTTTTTTGTCTTGAATTTTACCAAAAGTGGTGGAAAGTCATTATTTCTTTAATGGAATATTTATTTAAGAAGTTCATTTTCTTGGGCTAGCTCCATAGTGCAAAAGTTAAAAACAGTGCATTAAGAACTAGTGCTCGCATGGCCTACAGTCTGATGGCATGAAACACATGCTATATGTGTGTGCATATATGCCTGAAATCCTGATGGGACAGAGAGAAGGGATTGGAACATGACTACACACCATTAGGAGATTTTTTTTCTCTCTCTCTGTTTTTCTCGGTTTCTCAGTAAGAGAGCATATGCTCTGTGGTAAAAAACAAAAAAAAATTTATTTTTTAAAAAGTCCAGCAAGTGTTTTTTTTTCACTTATTAATGTAATCATAATTACAACAAATGCCTTCTTTATTTTCTTCTGAGTCATATATTAGTATTTTAAAATTTTCCTCATTTCCTGTTTTTGGTGTGTATATAAAATAGTTTTTTAATTGTGATGTCACATGGCTTGCTAGCAAGTGAGAGAGAGAGAGAAGCATCCTCCAATGTGGTGTAGTCAGCTACAATCCCTTTTTTCCATTATTTCTCCATCCTATCAGAATTTGGAGTTCACACATACATACAGGTTCAGTGTGCTTTTGAAGCTGCTGAGGTGTGACTCAAATAAAATTTGGCTAAGTATGATGCAGTTCCCAATGTAGAATATTTAACCACTGTGCTACAGAACTGGCCTTCAACATAGTTTTTTTTATTCTTGCTTTATGTATATAGACCTAATATTTTAATTGAAGAGTATTAAGCAATTTTCTAGCAATTGGGATTGATCTTATATTTTATAGGAAATTTAAGACATTCTCTGTTTATTGCAATTAAATAATTACAAAGAAATAGAAAAGTCCTATTTCTTTGTCTTCTGGTAACAACTCTTTTACGTACTGATCCATGTATTTTTAATAGTAATGCAATAACCTCTTTGTTTACAACTTGCTCTTTTCATGCAACTTGTATTTTCTCTTTTTTGTTGTGTTTATACTTGCTAAATTAATCTTATATTTTTTTCTGACTTGGTTTATGTGAAAACACATTGTCTTATTAATCCATATTAATTCTATATGTTGAGACAGTTTGTATGTTAAATAAAATTCTCTATTATTTTAAGCCATTTCATTATTAGGAACTTAACAGATGCAACACTGTTCAACTAACTTGGGATTTATTCACTAATATTGTGAATATGGTTCATTAATTTTATTAAACCACTTGTCACATTAAGTACACCAATAATAATAACATTTATATGGATACTACACATAAGCCTGATTAGGTTATGTAAGGGATTTCAATAATATTTATTTAACTTTAACCCAAAGAGACACTCTATTGATTAATACTTGATTGACCAGCTTGAGAGGACTTCCTGTTGTAGATAATATAGGTGACATTTTGCTTTGGACAATAGAATGTTACCTTTTTCATTGTTTTTACTATAAGCTAACGTCAGCACAATATTTTCTCATTATTAGTTAACTTGATTTAGCAAAGATGTCAAGGCAAGCAACATTAAATTATTGTGAAATAAGTGTAATGTAGCCAGTAGTCTATTGCCTGATGCATTATTCACTTGGACAAATTGCTCATCTTTATTTTTCTCAAAGATAAAGTATATATTGTTATGGGACATTTATTTATTTAAAAACATTATAAAGGATAAGAACACATAGAGCTGACCACTAGATTATTTATATGACAAACTCTGCTCTTTCTGTTTGCTTAAGAAAAATATATTTGAGAAACTAGAACCTTCATTGAGCCTAATTCTATCCCTATAAGAAAATAAGCCTAAGTCTTTGATCATTCTCACGAATTTTCTCTCTGTGTGATTTAGATTTGAGATTTAAATTTTCACTTGAGTTGTTTATTTATTGTTTATTTGTTCCATGAGATAGAGAAACACACACAGAGAGAAAGAAAGAGCAAGTGTCTCAATAGGATCTTTACAGCAATTAGTGAGGTGTAGTCAGCCCTGGTAAATGGGCAAGCACATACTAAGCATACTGAGGGAGGTTTCTGGACAAGAACTCGAACCTTCCCATGTGGTGCAGCCTCACAGAGCACTGCATTTCACTGCAATACTACCATCTGGCCCCCTGGATTTGAGCTTTAAAAAGAAAAAAGAAAATACAGGGTATTTACAAATCTGTCGTTTTTTATCTGACATACATTATGACTCAACAGTTGCATATAAAACATCGGGGACCAGCAGATGGCATAATGGCTACATTGCTGGACTTTCATGTAGTTGATGGCGGTTCAAGTCCCGGACCTGGTGACTTAAACTCATGCAGGTTGCGTGTGCATGCATGCCCAAGATCGTGAGAGGAGAATGAAGAAGGAATTGTGGTATAGTCATTCCCTCAGGAGGTGATTTCTTGCTGTCTGTCTCTCTGTCCCTCTCTTTCTGGTGAGCATCAATGCCTTATAGCAAAAACCTCTCCAAAAAAAGTCAAAAAACAAACCACATTGATGTTATTTATGCTTAATCGTAATTATTAAAATTTTTGACTTTTTTCTCCACATTTTAAACCATTTCCCAAGAATGAATATACATATATTTAATTATTATTAGAATGATTTTATAACTTTTTTTCATTTTAGTCATGCTGTACACTAGATTTCCAGAATTCTTTCATCTTATTACTACTTCACTGTGCTGAATCTAATCAAACCAAGTTTATGCAATCCATTAGTTTTCTAATTATATCTACAGTGCTTTTGAATCAAAAGGGTCAAACTTACATTTGAAGAGACCTGACTCAGACATAGTTTTCAGTAAAAGATAGTTATTTTGTTGTTGTTTGCTACCATTGTGGATGGTTGTGGTTGTAAGTAGATAATTTTTCTTTTCTCTTTCAATTTTACAAAACTTGATTATGAAATATTGCCTAGTACATTCACATATACATATTTTTTCTAATATAACTAGTAGAAAAAATCATATGGAAAAAGTTCATTTATATAAATGAGTATCTTAAAAAATAAAAAAAAAAGTTTGTTGTAGATAGTAAGGCATTTATGTTTTCTTGGTCCAAAAAGGATTTTCAGAAATAGGCAATCCTGTTGAAGGTGCTTGCTTTTGAGTTCTCCCTCTTTTCCACCCTCTCTGCATGTCACAGTGGAAAAAAAAAAAAAAAACAATAATAAACTTTAAAAATGTAAGTAACTTTATAGATATTTTAAATTTTAAAAAAATGTTTAATTTTATTTATTATTCATAGATATTTTAAATTTTAAAAAAATATTTAATTTTATTTATTATTTTTAACTTGCTATAGGGCACAGGTGCTCACCAGGGAGAGACAGAGAGAAGGAAAGTGAGAAAGCAATCCACCAGGTCTGGAATTTGAACCATGATCAGTCATGTGGGAATCTGACAGCTTAACCACCACACCACCTGCTGGCTCAAGGTTTTTAAATTCTATTTGCTAGGATATACATGTTATCATTTTTAAGTGAACCTCTCTATAAAGCATTTAATTATTTAGTTCTGGCTTCCATTGATTTGAAATAAGAAATAATCACATCAATTAGGATGTTTCAAAAGTACAAATAAAATAATTTTTATCATATTTTCTTCCCCTTTTTATCATGCACAATATTTCCATATTAACAAGAAATTGCAGATCTAGTCTAATTAAGGAGATGGACCCATTTGGAGTTCACATGGCATTGTCTACCTCTTTCCTACCATCTTCATTATTGAAACTCAGTTTTTTATCTCTTCTTTAGCCATGGTTGATATCTTGGGCAAATAGCTATTTCTTAACTTTGAAATATTAACACTACCTCAGTTTATTCTATAAAAATGTTTCATAAAATACTTCCACCACATGTACAGTTTATGCATTTCCCTGTAGGATCTCATTTGAACCCGAGTAAGAGACCTGCTGTGTGGAGGAAATAATGTACACTCAATGCCCTTGCTCTCCCCACTCCAGGCTCTTCTTCTTCTGCCTTCATTTTCTCCAGGTCTGCCAGATCTGGGACTTGAACCATGGTCAAATATATGGGAATTCAATGCCTTAATCATCATACCATTTTATGGCCCCTACATTTTATTTTTAAAATGAAGGAGAAAGGGAGAAGAAGAGAAGATGAAGAAGCAACAGAGACTTGTATGTGGACTGCAAAGTATAAAATTCTTATTATCTCTGCATTTATGAAAATTATTTGCTGACCCTAAAAATTCAATATGTAAACTAACCTCAGTTTTCAGGTGATTCTAGAGATGCTGTGAAAGTTTATGTATGTATTCCCAAGCATAAGAGTTACATTTTTCCTGAATTAATAGTAAAAATTCCATCCTGTTTTCTCTCTCATTTCTGTTAGTTTGCATGTCAGGATCCCCTCGGAGGTCTGACTAACCTCAGGTCACACTAAAAAGGATAATGTAATACCTTTGTAGGTTATATAATTTATGAATCATGCTTTCTTTCTTTTCTTCCTATGGTTTTTACCTGCTATTATCCCTGTGAGATGATGTTTTGTCTAGTGCACATCCTTCATAAAGCAGACACCATGTCATAATTAGATAGACAATACAATTATTAGGATAAGCATCTGTTAAAAAATTGAGGAGAGAATTTAAAAGCAGACTTTGAAAGTCAACAAATTATAATGTAAGTCCTATCCTTGTGAAGAAGATAAGAAAGATGGACATCTGAATTGAATTATTTTGGCTCTCATTACGATTGTAAGAATTCTTGGCAAGGTCAATGGGCATGCGAGTCAATCTGTTCATTAAAGGAATCCTCTATCTCTCAGGAACAGGTCTGCCTTGAAGTGAATGTGGATATAGATTTTAGAGTTTTGTAGCAGTTATGATTACGGAGATAAAGAGGCACATTTTCATGACTGTAACATGTTTCTACCAAGCTTTTCTACTGTGTTCAAGAATGCTCCATTAAGCCCAGCAGGCAACATGGAGGTTCAAGCACTGGATTCCACATGACTGACTAAGCAATTGGAGTCCCTGACCAACCACTTGAAAATCAGGCCACATGTGTGTGTGTGTCTCCCCCAAAATCCCAAGAGTGAGGAGAAGGGATTATGGCATGGTCACCTCCCCACCTGCAGGGTGATTTCTCACTTTGCCTTGCCCACTACCAGCAGGGTGATTTCTCACTTTGCCTTGCCCACTTTCCCAAACTAAAAAACACATCAGTAATGCTGTATTACTTTGGTTTTGAATTTATTTTGTCTAGAATGCAAGGTTTCAGGGCTAGAAGTCACAAGGAAACTTGATCCTACTTATGGACAAAAAGAAGTCAGCCTCTCCAAAACCAGCTTTAGCATGTGAGTGATTTGATTTGTGTCAGACCATTTAATTAAGTAATCTTTAACCTTAATATCTTAATAACAGGGGAGATTGCAATTTAAGATTGAATTCTGCTTTTACATAACAATTTTTGATTGCAAAAAAACTATGCAGGAATGGATCGTCTAGATAAATATGTACTTTGTGTTGACATGTTGTAATGTTTCAACGCATTTTAAAAGCAACTGAAATGGCTGAGATGGGGGAATAAAGGAGAAAGAGGAGAAAAGGAGAGAAGAAGGTGACAAGGGTTCCTAAAAGTTCTATGTCCTAGAAACTGATACATGCTAGAGTTTAGTAATTCAGGTTGAGCATCTGTCAAAGCCGTTCTATTTGTAACAAAGCTTCCCACAACAAACACAGCAGGTGAAGTTACTGATTAAACTTCTCTTTTCCAGGCCTTATTTACCATAGTCTCCAGATTATTTTTCCTTAAGAAATGGAATTATATTTGCATTATTTAACCTTCTCTGATCAAAACTCCTTTTCCAATTGTCAGTAATTATTGAAATCTCTTTCCTTTCTTTCTCCCTTCCTTCCTACTTCTTTCTTCTCTATTTCTTTCTCTATTTTTCTTCTGAAATGGACTAAACAACAAACATTTCTGTGTAAACAGAGGTCGATGTCACCATGAAAAGGAAGAGACATCCACAGTGAAAATACATTTACCTAATCACCCAAATGTGCTCCAACCATAGACTCGGTTTCAGTCTAGGAGTTCTTAATGATGAGCTGAGTCTCATTAATGCATATCTTTTTATCTGCAGATCTGTTCATGAACAATGCTGATACATCTGACGTATCTGACATTAACACATTTAAAATACAGTATGATATAGGGAATCTTCCACTGAAAATCAAATACTAAAATTGGATATTAAAAGAATGATTGATAGAAAAGCATGGACATCACTAATCCATGACAATTATAAAATCTCTCTGAAGACATATATTTTGAAGGACACCTATCTTAGAGGTAGGAAATGTTTCTTATTTAGCTTTTTCTTCACCATGAGAAAAAAATACCTTGATCCTTAGGTTCTTTGGAACTTCCCACTATTCTGGGAAAAGTAAACCCTTTCCAATTGCCTTGTTTTATTGAATCATTTTAAGGTGTTAGGAAGCATGTCTTTTCTTTAGAAACTACTTAATTCTCTCATGCTTACTACTGAGTGTTTAATAGACTTGACTATTCAGGATCTGTTTTAGCCCAAGCTTGTGGTTTTTTGGAAGGATAACTCTTTCAAAACTTAGTGGTCCTTGTTTCCCATGAATTTCATTCATCGTTATGTGCTAAAAACTATAATCAATACTTCTTTAGAGGAATTTTGTAATAGAAGGTATATTTAGTAAACCAGTGGCACAATAGTTTCTTTATTTAATAAAAAAAACAAATGTGAGATATAACTATTATTATAAACAAAACTCAGATGGAGTAGGTGCCAATGTGACTTGTTAAAAGAATGAAAGTTTTATAATAAAATTTAGGGACTACTTATTTAACACTTTCTTAATATGTCGAAATTAGGAAGATGGAAAGGATAGAAGTTATAAAGAAATGACATTGAAAATAACAAGAAATTAAGATGATATGGGACATTAAAAACACGAGAAAAATAGCATACTAGAAAATGCATAAAAATGACAGTGTAATAATTAGTTTCTGAAACGGTCTAAATATGATTACATGGACACTATTATTAATCAATAATAGACAAAAATGGAAATTCAAATGTCTCATATATATAAATTTACTCAATTTTGCTAATTTTCAGAAATATGTATATTAAAGTAAGTAGATGTAACTACTTAACTTTCAAATCAGCCTACTTCATAAAGTAAAAATTCTAGGTGGCAATATAAATGTAGATATAGAAGTCCACTAACTTGGGACGAGCAGTTAGGGTAATGGCTATGTCGCTGGATTCCCACGTAGTTGACTGCAGTTTGCGTCCCGGACCTGGTGGCTTAAAACTCACGCCGGGCGTGTGTGCATGCGTGCTCAAGATCCTGAGAGGAGAATGGAGGAGAAGGGATTGCGGTGTGGCTATCCCCCTGAGGGGTGATTTCTCACTTTCTGTCTCTCTGTTTCTCTCTGTCTGGAGCCCTATAGAAAAAAAAAAAAAAAAAAAAAAACCCTCTCCAAAGAAAAAAAAAGAAGTCCACTAACTTATGGCCCAAAGTGTGAAATTCATCAAATATGCTGAATGGGTTTCCTAATATATGAAAGGTAACAAATAATGCAGAATACATTTTGACCCACTTCTCCCATCTCTTAGAAGTAAATACACACACACACACACTCACTCATAAACACAGGCATATATTAAAAAAAGTTTTATTTTTTAAAATTTTTTTCCACATTTTTTATTTCATTTTCTTTTATACATTCAATCACATTATTTAGCTTACGAAATGAATATTTCAAAAGGGGAACATTTCTCCTCGCTTACGAAATGAGTATTTCAAAAGGGGAACATTTCTCCTCAGTCCAGTTGATAAAACTATAAAATATCTTCAACAGATAATACCACATTTCTCTGCCCCATTAATGCTTTGCCTCCCTATTTTTCTTCTAAATGTCCTTCCTCAGACCCTCCTCTTTCACACACACTATATCCGGTATTTATATCCATATATTGTGTTTCTATAATTAATATAGCATAATGTAAGAGGGCAAAAGACCTTAAATTTAGATAAATGCCAATCAATAGGGGGAAAGACTGAAATAATTATATATTATACTAAACCACTGTGCAAAGAATTGAACTATTTATTTATAACTTCATGTAGTTGAATTGTCAAGTTAAATTAATGAGCAAAAAAAAAAAAACCTTTAAGTTAAAACTTGGTGTTTTCTATTGACATTATGTTCCAGATTATGCTATTCTGATACATGCACATGAAAATATGAAAAAGAAAAATACCATGAGAGAAAGAAGTTGAATACTGTGTAGGTTAAAACTGGAAAAGTGAAAAATATACTAAATAGGTTTTTAATTAAAATTATAGAATGTAAAATTATATCTGTTACCATAAATACATAAATTATAAAAATATAATTTAAAAATTATAAATAAATAAATTACATATAACATTGTACTTAAATGTAACATTTATGATTTAATTTTAATTATATTAGTTACCATAAATACATAAATTATAAAAATATAATTTAAAAATTATAAATAAATAAATTACATATAACATTGTACTTAAATGTAACATTTATGATTTAATTTTAAGGAAAAATTTATTAATGTTTGCATAGACCTTCTCATGGGTAAATAACATCATGCACTTAATTATAGACTGCAATTATAGACAGATATTTTCTTTTTGATTTTGTCCCAGGGCATGTGCAATGATCAGAGAGAAACAGAGAGAAGGCGGGAGAGAGGTGGGAAGGCAAGAAAACGACTCGTCTTAGATAATGGTTCGGCTGCAATTACTTCTCCTCCTTTTCTCTCTTTTTTACAAATTTTGGGTAAACGCTCATGTGCTTTGAGCTCACTCGAACTGGACAGTTCATGAGGAATCCAGCTCAATTAACTGCCAGGTCATGAGTTGGCCCTATGGACAAATTTTAAAATAATGTTTTCAGTGAAAGTAATAAAGAAGTACTGCATAGATCTAATATCTTATTTTGAAGACTTGCTTTATTTCAGTATAAAACTACTCCTCCAAAAACTTTACCACATTCACATACAAACACACACACACACACACACACACACACACACACACACACACACATTCTTGAGCAGTTCGCCTCTATTAGAAGTTACTGCTAATCAACAGTTTGGGTGATCTTCCAGAATTCCTGCCACATACTATTCTTGTTAAATTACAATGTTACAATTGCTCTCATGTTCTCTCTTATAATATATCATGTTTTAATTTATTTATCTTTCTATGGTAAATTTAGTACTTTTTAAAGTTTTTTATTCCATTAGTAAGATACTGACTTCATGACAGTCTTGACATGCAATCACCCGCTGCTTCAGCTGGTTCCAGACCATGGCACACAGACCCGAAGTTGCCGGCTGTACTCAGGGACTTCTCTGGAGATTAACTGGCAAACTTCCCCTGAGAGTGTGACTTGCAGAGCACTGTTTTGCCACTATACCCAAAATTTACTTCTTGTTTTCATTTTTGAGAAAGTTTTGCTATAGAACACGTAGCCCACTGGACAGACAGAGAGAAAGTGAGAAACCACCACCAGGGAGGATTGCCAAGTCACAATCCTTTCTCTTCCACTGTCCTCCTGGGATTTTGGGCACGTGTGCATAGGCATGTAGTGTGTTTCAAGTCATTGTGTCTGGAAATAGAACTGTGGTCAGCCATGTGAGAGTACAACACCTTAACCATTCTGCCACCTGCTGGTCTAAAAGTTACTATTTTTAAATGTATAAAATGCTTTGTAGAAGGAGGATTTTTAAATGAAAAGTTGCACATCTAAGAATCTCTTATTCTTCGAGGGTTATCCTTGAGGGTATCATATATGGGTATTAGATATATCCTCTTTGTTATTTTTTTTATTTGTGCTCATGGTTTTTACTGAGCTGAAATGACTAGACCTCAAAAACAAAACAAACAAAAAAACCTGAAACAAATAGATATGTATGAAAATACTTATTCTGATAGCAGCTTGCATATATTTCCTCACATTATATTTTTTAGATTTATTTAATCCAGAAACACTTTAAGAACAAGTGAAGAAATATTTTATGTATGGTTTGGGGATAAGAATGTCCACATTTCATGAGTTGTAACAGCAAGTTTCTCTTTTTGATAATACTAATGTATCACTCTGCTGTCTTTTTCTTATAGTAAGAAATATATTCTGAGTCCAAAAAATCAGGTCATTTCTGTTTGAACAATTCCCTCTTTTGAGAATTGGCTTTCCATTATATATATTTTTTTCTCTAGAAAGATATTTTTTAGTGTTAGAGCATATGTTTTCAATAAGCGAATAATTTGAAAGATAAATGTGACTCTGCTTATAAAGTTTGCGTACATCTTTTAAGTGAATAAGAGACTGTGTGATAAAACTGTGGGTGGAACAGAAGTAGATATGACTGTCATAAAGATTGATGAAAGATCTTCCCACTTTTAGCTGAAGGGAAAGGGCGGGGTTGGGGGGGAGAGAGAAGAGAAAGAAAGCAAGAGAGAGGAACACTGCTACTTTGCAATGAGAGAAAGGACTAAGGACGTGAAATAGTAGTTGAAGAATTTGTCATTCTTTAGATATCAGATGAATTTATATTGAACATCAGCAGGTTATTTTTATTATGTGATGAACAGGTTGACTGTGGGAAACTTTCTGCACGCAGAGTGCTAATTCTGATACTCACCCTGTATGAATTTAGTAAAGAATATTTTTTTAAATTATATTTTATAAGTATTTAATACAAGACATGGATTTTAATTTTCTAGAAATACATAGCTAATTTTTTTAACAAAATATATTTTTTTGTTTTGAGTTTTCATACGAGCTTGAAACTATATATTTCATAGAAAGATCTTCTTTATGATTTTATTTATTTTTATTACTTTTTAAATTTGCCATAGGGTACATGCACTCAAAAGAGAGAGACATACAAAGAACTAGAAGAAAAGTTAGAAAGCAAGCCACCAGGTCTAGGACTCAAACCGTGGTTGGCCATGTGGGAGTCCAGCACCTCAATCACCCTGCTACCTGCTGACCCCCCATAGAAAGATCTTTATTGTAAATAATTTGAATAACTAGATTTAGTTACTCAAAACTAATATATAAGCTAGGTTTAGTTTAGTTTAAAGCTAAACATTCTAGCTTTTTTTGTTATTGTTGTTCTTTGTTTTCTTTTTCCTAATAATAAGGCCTTTGTAGTCTATGGTTTTTTGTTACCTATATTATATCACAAAGTAATGAATTTTTATCTGATATGTTCCTTCTTGAAGGAACATATCTTTCTTTGTGAAAGTGCTTGATAAATATTCTTAATGTGGGTAAGACCCTGAAATATAACATTGTTTGATACCAAGTGTAAGTTAAGGAGAGAGAGAAAGGAGACTGAGAAACAACTAAAAAGAGACTATCATTACATAGGGTGAAAAGCTAGAGAATCTTCTGTTTAGCAGGATGAACAAGGGGTACTTTCAGGGTTATGGACCTTGCTATATTTTTTTAACAAGACAGAAACTTTATTTCATGAGCTAGGTAGCAGTGCCAGACATAAGACAGTTATTTCATTTGACACATTTTATACAGTGTTTCTATTTAAACAATTCTCAGTATTTTTAAGAAGCTTAAAGAATCTATAACAGTAATAGATTATGCATTAATAGTTTGTACACAGAATGGACATATTTGTTTATGGAAATAAAATAAGAATAAATAAATTAATAAAAAAGGAAAAAAATAAGGAATTTAACTTAATACATGGATTGTTTTAGTATTCAAAAATATTGCTATTCAGATTGTAGCAGAGACCAGAAGTATTGTAGAAGCTTGTTCTACATGTATATTTTTAAGTGACATCTCAATTACTGAACCAGAATTTATCTTTTACTAAGATTTCCAAGTGCATATTTCATTTGGACGGGCCCTATGCAGAACCCTGCAACTTCACACATTAGCAGAAACTCAGGAACTCCTGTGGACGTGAAGTGTCCTACGCATTGAGGCACATCTTAAGAAAGTCTGAAATTTCATGACTCACAGACAGTTACAGTAAAATTATCAACTATCCAGTTTTACTGGATATTCAAAAGACAGTTGGCACATATACAGTACGGAATATTACTCAACTCTAAGGAGCAATGACAATGAGAACTTACTATTGGATTCAAAGTGAAGACTTCATGTGAAGTGAAGCAAACCAAACTTTGAAAGATACATACTGTATATTCCCACTCAATACGAATCAAATGTCTGCACTCTATAACAGAAACTGGAATATCTGAAGGTACAATAGTAGAAGGGATAAGTGTAGATTTTACCACAGGCTGTAAGGGAGGGGAGTACGTGGTAGAGAGTGGGTAGGAGGGGCAAAGGGAAAAACATTTGATGTACAAAAGAAGGTAAAGTTCTCAAAAAATATATAAATAGGGAACCAGCAGTTAGCATAATGGCTATGTCGCTGGACTCCCATGTAGTCGACCATGGTTTGAGTCCTGGACCCGGTGGCTTAAAACTCATGCTGGGCGCGTGTGCGTGCATGCCCAAGATCCTGAGAGGAGAATGGAGAAGGATTGTGGCATGACCATCCCCCCTGGGGGGTGATTTCTCGCTTTCTGTCTCTCTGTCTCTGTCTGGCTGGCGAGCGCACATGCCCTATAGTGAAAATCTCTCCAAAAAATAAAAAAAAAATATATATATAGATATAATCTCTCCAAAAAAATATATATATATATATATATGTAGGTAGAATGTTATCAACAACGATAGTATTAAAGCAATTAACTTCTAGAAACTAAGTATTTGGATAAAAAAAATTTTGTTTTTCAGTGTTTCTATCTAACTGTCATTGTGTTAGGACCTGAAGGGATTAAAAACTCTGTATATCTTGACCTAACTAGGAAGAGTATAGAGAGAAATTCTGCAAAACAAAACTTTATGAAAAGGTTCACAGAAATCCTCTAACACTAGGTGAAGTGAATGGATCCAAGTGAGCCTAAAATGAAAAAAAAGAAAAAAGATGTGAAGCAGACAAGAAAGAACATAAATAATTATTCTTATGACCAAAGGAATAGGTCATTTTTAACATTTTCTATATGATTTCCAGTTCTAAGATTATTTCCAATATGCTGTTTTATAAAATTTGTTTTCACATTCACAGAATCTATCTTAGTTCCTATCTCATTATTTACAAATTATTCACTAAGTTAAGTCAATAGAAACTGAGTATGAGATGATAAAATAAAGATGGTAGTCCTCAACTATAATCCTATTGTTGAGTCAGAATATAAAACGAAGTAAAAAAAAATTGTTTTGTGTGTTTAATGTCCTGTTGTACCACTAATATCATCTCCCCCCTGCCCTGAGCATGTATATACTAACTAAAGAGAGAATCAGAGACATAGAGAAGGAAAGTGAGAAAGCAACCCTTTGCTCCCATCGGACATGGTCACATTACAATGCCTACTCTTCTATTTATTCCTCATTTGGGATGTTGAGCACATGTATTCAGATCCCAAGCCATCAGGTCTGGAACATGAACTACACAGTCAGCCTTATGGAATCCAGCCACCTTCACCACCTTAACAGGCTGGCCCAGTATGATTTTTAAAAGTTTTATAAATAGAATTTGAGCTAATATATTTAAAGATTTTTTTTTTCAGTATTCCTTTGGCTCGAAATGTATTAAATCTGTTTTTAGATGAAATGATAATGATTTTTTGGAAAGCTAAGAATAATGTAAATTGAACAATTTTGTGAATTCTTTTCATACTTATTTATAAACAATTATATATGCAATAAACATTCAACTATGAGTTAGATATAATTAGTGTATGCAAACTTGCCATATCTCATGATATAAAGCTTTGATATTGCATTTGAAATTTTTCTTAGAATGAGTTGCTCAAGGGTGGGACCAGCAGGTGGCATGGTGATTAAAGCACTGGATTCCCACATGACCAACTGCAATTGGAATCCTGGACATAGTGGCTTGAAAATCACAACAAATAAATAGATAAATAAATAAATAATTAAAATGTGCGCTAAAAAATATGTTGTTTAAGGGTAAGGATAATATAATATGGAATCCCCTTCCTGTTCTGTTTTCTGTTTTTCAGTTTCTCTCACTAGAGACTCTGTAGTCACACAAATCTACTCACATCTATTTTTCCACGAATGGCTGCATGGCCAGATGCAAGTTATTTACTCTGTGCAGTAGATTCTTGATCTAAAAAGGGTAACTTTTTTTCTAAATATTTAAGCATATCAGGTAAAGCATATACTACAGAGCCTAGCAATGCACATATATTTAATATAAAAGTTGGCAAGCACTTACATGTTAGATTTGTCTACATACACACACGCACATATGGACACACACATAAACCGTGTTAAATTTATTTTACATCAGCTTATCATTATGTTATTGTTGTTCTTAAATCAACCATGGTCTCTCTAGTATAATCAGACTGAAGTCCTGATAAAACCACTTTTTTCCATCAAGTTTCTGGGCTCCAATAGGGTGAGGTTAAGGCTCAGAGAGTTTACCACTAAATGGTATGTAAAAAGAGTTCACCTCTGATCTGACTACTTGCTTGAAATAAAACAATACCACCTGTGTTAATTCGCTGTCTCTCAGAGGCAGATGCCGAGGGAAGACTACATGTGTGAGAAGAATGCTTCATAATATTAAAGAGGTAGAAGAAGAATCATTGGATAACCTTCAGACAATGACACAGTTCAACCAGTGAAAAGAGATGAAAGGGAAGGAAATTTGGACAAAGAGTCTCAGACCTCTGTGCAATGCTAGACATCTTCAGCTGGGATGATGAAACTGAAGTCTTCTGTGTGAGTAGTTCCACTTTGAGCCAAAATGGACCTCCCCTTATATTATCGACGTGCTTAGTTATCTGGTTGGGATTATCTAACAGAATTATAATCTTTGTGTGTATTCAGAGGGATGATAACTAGCATCATCAAGCAATTTTTCCCCTTGCAGTGGGAGACCTGAGCAGTGCATTTATATGAGCACCACATTAACATTCCTCATTTTATTTTTAATAAAACCAAACAAGGGACCAGCAGTTGGCGTAAGGGCTAAGTCGCTGAACTCCTAATTAGTTTACTGTGGTTAGAGTCCCAGACCTGGTGACTTAAAACTCACGCCAGGCACGTGTGCGTGTGTACCCAAGATCCCGAGAGGAGAATGGAGGAGACAGGATTGCAGCATGACCATCCCCCCTTGGAGGAGGGGGGATTTCTCGCTTTCTGTCTCTCTCTTTCTTTCTGGCAAGCGCACGTGCCCTATAGAAAAAATCTCTCCAAAGACACAAACAAACAAAAATAAGTATAGTCCAAGGAAGAACTATTATAAGACATGTGTTTTTCATTAAAAAAAGAATCAAGTAATGTATTAAAAAAAAGAGATTTTTATATATTAGAAAACCACATAATGTTAACTTACCATATTAAGAGTTTAAAAGGAAAAGAAATGGTTACTATATCAATAGATGCAGGAAAAACTGTAGTTGGTAAAATTCAGCATAGTTGAATATTAAAATATTTTCATACAATAGAAATAGAAACAAATTCTCTTAACCTGATGAAGATACTTACAGAAAGCAATATCAAACATTAGACTTCCTAGAGAATGTTGTTAATTCATTTTAAGTTCAAGAAAAAGAAAATAATACATTTTATTCTGACTTTCCTACTCAGTGATGTACTACAGAACTGAAAAAAGCTAAGACTTTTAAAAGAACAAACAAAAAAAGAAATCCTCAAAATACAAGATTTATATCTTTTTTTTAGTTTGAAAATATAAGTGAAAGTCAGACAAGAATTAATAAGAATTACTAAGATAGGTTAGCAATATTTATATATACTTATTATTTACATTGAATCACTATACATCTTTACAATAAACAACATGGATTTTCCAAGAATAGTGCCTATCAGTCACGCCCAGGCAGTATCATATACATTATCATCAGCAAATAACAAATGATAATGTATATGTCATTTTTGTGACAATTACACATTTTGTTTGCGTTTTTTTCTGTTCCTCTTTTCCCCTCCCCTGTTATCCAACCTATTATCCCTCCCTTGCTGTCTCTAGTATGTACAGTTGCCCTCCCTGCTATTCTACCTTCCAATCCCTCCGTTTCTGCTACAGAGCACAGACATTCAGCACTCAGTATATATTGGATGGGAAGGTACAAAGTCTGTCTTTCATAGTCCGGCTTGCGTCACTTAGCATTAGCAGTTTTATAACATATTCTTGGATATGAAATCAATATAAACAGGCAATTACATTTCTGCACACTGCCACAAGCAGAATAACAGAATTTTAAAAATTATGTTTATAGTAACTGCAAAATTATAAGCTATAAGTATTCTAACAAATATGTGCAAGATCTTCCAGAGAAAAAAATTATGTAATTGTAGGACTCAATATCATAAGTATGTCTGTTCTTTCCTTATTGCTTTATAGATACAATGTAATTCAGTTGAAATCCACATTGAATAAATGGTTTGTGTGTGTGTGTGTGTGTGTGTGTGTGTGTGTGTGTAGAAATTGATGAACTGACTGAAATATAACTTGATATATAACAGTGGTGGCATTGCAGAGAAAAGGCAGATAATTAGTTAATGATCCTGCTAAACTGATTATAATAGTAAGGGGAAAAAAAGAAAAACTGCATCTCTACCTCATACCATCACAACAAAATCTTTCAAATGAATTAAAACCCTGAATAACTCTAGGAAAAGATGTAAATATTTCAGTGAAGAGACATTGAGTGTTTAAGGATATTTTACATGATCAAAACAATACAAAAAAATTTTTAGTGCTTGAATATGAACCTTGAAAAATATTAGCAGATGCTAATTAAAAGAGATAGTACAAACTAAAAACAATAATATATTTTCATACACAAATGTTTGTGCAGAATACAAAGAACTTCTAAAGCACCAAGAAAAAAAGGCCAAAGTTATCTGTAACAACCAAAATATCAAACATTGGTACATGTAAACATAAATCGAGGCTCATTCACAGCTTTATTCTAAACAAACAAAAAAGTAAACAATTAACAATTCATGGAATATATTTTAAATCAGGGAAGATTTTCTTTTGTGGTAGAAATTGTTATACTATTTCTCTTGAGAGAAAATACACAGGGAAGTTTTGAAGGTCTGAAAATGTTTCTATGTCATCATAGTGTTGGTGATTATTGGTATTTTTCTTTTATAAAAGCCCATCAATACGTAGACTTACCTTTCTATAACTTTCCATAACTTTGATATAATTCAAAATATATTATTTCTTAAAACATTTGAGAAAATGAGATGTGAAGAAGCAGTGAGAAAGGGAAAAGAAATGTGCAAAGATAGAACTTCATGTTTGAAGAGTTTGTGCTGTTCTGAAGGAGAGTGTGCAAACTATAAGACGTTGCTTCAAGGGATGCGAGAACACTATAGATGGTTTTTAGACATGTGATAGCATGTTTTTATACTTATTGGAATGATCTGGTATAGAGGACAAAATTAACGATGCAGGAGATAGAGTAGTCAAGTGATAGATCAGTGTCCTTGCAGCTATGTTCTTGCCTATAAATCTTTGCAATAGACCCCTGAACAGTATGTAAGGCCAATTTGGTCATGTCGTTTCCCCTGCTAAAGCTTTTTTAATGACTCCCCACTAATTTCGAGATCATTTTAAGCTATTGGCATATATTTGCTAAATTACATAGCTAAACAAATAGTGATCGTCCTTGTTCTAATGGGATGTATCATCTAGTGGAAAGGAAATGCAAAATCAACTATACAAATAAACTGAATGAGGGTTGTAAGTCAGAGAATACTAAATAATATCCTTCAGCAGTTGGGAATCATTCCAAAGAAACAATTCAAAATTCAAAAGATGCGTGATAGAGAAATTGATATGAGAACTGATGCCTTTGAAAGGTGAAAGGGAGACCAACAGTTAGTGTAATGGCTATGTCGCTGGACTCCCACGTAGTCAACTGCGGTTCACGTCCTGGATCCGGTGGCTTAAAACTCACGCCAGGCGCGTGTGCGTGCATGCCCAAGATCCCAAGATCCTGAGAGGAGAATGGAGGAGAAGGGATTGCAGTGTGACCATTCCCCCTGGGGGGTGATTTCTCGCTTTCTGTCTCTAGGGGTACCAGCAGTTAGTGTAATGGCTATGTCACTCGACTCCCATGTAGTCAACTATGGTTCAAGTCCTGGACCTGGTGGCTTAAACTCATGCCCGGCATGTGTGCATGCATGCCCAAGATCCTCAGAGGAGAATGGAGGAGCAGGATTTGAGGCGTGGGCATCCCCACTGGGAGGGAGATTTCTTGCTTTCTGTTTCTGTCTCTTTCTGGCAAGCGCATGCACCCTATAGCAAAAACCTCTCTTAAAGAAAAATTAAAAGTGAAAGGGAATATGAGCCAGAGCACATGGGGTATCATAATTTTTGGGGAACAGGAATAAATTTCTATTCTAGTAAGAGAGAGAAAGAGGAAATGAATTCAGTTACCAGAGTTAATGCCAACTTTCATAATCATTAAGATTTTTTTTTCCCACTCATCCTCCCTACTAATGGGACTCTAACGTATTCAAGTAGTGGGGTTGCTTTTGAAGTTAAAGACCCTCTGGAGGAACACACCAATGACTTGTAGTTTGAGGCCCAATGTAGCCTTTTCTGATCTAAAAGACTCTGCTCATGTCAGTTAAAGACTAAAACAAGCAATACTAGCTATTCCATTTCAACATATAATACCCATTGCCAAAAAATATGGCTTAACAAATATCCAGACTCATGAAAGAATCGTGATCTCCTCATTAAAATGCTTTTATTTTAATTGTTTATTTCCATGGTAATCATTAGAATAAAAAATTCACTCAGGCTGTGAATTTATTTCAACATTCCACATAAATAAGGTAGCGAAATGAGAATTGGATTGATGAAATTAAGTTAGTGGCATTTACCCTTTCAGGTACAGATGAGTAGCAAAGTCAAGGAGGCAAAAGAACTGAAAGCAAAAGTTAAAATAAAAAGAAGTTTGTGCCACCACCTATGTGGGCCTGTGCACTTAAAAGGGAGAAA
>NW_006160179.1:452354-465509 GCF_000334495.1 Tupaia belangeri chinensis
TACCCTACCCCTTCCAGCTCTTGGGATCCTGAATGTCTATGTGTCCTGGTGTTCTCAGACTGACCCAAGGATTCCAACCCACAGTGGCCATATGGCTTCCATCCTTGCCAGATGTTTGCATTATCACTGTGCCACAGTAGCCTGGCCAATCATGTGTACCTGTTTGATGAATAGTTATACAACTGTAAGTAATAATTTTAATATAGGAGATTTTGCTATTTCTTTTGTTAAAGATCATGAATGAATTCTCCCCCTACATAAACACACACATACACACATAATAGGTATGTATATGCAATAAAAACCAAGTTTATATATGCCCTTAATAATGTGTATAAGGTGCTTTAAACCTCCCAAAGCATCTACATTAATGCCTATAGCTCATTTGTATTCATAGAATTACATCATTTTTCTGTTTTAATCTTTTGTAGATTTGCTTATTCTGTTTCCTCTGCCTGGGATAATCCTGCTTTGCTTTGTTTTTTGTTTTCTCAAACCTCAATTAACAATGAATAATGGCATCTCTGAGGTCTCAAATGACAGAATCATTCTGGAAGAATTCTGGATATTTCTCCACCTTTATTCTCATGACCTCTTTTCACATTGTTTTGTAACTTTACTTGCCTTCAAAATTCCTCACCTCCATTTAGATAGTACCCTTCTATCTTTATATGTGAAAAGCACAATGAAGTTCTTGATATATTGAAAGTATTCGATGAATTTGGGTGAGTCAATAACAAAAAGCTGAATAAAGGAGTTTTAAATATCTTACTAGCCATGTAGATCAACAATGGTACTATTTAACCATATGAACATAGAGTGTGAGTATATTTTGAGATAGGAGATTATGTATTAATTTTAGATTTTTTAAGAGGTTTTTGCTATAAGGCACATGTGCTTGCCAGAAAGACAGAGAGAGAGACAGAGAGACAGAAAGTGAGAAACCACCTCCCCAAGGAGGCATGGCCACGCCGCAATCCCTTCTTCCAATCTCCTCTTGGGATCTTGGACAAGCATACACATGCACCCTGCGTGAGTTTAAGCCACCAAGTTCAGGACTTGAACCGTGGTCAACTACATGGGAGTCCAGCGATGTAGCCATTATGCTATCTGCTGGTCCCAATTTTAGATGTTTTTATATTGCAACTCAATTGGGATGAATAAAGTTTGGTAACAAAATGTATGAATGTATGCGTTACTGGAGATGTCCAAGTGCCAAACACATAGTTGGAAGAAATCAACATAAAAATAATGAACAAAAAACTATGAGTAAATAATATTGAAATAAAAAATACCTATGCAAAAGAAAAATAATGGTAAGTTGAACATGCTCATAAAAAATATTTTTATAGAGTATTCAGTGTCAGATGAGACTGAGACACATACAAGTTACAAAGAAAGTCAGGAAAGCTTGAGTCCTGGAATCCCCGTATAAGTTTGTCAAAGAAAGAATTATCCATGAATGTCAAATACAGTGTAAAAAGCAAGGAAATAACCATAACAATGATTTTTGATTTGGTTATTAGGAAGTGTTATCAGAGAAGAGGAGACGTAAGGATGAGAGTCAGACTGCTGCTTACTGAAAAGTAAAGATAAGGTGAGAAAATGGAGTTAGTGACAGTGTTTGCTGCTGTTGAACTTCTCTGAATATACCCACCTGTTTACCATATTTGGCTCTCTTGATTATTTTATGTTAACTCAGCTTGCTATCTGGTATCATAGCTTTTTGCCTGTTATATTTCTTATATTGAAGTTCTGCTAGCAATATTTGTCTAAAATAATTTTATTCACCTTTATTGTGAAAATATATTTTTTTATTTTTGGAGAGGTTTTTGCTATAGGGCACGTGCTCTTGTCAGAAAGACAGAGAAAGACAGAGAGACAGAAAGTGAGAAATCATCTCCCAGGGGGAATGGCCATGCCACAATCCCTTCTCTTCCATTCTCCTCTCGGGATCTTGGACACGCATTCACATATGCACTGTGTGAGTTTAAGCCACCAGGTACAGTACTCAAACTATGGTCAATGGTCAACTACATGGGAGTCCAGTGACGTAGCCATTATACCATCTGCTGGTCCCATGAAAATATATTTCTAAAAATTATAGCATTGAGGGGTCAGCAAGTGGCATAGTGGTTAAGGCACTGGATTGTCACATGAGCTGAATGTGGTTTGAGTCCTGGACATGGTAGCTTAAAAATCACACCAAGCATATGTGCATGTAGACCTAAAATTCCAAGAGAGAAATGGAGGAGAAGAAACTATGGTGTGGCCATCTTCCACGGTGGGGGTGATTTCTCACTTTCCCTCTCACTGTCTCTCTCTCTCTGTCTCTCTGGCAAGCACATGAATCCTATGGTGAAAGAAAAAGAAAAGAAAGAGAAAGAAAGAAAAAAGAGGGAAAAAAAAGAAAGACCTTAAAATGTATAATATTGTAAATTAGCAATATTTTCCTCTTTAGTTTTTTAAGGGTATTGTTACATTGTCTTCTACTTTAAATATGTCTGACAAAAGGTCTGCAGTCAATTGTATCTTTTTTCTTCCTCACGAAGTCTGTCTTTTGTCATTTACTGTTTCTAAGATATTCTCCTAATCATCTGTTACTACCAGTTTGATTGGAATGTAATTTGGTGTGGATTTTTTTTTTAATATTTATGCTTTTTGGCGCTTCTTTAGTTTCTGAATCTCTGAGTTTATAGAGTTCATAATAATTTATTTTTCAATTTCAGTAATTTTTTATTCAAAATTTTTATTTGCTATGTCATCACTACTTCTACACATATGTTTCTATACTGGTGTAAAGTGTATTCATTTTGGGTAAATTCAACTTACAAGAAAGTGATATATAGTGATTAAATTTATAAGATTAATAATAAAAAAATTATGCCTCTGTGAGTGTGCACTTGTGTGTGTTAGATCTAATGATAGTAGCCTGCAAGCTACTGACAAAATTTATTTTTGTTTTGCATATGCTCTTTATGCATTGAAAAGGAAGTGTAAATTTGTCATACCTTTAAATTTACTCATTTTCTTTTTCCCTCGATGTCTATTTATAATCTCTTTAAATGTATTATTTCAGACATTGCATTTTTTTTAAGAGAGATTTTTTGCTATAGGGCCTCTGCACTTGACAGAGAGAGACAGAGAGAAAAAGTGAGAATTCACTCCCCAGGGGGATGGTCATATTGCACAAGGATTTGAGCACACATATACAAACACCCAGTATAAGGTTCAGGTCACCAGGTCTGGGTCTCAAATGGCTGGCAATGAGGGAGTCCAGCACCTTAACCATTATACCACCTGCTGGCCCCAGACATTGTATTTTTTATCTCTAAAATTTGAGTGTTTTTAATATTATTATGTTTTTAGTTTCATGTATAGTCCAACCAATGGCATGATGGTTAAGGCAGCTGGATTTCATGGAACCTACTCAAGGTTCAAGTTCTGGACCAGGCTGCTTGAGAAAGAAGGAGGAGAAGGAACTATGGTGTGGCCATCCTCCACACCATAGTTAGGGAGGAAATTCCTTTGTGTGTGTGTGTTTGTGTGTGTGTGTGTGTGTGGTGTGTGTCTGAAAGGAAGAGATTAGAAATGGAAGGTAAGTGACCATTCGCCAAGGAGGTTGCTTTCTCTCTCTCTCTCTCTCTCTCTCTCTCTCTCTCTGTCGTCAGAAAGTGTACATTTCCTCTGGAAAATTAAAAAGAAAAGTTTTTCTTTCTTGATGGGAAGAGAGAGGGCACCAGCAGCCCCAACAGGCCTTGATGACATGATCTCCCTTTGCCCGTCCCCAATGATGGGCACACATGTGCCCAGCATGCTCAGGGAAGTTGTTATGAAATGCCAGAAGCACCATACTTCTAGAACGTCTTGGATTTACGAACTCTGAGTGAATGACTACAGGGAAAGTGGCAAAAACGCCTAACTTCTTGCCTTTCTGCTCAAAAACAGCAGGTCATTAGAAGGGTATGTGATCTGATGAATGGGTTCTCCAGATTCCAAGGAGTGTTGTCCAGCCTCTAGTGTCATTAAGCCACCACCCCCTTATTGACACTAAAACCACTCTGTTTCAGGAATTATTCTTATCTTCCCAATCCTTTAAGAAGCAATTTTCTCTCCAAATAACTTTCCTTCTTCTTTTGCCCCAATAAATATGGAGGATGAGAGGCTTATTAGGTGCATCCCTGGGATGGCCTTTGCCTTTCCCTCTTGTCTCAGATCTCTGTGTCTCGAGTTAGACAGAAGAGTCACAGAGGTCTCTAGACACAAGCAGAATCTTCCCATTTTATCACCATCTTTTACCACTGCACCCGTATCCAGCCCCACTGGCAGATTATTCTTTTCTTTCCTCATCATGTTCACCCCTCAGTATACTGTACATTATTTTTTTTCATTCTTAATTTGCCAGAGTGTGCATGTACTCATTAGAGAGGGACAGATTGGAAGGGAGAAGGAAAGCACTTCCCAAGGGACAGATTGGAAGGGAGAAGGAAAGCACTTCCCAAGGGATATAGTCATAGCACAATCCCTTTTCTTCTATTTTTTCATCCTGTTGGAATTTTGCGGGGACACACATGTGCCTGGCATGTTTTCAAGTTAGTAAATCGTGGGCTTGAACTATGAATTTGCTCATGTTAGGCCTGACTACCTTAATCCTTAAGCTACAGGGCCCAGGCCTATTGAACATTCCTTAAATTGCTCTTATAATGTCTTTTTTGTGGTGGTGGTGGTGGTGGTGGGGGTAATTCTATGTGCTTTGCCATATCTAGGCCTTTTTCAAGGTACTGATGTATCTCTGGGTTATGAGTCATATTTGCCTGCATCTTCATTTGTCTAGTAATATTTTATTAGATTCTGGACCCTGTAATTTATCGGCAAAAGTGCTGAATTTTGTTTTATCTAGTTAAAATTGATTTATTTTTATGGAAGGTAATTTTATTTATTATGCATTAGTTTGTTACATTTGTGGTATGTGTATTTTTTTAAATGTCAGAGGGTTGTGTGTGCTTACCTGACGCACAGAGAGAAAGTACTCTTTTGTGGGGCACGGTCACATCACAATCCTTTTTCTTCCATTTCTTTATCTCGTTACATTTGGGAAATGCACACACACAGTTTATTTTTCAAGCTGTCAGAGCAAGTATTTGAACACGGTTGGCCATGTGGAATCTTAACTATTGTGCTAGTGGTATGCATTTATTTCCTTTATGAAAGGCCTAGATTAGTCTTTATGCTAAGACTATTTTAGCTTCGCTATTGAGACAAGTCCTTTTGAGGTCTTCGCGGAATATCACATGTATTCAGCAAAACTCGCCTATTCTAGGAGGAGAGAATTCTAAACTTACACTGCATCAGCTTTGGATATTTTTCATCTTACAACTTCTGTATAATTGTTTTTCATTTGGATGTTGTTTTTTACTAATGTCATGAGTTTTCATCCTACAAGTGTGTAGGTTGATGTTTAAACACTCAAGAAGATCTATACTGCAATCTTTTTTCTTTCTTTTGGAGAGGTTTTTGCTATAGGCACGTGCGCTCCCCAGAAAGACAGAGAAAGACAGAGACAGAAAGTGGGAAATCACCCCTCTGGGGGGATGTAGTCTTTTGAGTTCATTCTTGGTGCAAGTTACTTCTCTTAAACCTTGCTTCAGAATTCTCTAGTCATTTTGACATGTATATTTCAAGATCTTTCTTCTCAACTAAGCATGATTTCTGGACTCTGTTAGAGGCACAGTCCTTGAATCACAATCTTAGAATTCAGTTTATGTCAAAACCCTAGAAAATTGTATTTTTCACCTCATGTGTTTACCTTTGCTCAGGGATCATCTTTCTTTTTTTAAATATTTTGCCATAAGTTTTTTTGTTTCACATGACATGAGGGTAGTTACAGAAATTTTACTCACTCTTAATTAAAAGATAAACATTTTAAAAAATGTATTTGTGAGGGAACAGCAGGTGGTGTGGTGATTAAGGTGCTGGGATCCCATATAGTTGACCATGGTGTGAGTCCTGGACCTTGTGGCTTACTTTCTCACTTTCCCTCTTTCTTTCTCTGGTCAAATTAAAATAATAATAATAATAAATTAATATAAAAATAAAAAAATATTGAAAATGTATTAGTTAAATGAAGGAAAATGATACAGTATATTCTTTAAGAAATGCTAGAAAAAAAAAGAAATGCAATACTAGAAGGGAATTTTTATTCAACAATAGGGTAAACAATGTTGGTATAGGGAAAGGTTTATTTGTTTTTTTTAAGAAAATAGTTGATAATACACTAGGAGTTGATAGTACATTAATTAAAATGGTCCTTTGGCATACTGGTTAATGGAGCTATATCTCAAAGAGCTGACAATAGTTTGAGTCCCAGATTTAGTGGCTGAGAAAAACAGGAGGATGTGCATGCCTCAGTCCTAACATGTTGAAGAAATGGAGTGAAAGGGATTGTGGCATGAACATGTCTGACCGAAGGGTGCTTTCTTCCTCTCTCAGTCTCTTTTTGGTGGGAACGCGTGCCCTCTGGGAATTAAAAAAAAAAAAAAGCAAAAGTAATTAGAGCAATGTTACCTAGTACCCCATGTAGAATGTCTCTTTTTTTTTTTAATGTGGTGCATGCGCTTTCTAGAGAGAGACAGAGAGAGGCAGAGATAGAAGGAAAGTGAGAAATCAACCTCTGGGAGTATGACATTGCTGCAATCCCTTCCCCTCCATTCTCCTCTAGGGATTCTGGGCATATGCACACATGTACTCAGCATGTTTTTCAGGTCACCAGTCTGGACTCAAACTGTGGATTTGTCCTTGTGGAATCCAGTGCCTTAACTACCATGCCACCTGGTGACCCAGAAATTCTCTACTTTTGCATATGCATTTTGTATTAGGAAAAATTAACATTGTATTGAGAAAAATTAACATTGTATTAGGAAAAATTAGCACAGAAGTCATAGGAAATTTAATTTAGTACAATGCCTATTAATTACTATTGAACTGCTCAAGCTAGTATTTATTTATCTTTCAAAAATGCCCATAGGAATATTTTTAGTATTAGTTGTTACTTGTATTAAAGTATCTTTAAATAAAAAGAAAATACTTGCAATTTTTAATACATTTTTTAAAAAAACTAAATTTTATATAATTTTCCTTTGTATTGATATTTTTATTATTATTATTGCCAGAGGGTGTGGGTACTCATCCAAGAGAAACAGAAAGTCAAAGAAAGAGAGAGGGAGAATGGGCCATGGTCAAACTACAATCCCTTTTTTCCATTTCTCCATCCCATCAGAATTTTCAACATGAATGCACAAGTGCATGGAATGTTTTCCAGTCCATTCCTGTCAGGATTCAAACTTTGGTTGGCCATGTGGGATCCAGCTCCTTTAATCACTAAGCTCCAGGACTGGCACTATTTAAATTTTTTAAAAAAAATTATATATTAAACTGTTTCTTCACAAAGTTTCTTTACAAAAAAGTAGTTCATGACATTTTATAACTTTTTATTAATGACCATAGTTAATAAAATTCAGAGTTATATAAATTGATTTATAACATTAGGTATTTTGAAGACATATCTATGAAATACAGGTATGGTAGCATATTGTTGCATTTCATAAATTATGTAAACTAATATTTATATTTTTATCTTGCTTTGGCTATAAAGATTTGATTTTTAATCCAATCCCAATGATAAATGATGAAATAATTATTCAACTTTTCCTTTTGATATTATCTGACCCAAATGCACCAAATTACTAGATAAAAATTTGTTATGAAAAACAAAAATATCTGAAGGGAAAATAAAATGGTAATGCAGATTATAAAATTAAACAGGCAAAATATACTAACAGTGATAATTATAAAAATCATTAGAATCTATTTATTACAGAAATATTTTATTTGAGTTTAACTCCACTTTGTTTCTTCTATAAGAATGATTAACTTTCCTTATCTTTATACTTGTAAGCAGTATGCTAAAAAAAGAGTGTATTTTTATAAACACATTTTATAAATTCCATGTATTTCTACTAGCTGCAATTAAAATTTCTATCATGATTGTACATTTGTGTTAAAAAGTTGTATGATAAAGTCGTTTATGATTGCAAATATAATATAGAGTATGCCAACTATATATGAATACATAAATAAAAAACATTTTTGAAAATGTATTCAAAAATATATATTCATAAGAAAGAATAAACTTTTTGACATGAATGATTTGCATGTTTTGTATAAATTTTATACACAGATACACAAAAAGCTTGCATTTTCATTTCATGTTTTTAACATAGTAGATTCTAAGTTTACTGCAGAAAGTGTGAGAACTCTCAAAATTGCTAACAATATTATATTTAATTGAAACTTTGAATTTAGTTTAGTAGTTTACTAATTTCAATGAAAAAAGTAAATTATATATATATTTTTTTGTTCTTGCTTTTTTATTTTCAGATATTTTGCCACAGGGTGAGTGTACTCACTGGACAGAGACAGACAGAGAGAGGGAAAGTGAAAAATTTCCCTTCAGGAGAGGTGGTCATGCCACAATCCATTCTCCTCTATTCTCGTCTCAGAATTTTGGGCACGCACGCACAGACGTGCATACACACACACACACACACACACACACACACACACACAGCATGATTTTGAAGCCACCGGGTCCAGGACGGTCCAAAGCACGGTTGCCCCATGTGGAAGTCCAGTGCTCTAACTACTGTACCAAATGCTGGTCCCATGTGTATGTATTTTAAAGTAATCTATTTCTTTAAATTTCCAGATAGTTCTATGAGAGAAGCATGGAGAAGTGGATTTTAAGTCTTTTTTCAGATGTGAGCTACTATTCTCTTTTCTAGATCCTTTTAATAGAATCTGTTTTTCTACTTCTCAAAGTAGCTTTGCTTCGCTTTTTGTTTTTGTTTTTGCTTTTTAATTCGCCAGAGGCCTTTACACTGACTGGAGAGAGACAGAGGGAGATGGGGGTGAGGAGAAGGAGAGGAGTAAGGGAGTAGCCCCATGGGTCATAGTCATGCTATAATGCCTTTTCTCCCACCTTTTCGTATTTTGGACACACACACTCATGTGCCCTTCATGTTTTTTGAGTCACAGGGTCTGGTACTGGAACTGTACTGTCAGTAATGTGGGATCCAATCACCTTAACAATCGTGGGGACTAGCCCCTTTGCTTTAATTTTTAAAAAACTTTCAGAGCTCACTTACACATAGTTTATTCTGTATTATTCATAAATTTAATATCCTGATTTGAGTCTTATTCATGAACTTTTTAAATAGAAATGTCTAATAACAAAAAATATAAAGAAACTCAAACATTTTAAAACTAAGCTGCTAAAAAGTAACTAAATTTGAATTACTGAAAAATATACTTAATAAGCTGATATTCAGATATTTTGTCAAGTTCTGTAACTGGCCAAATCCATATGAGAATTAAGAACAACTAAAGATTTGTAAAATTTGAATACAGTGAAAATATAGATTCATATATCTAGTGAGTATATAAACTGACACACCCTTTAATTTTACCATTTTGAAAATCTGTAGACTGTCTCTGAGAGAAAAAGTAGTATCTTAATGCTCGGTAAACTATGTATTTTCTTTTATATAACTCATAATCTGACGTGAAGGGATAATATGAAAGTAAGGAATGACCTCTTGTACTAGTCTAAACTGCCACTGAGAAGCAAAGCCATTGCTAGTTTCAGTTTGTAAAAAAGGAAAGTTCAAATAGAGAAAAGAAGTTAATTGCTACTATGCATCATAAATTATTAAATTGTGAGTATTAAACAATCACACTACACTTTTTTATTTTTAGGGAGAGATTATTGCTATATGGAGTGTGTGCTCACCAGACAGGGTAAGACAAAAATCAAGAAATTACCCCCCAGAAAGAATGGCCAAGCCTCAATCCCTTCTCTTCCATTCTTCTCTCAGGAATTTGGGCATATATGCACACACGCCCAACTTGAGTTTTAAACTTCCAGGCCTGAGGATCTGGGACTTGAATTTCAGTTGACCACATGGGAGTCCAGCCGCATAACCATTATGCCACCCACAGGTCCCAACATCCTCACATTTAAGAGAAAGGAAGAAAATGTAAATAACAATGCACAGATTTGGTTGGTAGAGAAGTAACAAAGATAGCGTTTTTCAGAAATAGCAAATGCTGATTTCAGGCAGTCAAAATCTAAGAAAGATCTAGAAAACAAGTTGTTAGTTGTTGGTTTTAACTCTCATAGAGTCCAAGTAAAATTGGTAATAGAGGATCAGGAAAAAAGTCAAAATGAAATTAGGAGTAAAAGGAAGATATGTCCTGGGGACCTTGAAAAAAGGAAAATGCAAGCAAATTTTCATACTAGGAAGATAAAAATAGCTGAGAACCAGGACCAAACTACTGATGGGGTGCAGAAAATGCTGCCCTCAAATTAGCGCTCTGGAAACTGGGAAAACAGCAGAAGCAAGTAGGTCATTTCCCCATGCCTTTGTCTTCCTCCCTGAAAGCCATAGAACCTGGAAAGGGGTTCCCTGCTTTTCTCTCTCCTTTCTCCTCTAAAGCTTCCCTGGGACAGGTTCACTTCACTACCTCTGAAGGAAAGAATGGAAATGCAGAGATATGGAGATGAATCAGAGGAAATTAAGTCTTTGCTAAGTTTCTCCCAGTTTATTAAAATTAGGTCGTATCCACTTTTATCTAATTGTACTCTAAATATACTTTCTATCTATCATAAGCATAAAAATACATAGTTTTCTATATTTCTTTAAAAACATTCATATCTTTCTCTTGTCAATCACTTCATTCTTTTATTTATGTGTTATTTTTATTTTAGTTATAAGGCATGTGTGTTTGTTAGAGACAGAGAGAGAGAAAGAAAGTAAAAAATCATGCCCCCCCCCAAGAGGGGATGGCCGAGCCACAATCCCTTCTCCATTCTCTCTTGGGATTCTGGCCATACACACACACACACACACACATGCCTAGTGTGACTTTCAAACAGCTCATCAAGGACTTGAACCACACTGTTGGCTGTGTGGGATACAGCTCTCTCAATCTCTATGCTACATGCTGGACCATGTCGATTCTTTGTTATAGGGGCCTCTGTCATGAAACTTACCATAGATAAAGGAAAGTTATGAATTTTTCTGCCCTATGTTTTGGTTAATATGAATCCTATCTCACTTACAAATCTTGAGATTCTCGTCAATATTCCCTAAAATTGAAAGTTGTAAATATACAGTAAAGAAAATTCAGTCTCCTGAGAAAGGAAGAACTATTCAAAGCAATTAGGAAGTGTTCTTCTGTAGCAGAGAGAAGGTGAACTCAACAATGTTCCATTAACATACTAAAATAATGTCTTTCAAGTATTCTCTAAGAAATAAAATAGCATTTCCCTTCTTCGATAACTTATCTCAGTTTGAGAGACAGTCACTATGGCTTTAAAATATTAAAATCTTCATCTTCCTTTAGCACTAATGACACAAAAGTAATAATGTTAACAGAATCAGTTTTGATTAAAAGCAGTTTGCTTTATGTTATTATGTTTTATGGATAGCTCTGACCTTTAATTTATGAGACGCATCCATGAATCAGCTAAATAACAGGTCATCTGGCAAGCATAAGTTATACTCTAGTTTATAAAACAGAAATAGTTAACATGTTTTGGAAGGCCCGTGCAAAACTTCATGGTAGAGAAATAAAACGTTTTTCTGATCCTGTTAAAATGTCAGACTTTATTTACTTAATCAAGTTACAGAACAAGTTGCTCACATAGGCATATTAATTATAAGCATATAGATCACTTAAAAGTATTTTCCACCTTTTTGATTTAAATAATCACTCCCTTTAATGTACATATATTTTAAGCGATGGTTGTAAATAACGCTACTTTTGTCAAAATAAGTTTTCATATCTTAGTCAGAAATTTAAAGTGTTTAAAAATAACTTGAATGAAAAATCTATGGTTTGGCCTTTCTGTGGAAAATGAATAGAAGGTATTAATTTAGGGATTCATTAAGGAAATGCACCTTTTATATAAAATCTAGCTTTCCATTTTCTAAAAATGTTTATGTAAATTGACTAAATGCAAATGCACAAATCAAGATGATGGCTTCTCCAGTATAATTTGATGTACCAATTTTCCAAATAAAGATTTCCAATTAAAAAAAAATTCTTGAATGTACGCAAATAACTTCTACTACTTTATTCTAGAAGCGCTTGAATGTACACAAATAACTTCTACTACTTTATTCTAGAAGCGCGTAATTACTACATGCTTCAGTGTTCATTCTATGCAGTTAATCATGTATCTCCGAAGGTACAGAAAGAAAGAGCATTCGCTCTTGGTGATTCATGCCAAAATTAGGAACATATGAACACCTGAGTGTTTGTATGCCATGGATTTCCCTCAATATATATTATTTGTTAATTGGCTGTAGGTTTGCTATGCAATCAGGGCAATAAAATGTAACGCTTTTAGAAAATGAATTTAGCTAAGAGCATTAACAGCCTTACATTTTAAAATTTAAATAACATGAAATATACTTGAATATGTGGAATTTTAAAAACACTATAGAAATCACACCATTATAAAACTGTCGACCTGAACTAATGACATGAATAGACAAGGATCTCATTTTACACTCTTCTTCAAAACCGAAATTTGTTCTTAGCACTTGGCCAACAGTTTGCTGTTTGACTTTACTGTGAAACGAGATGGTTAAAAATCGAACCCTCGTCTAGTCAGTTATCTCTATCTTAATGCCAGGCTCCGTGTGAAGAAAAGCACCCTAGCTGGGCATCAGCTAGAAGTTCACTGAAGGGAGTATTAATGAGACTGACAGGAAGCAGGCAGTTATTTCTCCAGAGGGTGAAGTGTTACAAACTAGTGACCATGAGGAAGTTTAAGAAAAAGACAAATGGGACTGTTCCCTTTCTGGCTGAGAGCATATCTTATTGAGAACAATTCAGAAGAGAAGTCAGAGTTCTGCTTTGATAAATACTGTCCAAGAAGGCCTCGCTTTGATCTCTGCCTTATTTCAAGGGTAAACATCGAAAATGCACTTAATGACCTTTAGTGTCCCTTCAGGAGAAGATGGACTCGGGGAATTAAGGATTTTGAAACCATATATTTTGGTATCATTTTTCTAACTTTCATTACTG
>NW_006160179.1:465540-485954 GCF_000334495.1 Tupaia belangeri chinensis
GCTTCATAGTTTATAGATGAAGAGCTCGAGGCAGAAGTTACATAACTTGTTCAAATAGCAACTAAATTTAGGACCACTGACAGGTCTGGAATTTATTCTATCTGAGTTCCAATCCAAAACTCTGTCTCATCTACTTTCTTTCCTTATGGTTCCTATATCATCCATAGAAAATTTCCTGCCATACCAGAAAAGATACAGATTCCTACACAACTGATTGAATGTGAAGACTTTCAGACTTAAGAATATTCATAATACTGAGAATAACTGTAATAGCTAAATTGTATTAAATGTATGTAGGACACATTGTATTCCTTCTTTATATTCATTGTCACCTTCCCATTTCACAGGCAAGTAAATTGGGAAATGAAATCCATATCCTTCTTTCTCAACCCATAATGGCTTCTTTCTTCTTTGTCAGACCATATGTTAATCATTGCGTTTAATTCATAATAAATAAAAATGAATACAAAATGTTTATTTATTCAGATCTTTTCTCATATATTATCCACCTAAGTCTAATATATTTATTAAAATCATCCCATGCTGGCCTCATAGCTGATGTGGCTAAGGAAGTCAGATCCCACATGAATGGCCATGGTTCAAATCCTGGCCACAGCAGCTTGAAAAATATGCCTTCTGGCAATCAAAAGAATTTGTCCTCCTTGTAATAAGTATATTGTCAATCAACAAATTAGTCTTGTCTTTTTACATATACAAATAAAACTAATTCTAGGAGAATCAACTTTTCTCAGTATATTCACATATAAACATAAGTCAAATTAGAAGTTTCATTAGAATATGACATGATTATTTGTCAAAATAAGGCACATTAATTTAAAAATATATAGTTGGTTGGAACTGTTATAAATATATACAACTTATTTCTTTTTTCTGTGTTATATATAAATAAGCCACATAGAAATAAATTACACATCTACTTGTAAATAAATCATATATCTTTGAAAAAGAATTATTTTATTTAATTTTATTTATTATTAATGTTTTTCAACTTGACCAGAGAGAGACAGAGAGAAAGGGAATGTGAGAAAGCCCTTCACAAGGACCAGGACTAGAACTGCAGTCAGACATGTGGGAGTCCTCCAACACCTTAACCATCACATCACCTGTTGGCCCCATAAACCATATATCTTAAAGTGTTTTAGTTTCTTTTTTTTAATTTGAAGTTTATTGTAAATCGAATACTGTGAATTGTAAATTAAGTAATAAATTGTCTATATAGTATTTTCGTTTTTCTTAAGAATAAGCATTTTATGGCAGGGGGGTCCACGGCAGTGCAGGTGGTGGAAATGCTGTAGCAGAAGACAGGAGACATTGTGGGAAGGCTCTGGGATTGCATCCCAGGCTACCTCAGCACACTGGGAAGTCTCACTGGCTGCCTGCAGGAGGTGGGCAGGAGGATCCCACAGAAAGACCCTATCAAGGATGCCTTTCTATTTCTCTCTTTTTCACATTTCTCCTCCTCTCTCTCATGAAGAAAATCAACAGATAAACTTTAAAAGGGGAGGAAGAAGTACACCGTAAAATCAAAGATATAAAAGAATTAAATAAGATAATTTTATCAATATTAATGCTTTGTTATCATTAATACAGTAATCGTATATTTAATGTTGCATCTATTCTTAACAAAAATATTAACTATATAAGTATATGGGTTATTTGGAAAACAAAGAGTAATATAAAAAGAGAAAAGTAAAGCATAGTGATCTTAGAGTGGGAACTAGGTAGAGGAGTATGGAAATTGGTTAAGCACAGCTTTGAAAGAAAACCAAATAGGACCAACTCTGTGAGGCAGTGCTTAAGCACTATCTATGAAAAGCTAGGACCAAGAATGACCAATTGCAATTCCAGCCCTGACTCTTGCAGCCTAAACAAACGGTGGGGCATGGTGCACTGGAGGCCTAAATACCAATGGGATGGAGAGATGGAGGCAAGAGGGATTGTGATGTGACCCCACTGGGTGGTGTGCACTCTCTTAGTTGAGCTCACACACCTTCTGGCAATAAAAAAGGAAGAAAAGGAAAAAGAAAACTAGACATATCTGTGGTTACATCAAGTTCATTTTTCCTAGCGTGTACTCTAGGCTCCAGATGAAAACAATTAGCTGTTATTATTTCTTCAGGTTCAATACAGAATATCTTGATTTCCATTTTAAGGGAAAACATTTACATGAAAATTATAGAGCAGCATAATTTTTAAGGAGTGAAAATTAAAAAGTTTGTATTTTACTGATATTTTAACTTACGGAGAGAAAATGTAAATATTGGAAATGTAAATTGTCACCTTTGTGTTAAAGCGACCCTATTTTATACAGAAGATAAATCATTTGGAAGAATAACTTTATACATTATTTATCTATAAATCTGGTTCTTGAAATTCCTTTTTCAAGTGAATTTGCCATATGTTTTTATAATTGACTATGATTTGTGGAAATCTTGGGGTTTAATTTGGTGTTGATTCTTCCCAAAGAAATTTTGCTTTTGTTTCTTCCAGAGATAAAGTCACTTCTATTTTTTTTTTTTTTCGCAAAATACCATCTATAGCACAATCTAAAATAGCTATCTTCAGTTCCGCCCACCTATCTCTGGCAATATAAAACATAAATGTTCTTTAGGTACATTCTTGAATTCTGTTAATGAAAACTAAATTCCTAATTTAATTGGATTATACTTCTCGATTTTGTTGCAGTTAATGGCATGTAAGTATCTTGTTTAAGACATTTCTCAAGGTTATGAAAAAAAGCTCTTTTTTTTTTTTTTTTTTTTCGCAAAATACCATCTATAGCACAATCTAAAATAGCTATCTTCAGTTCCGCCCACCTATCTCTGGCAATATAAAACATAAATGTTCTTTAGGTACATTCTTGAATTCTGTTAATGAAAACTAAATTCCTAATTTAATTGGATTATACTTCTCGATTTTGTTGCAGTTAATGGCATGTAAGTATCTTGTTTAAGACATTTCTCAAGGTTATGAAAATACATTTATTTGTTTCTCTTTAGAATTTGTTACATGTTTACATTAGTTATACATTTTAATTTAATTTTTTTTATATTTGTCAAGACTGAGAGAAGGTCTTAGCTTTTTAATACTTTTTTTTATTTTTTGGAGAGGTTTTTGCTATAGGGCGCATGCGCTCGCCAGACAGACAGAGAGAGACAGAGAGACAGAAAGTGAGAAATCACCCCCCAGGGGGAATGACCTCGCCACAATCCCTTCACCTCCACTCTCCTCTTGGGATCTTGGGCACGCACACACACGCTCCCGGTGTGAGTTTAAGCCACCAGGTCCAGGACTTGATCCGCAGTCGACTACTTGGGAGTCCAGCGACATAGCCATTACTCTAACTGCTGGTCCCACTTTTTAATACTTCTGGTTTACAAATGAATCTGCCACCAACGTGTAGATACTGACAGAAGAGTCATTATCCCTAGACCAGAGACAAAGAAAACTTATTATTCAGACAGAGCAATAAACATAGTATTAGCGTTTACTTGATTTCCACAGACAACAATTTATAGGGTTATATTAAGAGGGATAGATGAAACCTAAACTTGGAGAAGGTTTCATTACAGTGAACAAAACTTGAGTTAAGTGACTCCAACTTTTTAATAACATGCAATAAGCACGCTTGGCAGGCAAAGCAATGTGAAAAGGGCCAAGTGACATCTTCACCGTATATCACAATGAAATGTATATAGAAGTCAATAACATAATGAATTCACAAAATTCTAAAATTCTTGGAAACATAGCACACTTTCAAATATCAAGTGTTATAAAAGTCTCAAGAATTTTTTGGAATTTCAACCTAAATAAAAATAATAACCTACCTTATTAAATTTTGACAAATGCAGGGGCCAGCAGGTGGCATGGTGGTTAAAGGCTATGGACTACCACATGGCCAACCATGGTTAGAGTCCCAGACCTGGCAGCTTGCTTTCTCACTTTCTCTCTCTCACTCACTGTCTCTGTCTCTCTGTCCCTCTCTGGTCAAAGTAAATAAATAAATAAACATAAATAAATAAATAAAGTTAAGTAAAATACTTCTTCAAAAAATTTGACAAATGAAGCAAAACAGAGTTTTGAAAGAAATGTACACAATGTATACAATTGGATGCAAATGTTAGGGAAATAAATAAAATCAGTAATATAGATATAAAGCAACTGGAACTCTCAGCATTTTGAGGAATGCAAAGTAACACAGCCACTGTGGAAGATGTTTTTGTATTTTTTTTTTTAAATCATAAAACACAAACTAAATATCCAACAGGTTGTACTCCCTGTTAGTTGCAAATACAAGAGCCTATACACAGGCCCAGGCACAAGGCAGAGACTGTGGAGCTCACCTGAGCAATGCCAGTGCCACCTGGGAGGCCCAGTTTCAAATCTCAGGTTGATCTGAGCAGGCCAAGCAGGTCCATGCATGCCTGTGATCCCGCCTATTTGAGAGACTGGGACAAAGATCTCAGTGTGGGAAGACACTGGAAATGGTACTTCTCTCTCACTCCCAAATAAATAAATAAACAAACTTTAAAAAATGTGTACAGATATTTATAGCAGCTTCATGCCTAATTGCAAATATTTTGAAGCATACAAAATGCTCTTCAAGAGATGAACGGAAAAACACATTGCAGTACAACCATAACACAAAGTTTTTCTAAGCAATACAAATAAATACACCATCAAGTTACAATAAGACACTAATGCAACTTAAATACATATGAGAAAATAGCTAATCTGAAAAAGGACATAATAAGTGATTTCAATTATATGACAATTACAAAAGGAAAAGCTATGGAAACTGTAGAAGATGTGTGATTACCAGAGAAGAGAGAAATAAATAAGAATATGGACTTTTGAAATTCGTAAAACTATTCTGTATGATATAAAGGTGGAATCATTTCATTATATATTTGGGGGAAAAAACATTGAACTTTATAGCACAGAGTGAACTTTAATGTATATAAATTCAGATGAATAATTTAGGAAGTGGAAGGATCCAGATAAAATCAGTAATATAGATATAAAGCAACTGGAACTCTCAGCATTTTGAGGAATGCAAAGTAACACAGCCACTGTGGAAGATGTTTTTGTATTTTTTTTTTAAATCATAAAACACAAACTAAATATCCAACAGGTTGTACTCCCTGTTAGTTGCAAATACAAGAGCCTATACACAGGCCCAGGCACAAGGCAGAGACTGTGGAGCTCACCTGAGCAATGCCAGTGCCACCTGGGAGGCCCAGTTTCAAATCTCAGGTTGATCTGAGCAGGCCAAGCAGGTCCATGCATGCCTGTGATCCCGCCTATTTGAGAGACTGGGACAAAGATCTCAGTGTGGGAAGACACTGGAAATGGTACTTCTCTCTCACTCCCAAATAAATAAATAAACAAACTTTAAAAAATGTGTACAGATATTTATAGCAGCTTCATGCCTAATTGCAAATATTTTGAAGCATACAAAATGCTCTTCAAGAGATGAACGGAAAAACACATTGCAGTACAACCATAACACAAAGTTTTTCTAAGCAATACAAATAAATACACCATCAAGTTACAATAAGACACTAATGCAACTTAAATACATATGAGAAAATAGCTAATCTGAAAAAGGACATAATAAGTGATTTCAATTATATGACAATTACAAAAGGAAAAGCTATGGAAACTGTAGAAGATGTGTGATTACCAGAGAAGAGAGAAATAAATAAGAATATGGACTTTTGAAATTCGTAAAACTATTCTGTATGATATAAAGGTGGAATCATTTCATTATATATTTGGGGGAAAAAACATTGAACTTTATAGCACAGAGTGAACTTTAATGTATATAAATTCAGATGAATAATTTAGGAAGTGGAAGGATCCAGTGATAGGTGCAGAATGTAACAAGGGAATAATAACTATATTGCAAATGCACAGACAGCCTCCATGAAGGAGGTAATGGAAAAGATGTTGCCCTAATTAACTTGAGAAACAAGTGGGGTCTGTAACACTAAAGGCAAAAGAATTGCTCATAAGCATCGTACTCTAGTTGTTAAAGTTTGCTCTTATTTTGGTACAGGTTAATGATTCTGACACTGTGACATATGTGTACTTGAACTGAACAGTGAAGTAAGTACATGGCATGTGGTAAGAGCTAGGCTTTCACAGTTGGACTGAGAGTTCAGAGATAAAGGAGAGAGGCTGGACTCATCCATGTGGTCATGATGATAGCTGAAGATATCAGTAGGAATTCATGTTTACCTGCATGTAGATACCAATGATTAAACAGAGAAATAAGTATAAAAAATATAGATGTACAAGACCTGGTATAGATTTCTGTGCTCTGTCACCTCAGAAAGACAAAAATAAATGAAGTCTCAATAATGATGAGCTCCCTTTGCACTCGCTTTGGTTTATAGTAGCACTGTGCAACAAAAGATATTAGAAGTCCTTGAAGAAATGAGTTGATTCTAGGACTGGAGTTGGACATACACAGAATGAACCTTGAATCTTAAGATAAAGAAGGACTACACACACATACACACACACACACACACACACACACACACACATGCACATACGCACACACATTCATACACATTGGCAGGGGTATATTAAATGAGCACCAGCACCAACTAGAAGATAGTCAAACCCAGAAAAAAAATTGAGCAACACAATCCTACAAAAGTAGGAGTGATTTATCTGATTAGTGAGTTTTGATAAAAGGCTGGTGGAAGATTTGTTGTGGTGGTGGTGGCTGCCCATCGATATGCCTTCTACTAAGCAACTACATTTTGATTTCCTTCTATTTGAAAAAAATGACATTTCTCTGTGGTAATCTTGTACTTGTATAGTTGTGCAAGTGATCCTGTGTGGAAGTCTGTTCAACTTCAGAGATGAAGTACTAGCAAATATACTTGGCAATAATCTAAAACCACATTTTTCAGTCATATTCATCAAATTTTTATTCTATTTCGTTCTAAATGACAAAGATGAAGACTTTTTTTCTGTAATGTTCCACAATTCCAGCATGCTGCACAATGTTTCAACTTCTTTTATTATCATTTTTTTTTAAACAGAGATTTTTGCTATAGGGCATGTGCATTCACCAGTGATACAGAGAAGTAGAAAGCGAGAAATCACATCCCCAGGGAGGATGGCCATGCTACAACACTTATCCTCCAGTCTCCTCTTAGAATCTTGGGCATGCATGCACTCATACCTGGCATGAGTTTTAAGCCACCAGGTCAGGGCCTTGAACCATGGTCAACTACATGGGAGTCCAGTCCATTTTGCCATCTGCCAGTCCCTTATTATATTTATCTTAATCTGTTTTATGTGTTACTTGTAATTTTGTTACTATCCACCCATTCCACTAATAAGCATGTATTAAATGGTGAGCAAATTAGAAATAGATCTTCTGTTATAGAACTTATGAAGATTATTCTGAAAACTTATATGCAAAGAAACTTATTTTAATTGGGTGGTTAGGGGGTCATAAATGTTTCCTTGACAAAGTGATTTCTGGCATGAAATTAAATGAATAAATGCAACTTGCTTAATGTTTTTAGAGCAACATAAGGATATAAATATTATTGCTTTTTTTGAACTGTACATTCTTCTTAAATATATAGCCCAGGGATTGGCAGATTTTTTTGGTTAAAAGCCAGCTACATAATATTTTTAACTATTTGAACTATATGATAACTACTCAATTCTATCATTGTTGCATGAAAGCAGTCATTAATATAATATAAATGAATGGGTGTGGCTAATTCCAAAGAGATTATTTATAAATAATGGGTGGTTGGCTAAAACCCAAGTGAACCTAAGAATATATTACATTGTTTATTTCCACTTTACTCCTTATAGAAAACATCTTTACTTGAAATTCTCTTAAATAAAGAATCCAAATCCTGGTCTTAGTTTTTGTTTGTTTGTTTGTTTTTTGTTTTTGCCTAATTAAAGAACTATACATTTATAACTTACAGATTGCACTTATTTCCATCCGGTTTACCATACACATTTTAAATAAGTTCTTATGCTGTATATCTTATTTTTCTTCTAGATGTGCTCTTCTCAAGAGAAAAATATCTTGTATTCCATGTTTTTGTAACAGTAATTGATCACAAACTTTAATGAAACATTGTCAAAAGAAGTATTTTCTAAAATGTGTCCCATGGAATACAGAACACTTGAGATATTATACAAAGTAGCATCGCAAATAATTTTAGAAACATTTTATGCTACCGGGTTGTAAATGCCAAACAACAAATTTTCTTCATGTGCAGAGTCAAATAAGAGAAAAGAGGACTATATGATTATTTTCTGATAAATATAAATTTATTTATTGTGAGATTTATTTTGAAGTATAGCTTTCATATAGTTCAGAAACAAAGTGTACTTGCTTTAAGGAAATGATCCTAATAGCAAATTATTTTGTTATTCTATCAACTATTTCATAACTCACAACTAAAATTTATTTTTCAGTTCACATCTCTCACATGCTGTGACCACAGAAGAATACAAGATGCTAGCTTACAAACTGCATTTTCATTTGCTAACACTATCAGTACACTGACATTTAACAAATCAAGACCCCAAATCTGACATATCTTAGCTAAGTGAGTTTTCATTTACTCACTATTTTCCGCCTTCATGCCTCTTTACCTCTATGTACCTGTTCTTCCAGTTTGAACATAAATCTCTTTATTGTGTTGCTAGTCATCTTTCCCTTAGAAGAGAACTTGGAATTGGACACATATAGGTACCCCATATGTACCTGCTTTGAATAAAATAGAAGTATGAAGATAGCCAATTTCTGTGTTCTTTACAAAAAGAAAAATATATGCTGACATATTTTCTTTAGTTCTCTAGCATGTTGTCCTTTCATGCTAATATGTTTCTTCTCAAACTTTCTTGTATTTCATTGTTTCACTTTTTGTTGGATTGTTCTTTGTGACATGTTAATGAAATTGGTTGAATCTAGGACTAAACAAGAAAGGAAAAAGAAAAAGAAAAAACACTGACTCAGAATCGTTGCTCTAATATCTTTGATGAGTTTGGCACATTAACATCTCAGAATCAAACAATAGGTCAAATGGTAATCCAAATGCTCTCTAAGCAGCCATTTGATATACTTGTATTGTCTGGTCACTCACCCTTCCTTTCTTCTCCGCCATTATTGATAAAGATTTCATTTTGATACAGTTTCCCCAACCCCATCCACAGGGGTCTTTTAGCTATTTTCATTCTGAAAGTGGGAGGCAAAATGAGTTGAAGGCAAATTTCCAGATAACTATGAGCATTTATCTAGATTGAATCAATTGTTCTGACTCTCACCGTGATGAAGTGTGAGGAATGAATACATTGATTACTTAATGTGCTCTCAACTTTCAAATGTTTTATTCAGTCAAGCAGTTTCAGGCTTTTAATTTTCTTATGTAGGCCAATCTCTTAATATTGAAATTCATTTATGGATAAATGGATTGCATTTCTTCCACAGAGTATATGTATTTGGGCCCTACTTACAAATTTGTCCTTGCAAGTTTTTGCTAGTAAAATTAAGCCAAGCTGAATCATGGATAACATAAATGAGTCTAAGATCAGCAAGGGCAGAAGCAATCTTCATAATGGGCTGCAAGTTACAGCCCATGGGAGATGAGATGGCCAGAAAAAAGGAACTCAAGTTAAAGCTGATACAAAGGTAGCCAGTGTGAGCCTAAAGGGGTTAGTGGATAATGCTCTCATTAAATGATTGCTTCGAACTTTCTGGTTGACTAGAAATAAAGGAAAAGAAGAGCATATGCATTTCAGTGCAAATTGTTTAAACAAAAATTTTTGTTTGATAACTATGTGAACTAAAATAACTTTAGATTTAGTTTAAAATAAAACTAATATGATGATAGCTGAGAAAAAGCTTATTTCTATTAAATATTAACTATGAATTAGGGGAAAAAATTGAGTTTCCTAGAAGGTATTTTCTAGGAAAATGTATTTTTTTTTTTTTTTTAATTGGCTAGAGGGTGTTTGTGCTTGCTGGGGACAGAGACAGAAAGATCAAAAGCAAGAAAACACCTCCTCATCAGGCATGTCCATGTTTTTAATTTTTAATTTTTATTTATTTATTTTTTCTTTCTCCCATCTCTTCCTCCTTTCTGGATTTTGAACACATAGCCAGGTGTGTTTCTTCAACTGCTGCATCCACAACTTGAACCACAGGTTTGGCAATGTGGGATCCAGTTACCTTAAGCACCACACCACCGGTTGACCCAGAAAATGGGCTTTAAATGGATTTTTAAATGAGTTAGTATGACTATTATGTTCTTCTTTAATCAAATAGTGATGATTTAATTGATTTATTACTAACAGCTTTGATTTTAGTGTTATATATTTAAAATCTGCAAAGGATTTTTCATATATTAAAATATTCATGAACATGGAGTCCCTAGAAGTTTATTTTAATTACTACAACTTATTTTATTAATACTAGAAGCATTTGGGGAAATGATTTCAATCTTTTAAACACATTTAATTCGAATAGTTTATACACAATACTTCTCTCACAGAGATGAATGGTTAGGACCACAAGAGATATATGGACCCAAGTAAGTTTCTCCAAACTCCCTAAAATTTCTGTATTGATGAAAACTAAGCTTTCCTTTTGTTTAGTCATTAATATTTTGAGATTAAGTCATTTTTGCTGCAGTTTATATTAAATTTATTTGAATCTAGGCCATACTATCTTTGGTCTCTTTCACTTTAGATACCTTTTCTTCCTCCCTATTTATTAAATCAAATGATTAAACACACAAGAAAGGGAAAAATTGTTCCCTCCTTTTTTCTTTTTTCTTGTTTTAATCACCGGAGAGGGAGCAGGAGGAAGAAAGCATTCTACAATGGAGAGTTGTCACACTGTAATCTTTTTTCCTCATTTCTTCATCATTTGGGATTTGGAGCATGCATGCACATGTACCCAGTATGTTTTTTCAAGTGGAATTTTTTGATATCTGGATCCCTCAAACTCCAGGCTATAAGGCTGGTCCCTCACCATCTTCACTCCTTCCCCTGCCAGTTTATAATATCCTTCTAAATTAGAGGAAAAGACTGGAGGAGAAATTACTTGACGCACTCTCCAGACAGAGAGAGACAGAGTGACAGAAAGCGAGAAATCACCTCCTGGGGGGAGATGGTCACGCCACAATCCCTTCTCCTCCATTCTCCTCTTGGAATCTTGGGTACGCATGCACACGCGCCCGGCGTGAATTCTAAGTCACTGGGTCCGGGACGCGAACCGCAGTCGACTATGTGGGAATCCAGCGACATAGCCATTACACTAACTGCTGCTTTCCTAGATATTTTTTACCTTTTATAGTAACTCTATGTATACAAGGGTATTTTTTAAAACATGTTTTATCTATTGCACTGCACTGAAAAGCCCTTGGAGGGAAAAAATAAACAATTCAACATACTCATATTAATATTCCCTATGTGATCAGTAAATGGAACATGATTAAAATGTTAATATGGAGCTGGTAAATTGTTTTTATGCACATAGCTTTAAAATTCCTCATTATCTTGTTGAATCTGTTTTGGAAGAATTAAAGTTCTTAAAACTTTATTTTTAAACATGTTTAAAATATTTCCAAGAGTGAAATAGATTGTTTTACATATTATCTGACCAATGTAACATGTATATTACTCAACTCTTTCTTGTTCTACCTTGTACTTATTCTATATAACCTTAGACTACATTGGATCTGACCACAGTCTCGTAATACTAAAAGATCTTAATGAATTTCAATTATCTTGAAGGCACTTTTTTTTTTTTAAGAGAGATTTTGCTATAGGGATCACATGCTAATCAATGAGACAAAAAGAGACATAGAGACAGAAAGCGAGAAATCAGTCCCCAAGAAGGATGACCATGCCACAGTCCCTTCTCCTCCATTCTCCTCTGGAGACCTTGGACACGCACATGCACTCAATGTGAGTTTATAAGACACTGGGTCCAGGACTCAAACCTGTCGACTATGTGGGAGTCCAGCGATGCAATCATTTCACCATCTGCTGGTCTGTCAAAGGCACGTCTTACGGAGAAATCACTGTTACTCAAGAACATGTCCAGAAAGTATTCTGCATGTATTATTTGCTGGGTACCTGAGCTATCTGTCAATCATCACATATTGCAACTTTCATCTGAAATTAGGTCTGGATTTCTGAAGATGATGAATAAGATTATAATTTTACTGAAAGTAACTTGTCAAAAAGAGAAAAAAAATGTCCTTGAAATATAATGAAGGAAACTTTTTCAGGAGCCCACCTTAATTCCAGCATGCTATTCCATATGGGGAAAATGTCATAAAAAAGATTGAAGACTTTAAGGTCATACTCAAAACACTATTTTGATGGTTCTATAAAAGCTATTTCTGATACATAATTTTCTGAGTAGTACTGTTTCTGTAAATGTTAAAGCAATTATAATTGAGGTATTTATCCACATTGATCCCTTTATACCTCTTGATTGTTAAGCAAATCATGGGAGAAAGAGAGAGAGAGAGAGAGTGAAGGAAAAGAGGCAACGATGGGTAAGGGTGATCTATGTTGGGGAATTACAATAATGATAGCAAAAAAAAATAAAATCTCTCCATGAAGAAAACCTTTCACAAAGGTACTTGAAAAAAATAAACACTTGGGACCAACAGTTAGTGTAATGGTTATGTCGCTGGACTCCCACGTAGTCGACCACAGTTCAAGTCCCGGATCCAGTGGCTTTAACTCATGCCTGGCGCGTGTGCGTGCGTGCCCAAAATCCTGAGAGGACAATGGAGGAGAATGGATTGTGGTGTGGCCAGCCCCCCTGGGGGGTGTTTTCTTGCTTTCTGTCTCTCTGTCTCTCTCTGTCTGGCGAGCGTACGCGCCCTATAGCAAAAACCTCTCCAAAAACAAATAAATAAATAAACACTTTATTATCAAATAGAAATTAATACCAGCAATAATCTGGTATTATTACACTCAATTTGTAAAGAGATTGCATAGACATAAATAAATATTGCTTTTATGTATAGTCAGACAGATACAACTCTTTACATACATGCTTTGGTGATAATAATTAGGCCTCAAGAATGCTTGACAGAACCATTTGTCACAAGGTCTTCCTCCTAGATTCACACAGTAATTGGGGTGGCCATCTGTTTTGGTTTATTGGCTTTGCCCACAGGAAAATCAAACTTGTTATATCTTCAGGCAGGTGGTAGGTAGTTTTGTAATTTGGAGCATGTCTCCCACTGATATTAGACTCCCACAGTCCCACAGAAACTAGGAGATAGGAATGCTCCTTCCTTTGATGTTGACAAGTCCTTGAGAAAGACATCCCTTGGTCATAAAGCAGACAAAAGGCTTACTCAGTTTTCCAAGGACTTTCCAGTTTTGGTAAGAATTTGCCTGCAGTTCAAAGGGAGGAGAAAGTACTTGCATATCCAAATTTGTGTTTGTTTGGTTTTGTTAAACGAAAGGGCGGGAATTCTCATCCCTTATTTTCAGTTGGGAGAATTAAGCTTGTTACTTTTAATTTGTTATTTCTCTTTATACTTGAAATGCAATATTAACTAAAATTACTTAATTTGTCAGACTTCTTACTCTGTTCACGACTGTTTAAATGCAAGAATAAATTCCACTGAATTACTACTAAAATTGTTTTATGTGTTTTCATCTCCACACTAATGGATACTTAAAATTAATTTATATATGGTCTGACAATATTCAGATTGCCTCTGACACTTTCACTTATCTTTTCCACACAATTCATAGCCCAGAGATACTGTATTCTAGTAGACAGATACGTGTTCCCCTGTATAAGAAGTTCTGTAGAAACTATTTCATACATCCTCTAGATGATAGATGGAACCAAACCAAAGGAAACACTCTATTCACATGATGGTGTCTTATTAAAAGATCATTTCCAGAGAAATTAGCTATGCTCCTACTTAAATGATGATGCTTTTAGGTATTTCAGAAAGTCACACACTTCAGTATATGGTATCATGTATATTGATATTTTTCAAATTATTCCCTAAAATAGCATTAGGTATCATGTATGTTTCTATTTTTCAAATTATTCCCTAAAATAGCATTACTGGGAAGTTAGGTGAAAATACTTTTCTATATCAAATGTGAAAGGATTACTTTTATTGAAATTTTAATTTTTCACAAAGCAAGTCATAAGAAATCATTCTAAAAGCCCTAATCATTCTGATGCATGCTTGTGAAATGTCATTGTGTCCTCTGAATTGTTTTGTCCTGTCAAAGCAAACAGCGATCTCTAGTCAGGGATTTTCATCATGGTCAAAAACTTCTCTGTTCATGCTTTAAGTGTGTGATGAGCTGTAGTGAAAACCATCTAACAACTCCCTTTCTTGTTTTAAAAGAGCTGCTCCCAGAACTACTCATTATTTGTATTTGTAATATGTTATTCATCTAAAGAAATATTAAATAATAGATTAAATTCTAATATTTATGACCCATCATAGTAATACAATGTTTAAAGTTTAAGACATTTGGCACATATTCAGTTGTGTTTCTATTCATTTTAAAACTTCATTCTGGAGAATACTTGGGAAATTTGAGAAAGATATTCAATGTTTATCTACCTCATCTAAAGCAACAAAAGAGAGCCAGCTGCTAATGAGGAAGTAACAGAACTCTGGTGCTGGTCCACTTGTGAAGGTCCTGGGTTTGAGTCCCAAGACCTCCTGTACACACTCGGCATGCCTGAATGCATTCCCATGATCTGGGCAGGCTATGGACGCAGATCCACTGCAGTGTGAAACCCCTGTTCGTAGTGTCTCTTTCTCTCTCTGTCTCTACTTCTCAGGAGAAAAAATAAAGTAAATAAACATTTTTATTTTTTAAGCAACAAACGAAAGCAAACAAAAAGTTTAACAAACAACATGAAATACTTTATGGTTCAGGGTTATTGTCTGAAAGTGATTCAGAAAGAGGTTTGACTACTTGCACGGTTCATGTACACAAACTGAAAACCGTCTGCAGGGCTTTCTGTGCTTAACTTGAAGTCCAACATAGGACTGCAATGAGTCCTTCGAGATAGTTGAAGAGTGTCTTCTCTTCTGCCTACCTAGGAAGAAAGTCAGTTTTTCACAATTATAACTAGGTGACTTTCCTGACCTTCCAAAAATATTATAGAAAAATAAAGAACTGTAAAATTATAGTACATAATTAAATAGCATCAACTCACAAATCAACTATAATGAAAGTTAAGTGCTTTTTGAATTCAATTCATTGTCATCATTTACCATGCCAAAGATTCATTAAACTTCTATTTTCTCCCCTTTTATCTTCCTTTAATGGGTGTATCATTTCCCAGGATATTATTTTCTTAAAGGTATAACCAAGGGATGCCAGGGGACATTTCCCACCTGATTTACATTCAAACTTGCAGTTTTACTTCCCTGGGGCTTTTACACAAGGAAGGGTTACCATGTTGCTGAAATCTAAGTAATGTAATCTCCATAGAAGTCACTCCTGTAAGGATGTATTTCAAACTAATGTTTCATTAATATATATTTGGGATTTTTCTGTACTCTTAATTTGATATCCTTCTCTTCTGTGTCAGACTGTTGCTTTCACAGTCAAGAATTCACCAAATTTTCACCTTTATCAAAACTTACTTAAATAACAATCCTGTATTAGCCATTTATATATTATGTCAGTTGAAATGAAGATTGAGAGAAGGTAAGAGAGCTAACTGGTGTAATACAGAGTAGACACCAATACTCAAAATTCCTTAGGAGAAAGGCAGAATGAAAACATGAAAGAGGAAGAGGGAGAAGCTGAGGATTAGATGAGGAAAGAAAGAGTTAAGCTTCAACATAAGTTTTGCATAAGTTAACTTTAAGGAGGTATCATTGCTTAACAAGAGGTAAGTTTTAATTTTTCCCAGCCTGTAATAACTCATCTCAAAACTCATATATATCTTCTATAACAATAGAAAAGGGTATTGTATTTGCTTATGACTTGACCATAAATTGCAATTACTTTTCTTTCCAAGTTTTTCTCAATCAAGACATGAATACACATGTTTTGGCTACAATGTACAGTTTACCATTTTTTTAAATGTCGAGTTTGCTCAATTCCAGAACACATGGCATTAGTTTCCTTCCAGCCATTCCATGTTTTAACAAGTTAAGATACACACTTCTGTCGTATGTCTTAACTTGTTATAATGTAGGTTACAGAGATTTTTGAAACAAGTTGATTTAGAAAGAACAGAGGCTTATTTGACTCATGATTTTCTGGTTCGGAAGACCAAAGGCATGAGACTGGCATTGTGCTGGCTACAGCATGCCCAATAGAATCAGCAGGTGTGGTGGTGTATGCAGAGAGATGTGTGCTCCATATGGGCCCCTGCCTGCCTTATTTCTTCTCTTTATAAACCCACCAGGACTCAGTCATAGAATCCCCACTCTATCCACACAGTCATTAATCTTTTTCCCAAAGTCCTATTTATGGACACAATGATTGGATCAAAAGGATACTCTCTTTTTTTTTTTTTTTTTAGAGATTTTCACTGTAGGGCGCGTGTGCTCACCAGACAGAGAGAGACATAGAGACAGAAAGCGAGAAATCACCCCCCAGGGGGGATGATCACGCCGCAATCCCTTCTCCTCCATTCTCCTCTCGGGATCTTGGGCACGCACGTACATGCGCCCGGCGTGAGTTTTAAGCCACCAGGTCCGGGACACTAACCGCGGTCGACTACGTGGGAGTCCAGCGACATAGCCATTACGCTAACTGCTGGTTCCCAAAAGAATACTCTCTTAATCCCATTTCTGTTGCTCAGTATGAGTTTGGGTGGGGTGGGGCATATTCAAAATAAGGCATACTTATTCCCATTTTTTTTTTTTTAGTATTCCTATGTACATCAATAGTCCCACCTTATGAAAGGTTAACTATCCCAATAAAAGAGTATTCCTTAAACTTTTACTTGTTTCTTGTCTATCTCACTACTAGAATGCAAAGTCCTCATACTCAAGAACTATCTACATTTTTATATTTTATTTTTATTATTATTTTTCTATCACCTCTTAGAGTGCCTTGACCTAGAGCATAATAGGAACCCAGTAAATATTTGTCAAGTCAAATAATATGTGTCTGCAGTTATTACAGATGTTTCAGAGAGAGAGTGGAAGAAAGAGCTGTTATTTTTATATTTATTTATTGTAGTTTCCCATGTTTCTATCATGGGAGGAATTTGGCAGACTTTTAAAGAGGATAAGGGAAACAGAACCTTCATCAGTGTTATACCCAATATTATGACTCTCTTCAAGGAGACAATCCATCAGTGTGTTCCTCCTTAACTGCCATTACCTTCTTAGAGAAAATTACTTTCCTCATTACGTTTTTAGATCATCATGCATCATATTATTCCTTATAAGGTGTCACTACTTAAATTCCCTTTTGCTAAATTCATGTAATTTGAGCAGATAGGAATCCACCTTGGGTCACAGAACAAACAGACATCCTAGACAAGACACCCCATTTTTCCTGCCACATTCTTTCATTCAAGAATTGCTTTTGATCCAAACCTGCCTAAGCAGACTCAAGCTGATAACTACTTAGAATAGCAAATTAGGAAGCTGGTGTTCTGTTTTAGAGCACAAGACAAGAGGGATATTGCTTATTTGAAAGACTGTAGCTTTAAAATGCATTTTGCCTGTATGAACAGAGAGATTTCCTAAAATTGAAACGAACAAAGAGGGAGGCATAACTTAAAGGGAAGGAAACTGTGTCCTGATGATAAGATTTCAGTTCCTGGATTGAACTATGCTCAAGAAGAAATATTGTGGTCATTTATATTACATGAGCCAGTTTGAGATGAGTTTTCATCACTTGCAATTGAAAGTGCACATCTAGTAAGGTCCTTTAGGTGTCCAAACGTACCTGAATCCTTGGATAGATACATTGGACAATGACTCAGGAATAGAATGCTTTAAGCTTTACACTCTATCTTTGTAATGATTTCTTTTTTTTCTTTTTTTTTTAGAGATTTTTCGCTATAGGGCACGTGCTCTCTCCAGACAGACAGAGAGAGATACAGAGACAGAAAGCGAGAAATCACCCCCCAGGGGGGATGGTCACGCCGCAATCCCTTCTCTTCCATTCTCCTCTCGGGATTTTGGGCACACACACACATGCGCCCAGCATGAGTTTAAGTCACTGGGTCCAGGACGTAAACCGCGGTTGACTACGTGGGAGTCCAGCGACACAGCCATTACACTAACTGCTGGTCCCTGTAACGATTCCTTTTATTTTAAAGTATTCATAATAATTTTAAGTATTACTTTGGTTGGTTTGATTTCATTTTTCTTTTTTCTTATTGGAGGCAAGGTGATGGCACTATGATCTGAAATTTTAATTCCATGTAGCCTTATCTACAGTTTAAAATATCAATACTAAAATTTGTTAAGGCTACTAATTTTTTTGCACATTAGTAACTTACTGGCAGTTGATCAATTCCACTTTCCTGGAATGACACGCTTAACAGTTACGTTTTCTTTGTATAAGAATCTGTATAACCATTAATACAGAGAAAAGGATCATACATGCATGCCAGCTTTCATGTGAAAAATTCATATATCGAATAAAGCATATTAAATCAGTATTAATTTATATTCTATATTCAAGAGAGGCACTCCTATAAATGTACAAAGCGTACATGAAAAATAAAACATTAAAATATTTAAATAATATATAGTGTCAAAGCAAAAATTACACAGACAAAATTAAACCAGGCTATTAAAATAGGTGTGAGATGCCTGAGCACAGCCTGAGTTCAACTCATTGAAGCTAAAATGGAAGGATTTTTAAGAGTGTGGATGTGTCTCTCTCTCTCTCCGTGTGTGTGTGTGTGTGTGTGTGTGTGTGTGTGTGTGTGTGTTTCTTTTAGAGGGGGTATTAGACCATGTGTGTTTGCCATTTGGTCTTACTCAAAGAAAAAGGAAATGTTCTCACTTCTTTTTGACAGGGGATAGTTTTATAACTTAGAGCAAGATGTTTGTTGAGTTAGGTTTCTACTTTTCCAAAGAAAAGGGATAGATCAAGCGGGGCTATCCTTGATTACATTTCTAAAAGATGGATTCCAGTTCTTTGAGAAGGACAGTCTTAGGTTTTAAAACCATCAAGAAACTTTAAAAATATTTACATCTCAAAGGAACAGATAAGTAATTCATAGGGTTTCTGTTTAAAGCAAATGTTCTAAGAATAGAGAGGTTAGAGATGTAGATTCAGGACTTGTCTGAAGTCAAGCTGAGGGCATAGTAAGGCCACCTTGTTGAAGAGACATAAACCACTTGTGGTGACTCAATGAGAATCCATGAACTTTATACAAGTTTGCCTGCCAAAGTAAAATAAAAGTGCTAAAAAGCATATGCGAATGCTCATTAGTTCTACAACTCTGTTCTTATCACTCGCTTCTTGAACTCTCAAACTCAGAGAATTCAAAATGATATCATATAATATAGTATAAATATCTTACCCTTAGTTTAGAATTGACTTATATTTTACATTGTGAGCAACTTAAATCTAAAAAGTCAAAGTAGGGTGTTTAATGTCAAACCTTATTCTATAGTACAATTGAAATTAATAAAAAAAAATCTGACTTTTTGTCTAATGAACTGTGAATAATGAAGTTTTATTAAAATGCCTAATTTGTTTAGGTACATGCATTGCCTAGTTATCCAATTATTCTGGCAAAATTACAAATGAAGAAAGTTAAATCTGTTAAATTAAGAAGGTCATTGAAGTAATTAAGATTGGTGAAGCATATTATTAATACTTTACAGGGGAGTGTAATAATGCAAAACGTACCTGTTCTCCTATGCTTAGGCTTTGGTTCCCATTGGTATTTAATTGTCTAAGACTTGGTGAAGTAGATATCATAGGTCATTATTAAGAAAACATCTAAGATATATTTTAATAACATACAACTTGCTCCCCATTTTAGATTCCTTTATTTAATTAGGAAGAATTTGTTTATTAATAAGCAGAAGTGCACACAAAATATAGATATGAGTATGCAATAACAGCTAGTGTAAAACAGTTACTTAAAAAAAATTCCATTTTAGACAATTTAAATGAATGAACTATCTTAGTCTCTTCCTTTTTTTTTTTTATTTTGTTCTTGTTTTTGCTATACGACATGTGCTCTTGCCAGAGAGAGACAAAGAAAAAGAGAAAATGAGAAATCAGGGGATGGCCACTACACAATCCCTTCTCCCCCACTCTCTTCTCAGGATTTTGGGCATGCACACACACATGCCTGGTATGATTTTCAAGCCCCTGGTTTGAAGTTGATACAGTTTGGAAGGTGCTCATTAAGAAAAAATGTTATAGGT
>NW_006160179.1:485971-493822 GCF_000334495.1 Tupaia belangeri chinensis
TTAGGGTGGTTGGATCCCACATGGACAACTCCACAGTTTGATGCCTAGACCTGGTGGCTTGAAAATCATATGAGGTGCACGTGCCATCACGCCCAAAATCCTGAAAAGAGAATGGAGAAGGGATTATGGTGTGGCCCTTTCCTGGGAAGTGACTTCCTACTCTATTGGTCTCTGTCTTTCTGGTGAGTGCAAGTGCCCTATGGCAATAATCTACTAAAAAAATAAAGAAAATAAATAAAGAAAAGGAAGAAAGAAAGAAAAAATCGTATAGAATACAAGTAAAAACACATACAGACTCAGGACCAGCAGTTGGCATAATGGCTATGTCACTGAATTCCCGTGTAGTAGACTGTGGTTCAAGTCCCAGACCCAGTGACTTAAACTCACTCAGGGTGCGTATGCATGCATGCCCAAGATCCTGAGAGGAGAATGGAGGAGAAGAGATTGCAGCAGCATGACCCCCGCCCCGGGGGGTGATTTCTCACTTTCTGTCTCTCTGTCTCTCTCTGTATTTCTGGTGAGCAAACAACATGCTCTATAGCAAAAACCTCTCAAAAAAAAAAAAAAAAAAAAAAACAACAACAAAAATACACACATACAAACTCTTCAAAGAGGCTTATACAATTGAAGGACTCAGAATCTTAAGCCTCATTCATGCTATGATAAATTAACTGCTGATAAAGTATTTCTGTTGCAGACATATGCAAAGTACTACGGGAACCCCTTTGTTCACAATACTTACTTATATACAGTTGTTATCTTATTAAGTCAGAGGAAGAGATCTGTTACTTCTACCACCTGCACAAGTCAATAGAGACTGCCTTAAAGTAACATCTAAGATAAAGTTGGCAAATGAGGAGCAGTTCGCTAGTTAGAACAGGTTGGAAAGAAAAACTTTCAGGCAGAAGGAAGTACACGAACAAATGCAAAAAAGAAAACAAAGTGGCCTCTCTTCAAGAAATTGCAATTATACAGTGTCATTACATTATGAAGGAATAAGAAAAATGGGAAAATATGTTTAGGTTATACATTCAGTTATCAATTAGAAAAAAAAATGGTCCATGGCAAATACAATTTCTGCATTTCTTAATTTTTTAGGGTTTTTGCCATAAGGCACATGTACTTGCCAGAGAGAGACAGTGAGAGGAAAGTGAGAAATCACCCCCAGAGGGGATGGCCATGCCTCAATAACGTTTCCTTCATTCTCCTTCTGGGATTATGAGCATGTATACACGTGGTGTGATTTTTCAAGTTTCTGGATCTGGGACTTGAACTGTGGTTAACCATGTGGGATTCCATTGCTTTAACCACTATGCCACCTCTGGCCCCCAATTACTAAATATTTTAAAGCAATAAAATGCTTAACCAAGAAGTTGCACCTTACTTTTCTTTATATCTCTAATTAAAATTATGTGTCATTTACTGTATGTTTTGAGTAAATATTACATTTCTTGCTGTGATACATAAACCATTCATTATTAATATTTTTATGATGGAACATAGAAAAATAGAAACTACCAGTTAACTTTCATATTAATTTATGTATTAAATATAGAGCTTGTAGAGAACATTATCTGTAAAGTGACTAGTTATCAATAAATCACTCTGAAAATATTTATATTATTATCATCCAAATTTTCCCTTTTTATATATGTATTTTTGTTTGCTCCAGAGAAAACTGCCAGGCTAATGACATTTAGAGTGATGACAGAATCATCTGTCAGCCTGCTCTGTAATTCTCTCCAGGCCCTGGCAGACAAATATGTTTTCACATGCTATAAAAAATTAAGTACCAAAACAATATAAAAATAACTTTAAGGGTCTGATAAAAAGAGGCTAAAGCAAGGACATCGAAAGTTAATGTTTCCCTTTCTGTCTAAATGTGTCTCATTCAATTCTACTGATTTTATAAAATATAGTAATTCTTATAAACCTACAGAGGGCAAAAAGATCGAATCTTCTAAGAAAGGTGTAAATAATGGTCTAAAAGTGATTATGTGTCAATTAGATGATCCCAGATCTTTTTTTTTTTGTATCATTTACGATGGTTTCTGCTAAAAATAACCAGTTCCTAGTACCGATTCGCATAAATGATAAGCAAAGTTGTGAGAAGGCATGGTTTAATCATGGCTTTTGACATATTTTCCTATTATTCTCTTGACTATGCCAGAACTCTTTTTGTATGTTAAAGTAATGTTTGTAATAGTTCTGAGTCTCACATATGCCAGAGACAGAGTCCATAAGTTTCAGTGTTCCCAGCAAAAACAAAAAACAATTTTGTATATGTCTAATATTTAATTAATGTGTGTCCATGGGGCCGAAGTACTGATTAATTTAAATCAACCCTGCCCTCTCTTCCCAGGTGAGATGTGGTCAACTTTTCAGGGCACTTAGAATGTGTGAGGAAAGGGAGATTCATGAATAAAAATGTGGCACTGTCGAGATTGTGCACAAAGGAAACAGTTCCTGGGTAGACAATCAGTTATGTAATTGCAACAGAACAAAATGGAATAACATTGCTTTATTCCAATTTAGTCGTACTGTATCTCCTGAAATATTGTGAACATTCTTAATTATTCCATCTTGAAATCTTTTGTTTTTGGTCCACATTTATAATCCTCATCTGTCATGTGCACTTTTAAAAATTTATTTCTTATTTCATTTTCTTTTATACATTTGATCACATTATTTAGCTTACAAAGTGAATATTCCAACATGTAAATATTTCTCCCTAGTCCATTGATAAACTATACAATTATGTTCAACAGAGTATATCACACTTGTTTGTCCCATTAATGTTTTACCTCTCTCTTTTTCTTCTAAATGTCCTTCCTCAGACTCTACTCTTTCACCCACACTATATCTGGTATTCACATCCACTTACTGTGTTTCTATATCCTTTAGTCAATCAGTTTCTGTCATAGAGTGCAGACACTCAGTATATATTAAGTGGGGACATACAATGTCTCTCCTTCATTGCCTGGCTTGCTTCACTCAGCAGTAAAACTTCCATATTCTTCCACTTTCTGTCAAAAGCCAGGGTCTTGTTGTTTTTTTATGGCTGAGTAGTATTCCATAGAGTACTTACACCACAGTTTTCCAATCCATTCATCTCTTCTTGGGCATTTGGGTTGGTTCCATGTCTTAGCAATTGTGAGTAGTGCCGCAATAAACATTGATGTGCAGGCACTTTTCTGATTAAGAATTCTTAAGAATTCTTTTGTCCTTTGGGTAGATTCCAAGGAGTAGGATTGCTGGATCACATGGTAATTCTATTTGTAGATTTTTTTTTTTCTTTTTCTTTCTTTTTTTTTCTTTTTTTTTTTTTTTGAAGAGGTTTTTGCTATAGGGGGCGTCCCCTTGCCAGATGTCAAAAGCCAGGGTTTTGTTGCTTTTTAGGGCTGAATAGTATTCCATTGAGTATATTTGCTACAGTTTTTCTATCCATTCATCTGTTCGTGGACATTTGGTTTCCATGACTCAGCAATTGTGAATAGTGCTGCAATAAACATTGATGTGCAAGCACTTTTCCCATTAAGTATTCTTCTATCCTTTGGGTAGATAGCAAGGCATAGGATTGCTGGATCATATGCTAATTTTATTTGTATATTTTTGAAGAATCTCCAAATTGATCTCCACAGTGGTTGAACTAGTTTACATTCCCACCAACAGTGGAGGAGGGTTCCCTTTTCACCACATCCCCGCCAACACTTATCACTTTTTAATTCTTAGTCATTCTTACTTTCTTACTGGGGTTAGGTGATAGCTCATTGTTGTTTTGATCTACATTTCCCTTACAATGAGGGATCTTGAGCACTTTTTCATATGTCTTTTGGCTATTGGAATGTCATACTCAGACAATGGTTTTTTCAACTCATTCTCCTTTATACTGCAAATCTGATGTTCTTCCCTAATTTTTTTTTCAGGATAACCTATACCTCTGCTAGTAATATTAACAGACTTTCAAAGTGTTAACATGATGTTTCTCATGCCTTACTCATATGCCTCCTGTTCCCATATACTATTTCTCAGAGTACAATATCAGAATTATAAACTATATACAAATACCTTATTATACAGTTCTTTCAGTACACTTGCATGCTTTTACTGTAATCCTGTATATGGTCATTATCTCACCTGAACTTTAAAATCTCCTCTAACAGTCACACCTAGCTTAGATGCTTTAGGAAGCCTTCCAAAATGCCAAAGGCCAGATATCATTCCAGACTTCTATGCACTCTAACATCGTATCTCTTAAAATTATTCTAAAAGCCTTATTTATGTGTTTTCATGAGAGGAATTTAATGGAAGAACCTGACTATTTCTGTGAACAAGCTCCCTAGCAGAGCTGAACTTAATAAATATTTACAAAATGAAACTATGGTATGCTGGACTAATACTACCTCATGTGGTGCCATGGTGGGTCTACTTCCTATGTTTCACTTTCTCTGATTTATTTTATGACTTCAAAATCAACTATCTTTTTTTCCCACTTATTTCTCCTGAAATTACCTTCTAATTTTATGCAGTAAATTCTAATTCATTTGTAAGGCCTTAGCTCAAGTGTATCACTGTTTGGCAGGTAGCTAGCTATTTACTATTTGGATGTCCATGCCTGTGATGTGCTCATAGAACAGCCTGATCTTTCTCTTCATTAACACTGAAAATTAGTGCATAAGTATTTATTTAGTGTCTTTCCTTTTTCATTTATGTGAGATCCATGCCACCAGGGAACATATTATCTTTATATCCTATAACCTAGAATACATAAAAACGATTACTTAGTAAATGAATGGTTAAGCACTTAAAACAATGAGAATAACATATAAAGAGGATTCTAAAATGAGTGTTATTTTCTGAATGGAACATTTTAATTCTGTGTTTCTCAACCAAGGGACCATTTTGCTACTCTCCCTGTGACACCTGTCAACGTCTGTTTGATTTTCACAACGAGGGGAATGCTATTAGCATCTAGTGCATAGAAGTCAGGTTTGCTAGTTCTATATTCTAGAGCCCACAGAATAACCTCTGGCAACAAAGGATTTTCTGAACCAAAATGTCAATAGTGCTGAAGTTAATAAACCCTGATTTAGTCTAATGAGGTAGCATAGATTTTGTGGGGAAATTTTTAGGCTATGAAAAATTTGAGTTTGCTTAGGAACATCCAAGTAGATTTGTTTGGAATTGGTTGGATGAATAGATCTGGAGCTTGAAAAAGAGCTAGTGTCTGGAGATAGAGATTTGGAAACTTAAAGCACATGGATGGCATATTACAATTTCAATACGATTAATCAGTAAAAAATGTGTAATTTTTCACTGTACACAGGTGTGCTAAGAAGTCCTAGATTAGGGGCAGATATTGATCATTTTGTTCCTCAGTAGATGGTAGCCCCTGGACCTTCCATCTTTACCTGAAGCAATTTTCTTGTAACTTAGTTGGCTCAAACAAAGGTTATTATTTTCTGTTAATTGCACAATTGTGAAAAATGTTGGTAAACAGTTAACAGAAGAAAAGAGTGAAAGGCACCAAAAGACTAAGGAAGACTGGAACTTAAGGCATTTAGCAGAGGAAGGACATACAGAGGGACATTGGGAAGATAAAATGTGGAAGCAAAAAAAGGATGTAAGAGGGAATGAGGAAGTAAGTGGTAAATGGTAAGACGCTGGAAAAAGGCATTTTTGATAAAAAAGTTACATGTACTAACTGACTTTAGCAGAATAAAGATATTACTGGTCCTAAAGAGTGCAATTTTATTAATTTAGAATGGAATGCCTATTCCACTGTATTTGTATTTCCACACAGGGGGAAGAGGCTTTCTCCCCTCTCTGCTGGAAAGAGAAAGTTGCACTGCAAATATCCAAGTCTTTTTTTTTTTTCCCATATATATCCACTGTGGTCTTCCTCAAGGGAAGGGAAGTTATTTATTTTATCAGTAAGATTTATGAGACCTTGTGGTTCACTGGATTACATCTATCTCCATGGTTTATGATATAAGCCTTACATGTGAGAAAACATGTCCACATTTTTCTCTCTTTACCTGGAAGTTCACAGATGAGGTAAAATGAGTTGTTAATATTACTAATTAATGTATTGAATATTTTGTTGAATTATTCAAAGTCCAGAACTTTCTTGTTTCATGCATGTTTTAAAACTCATTTTTTCTGAAAATAGCCCATATTTCCATGAATGTACCTAAGTAAATATATTGAGGAGCCCCTTTATAGCCACACCTGCATGCACAGACAGGCCATACATAACAGGAAAAGCCAAGTGACAGGACGGTGCTACTCTGGATAACACAGTCAGGACAGGCCTTGCTGGTATAGTGGCAATAGGGGAGGAGAAGCAAAAAAAAAAAAGAAATTGCAGGTAGGTAATGATAATTCATTAATATATTCACTGGAATAATGTTCAAGGCATTAAAAATGTTCATGATTGGCAGAGCTTTGCTGTATTGCTGTTTTGCTTGAGTTAATATGAATACAAGTGAAGACTGGATGTCCTGGTACATGGGAGAAAACTAGACAGAAAAAGAAAATTCTTGTATTTTAAAGGTTTTTTTTTTTCTTTTTTCTCCTGCAAGGGAGTGACAAACAGTGAGAGAAAAAGAAAGAGGGAGACAGAGAGGGAGAAAGAAAGACAAACGGCCTTAAAGGAGACTCATATCACAACCCCCTATAGGCTCTTGAAACAGCCAGGATCATGGGTCCAGTGTGTAAGGAAGACGGGGGTACTGAACCTATGATCCTTCATATGGATCTCATATCACTTGAGCAGCATATAAGTATTGGACTATAAAAGAAAATAACAAAAGCCAAAAAAAAAAAAAGAAAGAAGAACTTGTGACAGTCATTGGTGTGGTGGTTAAGGCAGCTGTATCCCATGTTGCCAACTGCACAGTTGAAGTCCTGGAGCCAGTGAATTGAAAAAAATGCCAGATGTGTGTAAGTGTTTGCCCAAAACCATTAGAGAAGAATGGAGGATAAAGGGGTGTGGCTAGGCTATTTCCCCTAGGGGGATTCTCTCTCTCTCTCTCTCTAGTAAGTGCACATATCTTATAACAAATTTTAAAAAAAGAAGAAGAACTCAGTGAAATTAGAAATCATGTAAAACAGAAAAAAAGTAATATATTGTAAAATGTAGAGTAATAGAATATTAGAAACAATAATTTCAGAGATACAAATATGGAGCTGCAATAATGAGCAGATACACCATTATAAATAGATATTATTAATGTAGAGAAAACACTTGGAATATATACAAATTTGATCAGATATCACTTATTGTTTTTTCCAGAACATTTCTCTGTTAATAAATGTTTTTGTGGTGTGTTTATAACCAAGTTTGTTTCACATACACACTTTTCATTATTCCATAAGAAATGAATTAAATTTTAACTTGACATTCTCCAAAGTATATTTCACAGAAAAGCTTTTTCTATGAGATTCTTGAGATAAATACATTCATTTTATAGTCAAATAATTGTGTCAAATGCTGCACATGACATCCATCTCTTTGAGATTCATGAAGCTCCAGATAATGGAAGTTCTGAGAAGCCCTGCAGATAGAAACCTGCTTCAGTTTATAACTGATTTACCAAAATTACTGACCATAGGATTCTCTTTTGCTATGAGTTAATGGCTCTTTGTACACTCTGAGCTACTGTTCAGTAAACTGCTCTTTTGACATCATTACTTCCAACTAAACGATATGTATGTACGTATATATTATATCTTAGAGAATAGTTTCCATGTCACAACATGAGATTTCTTTGCCTAAGAGCCATCTCTGATAAAATGTCCATCCACTTACTCAAACTGCGCTAACCAGCTGGGTGCAGCTGAACCAAG
>NW_006160179.1:493834-501955 GCF_000334495.1 Tupaia belangeri chinensis
AGTAGGTTGCTGTTTCCCTGGTTGTAGTAGTGGATGAGAAGGCTGCTTTGGCAGCTTTGCCAGCCAACATATGTACTTTAGTATTGCTGTTGAACTGGCATGGGTACTTTGATTTATCCTGATCTAAGAAATGTTATTGTTAGCTTTAACCTGAAAGAGGTCAGGATTTTAAAGAGTAAGATAGAAATTTGCATTTTCAATTTGTCAGATGTTTCTACAATAAAAATACTAAGCCTCTTATTTTACTTATTTATTTATTTATTTATTTATTTTGAGGGGTTTTTGCTATAGGGCATGTGCACTCACCAGGAAAACAGAGAGAGACAGGAATTGAGAAATCACCCCCCAGGGGGGATGGCCACACCACAATACCTTCTCCTCTATTCTCCTCTCAGGATCTTGGGCACGCACGCACATGCGCCTGGCGTGAGTTTAAGCCACCGGGTCCAGGACTCGCAAAGAGTAGAATGTTACCATATGTCCCTTTAGAAGAGTTAATAATTTCCTTGAATAGGGTAAAAGAGTGGCAAGGGATACATCCTTGACCATCTCCATCTTGTGAACTGGTTTGAGAACACTCGGATGCTCCGTGGCATGGCTTTTATATTTACTTGATTTTGAACGTGCAAATAGGGACTATCCTCTTCCTTGGAAGTGAAAAATCATCCACTGTCAGCACACTTGTGTGCTACACATGACAAATGAAAATATTTCCTACTTTCCTTAGAAATTTCCCTTAGGTCCCTAATTTAGCCCCAAGTTTTCCTCTCCTTGCAAAGGCATTACTAGTTGGCATTCACATTCATATAGGGAGTTTTTTTTTTTTTTTTGAGCGCCTCTGTCCCAAGTAGATGGTGGTCAGGAACCAGTCGAGGTCATGATGACATGATGATGACCATTGTACCTCAAATGACCACATCACCTGTCACTGGTAGTGTTACAGTGATAGTCCTTTGCTCATGGCTGGTTGTCTTGGTATTGGCTCTGGTCTAAAATGTCTGTCTCTGTCAAACTGGCTGCAGAAAGGGGCTTGTACCTTGCTAGAGAATGGTGCCATCTGCATGCACTGACTGATGGATGACAGAATGTCCTACTTGCTACCCTTAGGCCACAATCTGCTGCTGTGTCTGTGCTGGCTGGTGGCAGGGGCTATCTGCAGTTGCTGGGTGCTGATCTGCTAAGTTGTTCTCATTGGCCCTGAATCTCTAAAGTCTGTTCCTCTGTCCCACCCCCACCTCGTCTTCTACCTCTCCCCCTGGACTTAGATCTATTTCCATGGAACCAACAGTATCTTATAAATGCTGTTTCTCAGGTACTGGTATTTAAAGGATGCTTGAGCTTACTGAAATGGGACAGCTTGGACAGTGCTAGATTGCCTGTCGATGTGATTAACAGGCTTCCACTGACTTGGATCAGTAAGGAAAATCCCTGGTCCTCCTGCTCAATCTGCCCAGCCTGTATGACATTCTTCTCAGTTGAACAATAGCTGTTTGCTGTGTTATTCTACATGGTCTAATTAAGTTAGAAGTCCATCCCCAGTGGCCATGGCTTGGGAGGGTCTAGGAGACTACAGATAGTATACAGGGAATCTGTGGTAAACAAGTTCATACTGGGTCTCAGATTTGCTAATGTGGGTTTCAGAATTGGGGAGAAGAGGATGTTTTTTCCACCTGGCACCAGTACCTGCTCCCTCTGTGGGACTAGTCCCTGTAGACCTTGGACAGAAGTGCCTCAGGCACTCACAGGCTCTGGCCTGGGGCCTCTGACCGCTCTGCTCAGCTAAATAGGCTCAACTAAACTCTAACAGTTCTTTTTCTACATATATTCGTGGACGTAGCTACTTGCACACTGGCATATGTGGCTTTCTGATGAAAAAAGAGGGATGTTTGTTCTAGGATCATGCACAAAACTACCTACTATGTTGTAGAAGATGAGAAAATTACAAAAACTCCTATAACCAGACAAACTAACAGATAAAGGAAAGGTAAAAAGTTTGTTCTAGGCATTGGAACAACTTCCTCTGAAAACCAGGGAATACAGCACAGCAAAAGTGGTATTTGAGCATGATCTTGGATGTAAACATGATTTTGACAAAATAAAGGGATGAATTTATGGAAAGCACACAGGATGTTTATTAAAAAGTGGAGAACAGTTTAACTTGACAATAGTGTAAATATGTAACAAGGAAGTAGGGCAGGCTGCCCTATTTGCTACCTTTGGGCAGCAATCTTATTTCTGCATTTTCTCTGAAGTTTTGTTGTTTGTTTTCTATCTCTCTTTGTGTTATTTTTCATGAGTAAGGAATTCTCATTACAACCCTGTAAGTCAGTATTTTATAGGCATCTGAACTTGAACTTCTCATTTTATGTACTCTATCTTGCCAACACTCACAGTAATGACTTCATACAAAATACGAAGACACCTACCTTAAACCAACCTCCTAATCCAAACTATTTCCCCAAATTCCTTCCAGATCTTTCCCAGTGAATGCCCCCTAATACTTCTAAAAGCACCATATTCATTATTTCCTCACAAATCTCTGTTGTCCTTGAATTTTCTAAGTTATCTATAACAATAAAACATGTGAGAGAACAAAAAGGACAATAATATGATATAATAATATAATAATATAAGAACAATATATTATATATTATATAATATATAACAATATTATAATGCTAGGCAATAATAATTAAAAAAACATGTAATGCTCCATCTCTAGACAAATTTAAAATACCCCTCAGAAAATTTCCTTAAAGAGGAAATGAGAAAAAGTGATAATGACTCACCTAGTGATATGTACACTGGGTCTGCAGTGGTACAGCAGTAAAATGTGGCACTCGGCCAGGATAGCTCAATGGGAAAGTTAATAGTTTGCATCCACAGATTTCTCTAAGTACATCAGTTATTCATGTGCCAATGATCCATCTGGTTGAAGCTGAGAGTAGATCATAAAGTCAAGATCCTACTGGGGATGATCTATCTCTGTCTCTGTCACTCTCTAACTCATGGAATAAATAAATGAATTAAAAAATAAAGAAAAGAAAACAAGGATAAGCCTGACTCTCTGTGGCATGGTGCTTGGGTACTGCTCAAGAGAAGCCACATCCCACGTGTTGACCATAGTCTCTGGTCCTATTAGTCTGAAACACACCGAAGATCCAACAGGACAGAAGACTGGAGGAAGGGGATCATGACATGAGTAGACCCCAAGAAGGATGCTCATCACTCTATTATCTCCAAGTCTCTGGTGTGTGTGTACATGCAATTGATCATGCATTATGAAAGAGGAGAAAGACAGTTACGCTGGCAGTGGAATTTCCTTAGATGAGCATCAATTTAGAAGTGTAAAAGGAGAGCAAGTAGAGTTTAACTGTGGAGGAAGCCATAGAAGACCAGCTACATAATTTGATGTGCTTGGTGCAACATAAAAATGTGGGTGCCCTTGCTCAAAAGTTAAGGATTTCAAGTCAGCAACAGGATAGATTGAACCCAAATCTGAGGCCCTTTCAAATGCTACCCCTGGGGGACTCCATAGTAAAGCCTTCTCTAGATGCAAGCTATATAGATGGAATTGGTGGTTTACAAAATACTTAGGTTTCCATTCGAGGATCACAAGGCTCTATTAGAAATAGGAAATAGGAAAATATTCATTGTAAAATTTAAGTAAAAATCAAAAGAGAGAAGGAAGCTCCACATGAGTAAAATTGTGACAGGAATTGTGACAGGAATGTTTGCCGTCTTGCACATCCTCTGTTCAGCTCCATATGTGACTTCTACAGGGGTGATATGAAAAATATTTTATAAATATTCACACCAATTAAGAACTTGAGCTTTTACTTTATTAGCTCACAACCATCTGTGTTCATAACTTTTCTTGCTTTTATGTTTGACTTTTATTCATGTATCTTATGATCAAGAAGCCCTTACAGTGTCCTTCAGGATTTTGTTTTAAACTGTATGTGTTTATTTGGAAGCAAATATTCATGTGGTTTTCTTTGAAGCCTTGTTTTCAATTCAGACATCTTGTCTGCAACTTCTTTCATGATGCCCTCAGGAAAAAAAAAAAAAAAAAAAGCTTTTTTTTTTTTATTCAAATTCTATTTTTCTGCAACTTCTTTCATGATGCCCTCAGAAAAAAAAAAAAAAAAGCCTTTTTCTTTTTATTCAGAATCTATTCTGTTATTATTTAATTCTTTTCATTATCCCTTAGTGGTCCAACGTCTTCTATTATTGATCAGGCTATCTTTCAAGAAATATTGGAAGAATCTTCTGTTGTTTTATTCACTTTCAGTGCAGCACGTCTACCAGCAACTGTGCATTTTTGTCAGTGCATTTTACACTTTTCAGTGTTACTTCATTATTTACGCTTCAGTGTATGAAGTATTTCCCCAGATTTAAGCAAATGATGCATCAATGCAAGCTGGATGCATACTAAAACATATAGAAAGGAATTCTGAGTATTTGGGATGCATTTCTGCATCATCATTGACATGTATGCCCCCTACTGGACCAGTCATTGGAGCCTGTCAATCATTTTAAATTGTATGTGGATTTTATAATGTGAGGATATTTCCCAGAGGCTAAAACAACTGAAAACCTTAGGTAATTCGAAAACAAACTAATAAATAAGTAAAGAAATTCAACAAGAGACCATTCTGTATATTCTTACTATTTGGATTTTCAATGCTTGACTATAAAAAAAAATGATGGAAATTTCTATTACTAAAATTCTTTCTATGCCTTTCCTTCCACTTTATCTATTTGCTAAAGAACTTAATCAATCTAAATACTTCCAACAGCAAGCGCAGCTGATATATACATATCCATGAACACAGATGATGTATAGTGAATGAATGTAAATAAATAAATAAAAATTCTTATGGTAGAATGGTTTTAAGTTCACCTTGCTTTTTGAAAATCAATGAGATAAATACACCAAATATTATCAAGAAGAGAAAGTAATCTAATGCTAAAAAATTTTATCTAAATGTTATGTTCCCATGTTTTAATAAATAATATATATATATATTGATATGGAATTTTAATGGTACATATAGAAAATTAGTCCTTTTATAACTTTACCTCTTTTTTAACTGTCTTATTCTGGTCATGTTTTACTTTCCTTTCTAATGTTATTGTGTCTATTTTGTCTTTCCTGCTTTATTTCACAGTTATGAAAGTAAAAAAGCCTAGAAAACATGTTTTAAAACTATTTATAACTGGAGTCAGGTGGAGCTGGCTCAGTGACCTGGTGGTCTCACATGACTGACCATGCAGTTAGAGTCCAGGACCTGAATGCTTGCGAAACATACCTGACACATGGGTGTATGCCCAAAATCCTGAAAAGAGGGAAATATGGAGAAGGGATTTTAAATGTGACCATGCTCAGCAGTGGCTGCTTTCTCTCTTTGTCTCTCTTTCTGTCTGTTCCTTTCTCTATCTGCAGTGAGGACATGTGTGCCCTCTGCACAATCAAAGTAAATAATAAATAGGGAGCAGCAGCTTGCATAGTGGTTAAGGTACTGAACTCTCCCACATGGCCAACCACAGTTTGAGTGCCTAACCTGGTAGCTTGAAACTCATGGTGGGTAGGTGTGCATACATACCCAAAATCAAAATAGAATAGAGGAGAAGGAATTGTGGCATGGCCAGTCCCAGGGGGTGATTTCTCACTTTCTATCTCTCCAGCTAGTGAACATGCTCTATAGCAAAAATCTCTCAAAATAAATGAACAAATAGTCCAGGTGGTGGCACAGTGGTGGCATAGGGACTAGATAGAAAGGCCCTGGTTTCGTACCGTAAAACCTCCCTGAACATGTCAGCCATGTGCATGAGTGCCGGCGAACGGAACTGCCGAGACTAGGGTGAATTATGGCATGAGAAACTGTTGGGCAAGCCTGCTATTGTCTGTATTTCTCTCTCACAGAGAAAATAAATAAACATTAAAAAATAGAAATAAAAGTAGAAAATTATTAAGAAACAAGGGGGCCAGCAGGTGGCATCGTTGTTAAGGTGTTGTACACTCCAATATGGCCGACAACAGTTCAAGTCCTGGACGTGGTGGCTTGCTTTCTCACTTTCCCTCTCAATCTCTCTCTCTCTCTGGTCAAATGAAGGAATAAATAAAATTTCTAAAAAAAGAAACATGGGATGAGCAGATGGCATAGAGGTTACGTCACTGGATTCCCACATGGTCGACTGCGGTTTGAGTCCCTGACCTGGTGACTTAACAATCACATTGGGCAAGTGTGTGTGCTGCCCAAGGTCCTGCTAGGAGAATGGAGGAGAAACAATTGCAGCGTGGCCATCCTCTCTAGTGGGGTGAGTTCTCACTTTCCCTCTTACTGTGTCTATCTCTTTCTCTCTCTAGGAAGCTTGCATACCCTAAAGCAAAAAACCTCTTCAAAAAAATGAAAATAAGCAAAAGGAGAAAAGTATTAGGGAATGTGATTTAAAATTCTAGAACTAATTAGTAAATAGCTGCATAATTTTTAATTTTGCACAAATTAATTCCTGTTAGGTGCCTGGTGTCTATTGTTATGTTGTACATTTTATAATGAAGATAAAATGGTGCAAAATGGTGTGCAAACTTTGTGTATAGTTTTCAATATTTTACCAGTTCAATGTATGAATGCTAAATTCATATTTAAATCATGGAATCAAATAAATAAACATGTAGAATTTCATACTAACTCTGTAAGTACAATACAAATAGTAAGACACAGGAGGATTTGTGTACGTTTATTGTTTTTGTGTTGCTGATTTTGCCTGCTTTTACCTTGTCAGAGTGAATAACCTCTGAAGTCTTATTTATATAATATTCTGTGAGTCACCACTCACCAAAAATGGACCAAGGTCAGATATGCGATGTGCCAGTCACATCCTCTGCACAATTTTTACCACAGGGTCTGGTATCCTAGGTATTAGTCTCTCCTCCTCTCATGCACTTGAGAATATGTGTGTTTATCCTGCTGTTTGGAAATAATTGAGTTATGTTTGGCTCAGGCGTCTTAGTAAGAACAGCACTAACCTGTAATTAACTAAAGAATACAAACTCAGAAGATGATTCATTGAACCGTGGGGAGATTTTCCCATTTTTGTTACTCTGCTATGACCTTTAACATGAGGATCACATCTTAATTGCCAAATAACAATGGAAGAAACAGATAAAGACATTCAAAAATAAAATGGAGATTTTACCCACAGAGGAAGCTGCGTGCTTACTAGGGAGAAGACAAACAGTAAGAGCAAACTCCAAGCTCCAAGATATACAATGTAATTTTATCTACTTCATAAGCATGAGCACCATAAAATAAATCTAGTAAGCCAGTAGGGTATTGTGGCTTGGAGGAATCCATGTTACAGGTATGATATTAAATTACATTTGCTTGGGGGCTATATTCATTAAAGCCAAAGGTAATGAGCTTGCAGAGAATCTCTCAAACAAAAGCAAGTTATGTTGCAAATCAATTTATGGGTTGCTTATATCTTGGGATCCAAATTACTGCATATTTCTGGAAGTGACAAATTCAGGAGAACAAGGCTACAAGGATACACATTAAATAGAACTGAAGTGTAGGTCAGGCATATTAGAGAAAAGATTTTCAACTCTGGAATGCACATTAATAATAGATTTAATACTACCTATAATATGAAGAAGATGAATTTTAGAAAAACTAAGTTATATATTTGTCTATATTGTCTCTTTCATGGCTAATGTTCACTAACTCTGTGATGTTTAACCTCTGAAAATGAGTATCCTCTGTTGCAAATTATTTAGCAACAATAATTGAAAAAATGATTTTGACGAATGAACATGTTTATAAAACATAGACATGATATATTAATGATGCAGAATACAGACAGAAAAGCTAATAATTAATGACAAGGTGTCTTAAAGTTATAAGATTTGCACTAGATGTTCATAATAGAACTTCTTTTTGGTGCTAAAAAGTGGATATACTAGGGGACCAGCCGTTAGCATAATAGCTATGTCGCTGGACTCCCACGTAGTCGATGGTGGTTTGAGTCCCGGACCCGGCGGTTTAAAATCACGCCAGGCGTGTGTGCATGCGTGCCCAAGATCCTGAGAGGAGAATGGAGGAGAAGGGATTGTGG
>NW_006160179.1:502048-507132 GCF_000334495.1 Tupaia belangeri chinensis
CACACACACACACACACACACACACACACACACAAGTGCATATACTCACCAGAAAGAAAGAGAGAAACAGAGAGAAGGCAAGGAAAAAACACTGTCAACACACATGGAGCAAGGGTCATATTGCAGTTCCTTTTCCATTTCTCTCCTTTGGAGATTTTGAGTACACATGCACATGGGCCTGGTATGTTTTTCAGTCCACTGAGTCCTGGTCTGAAACTGTGTAGCCATCCATGGAGCCAGTCCAATAGGACTATTTTAATTGGCTTGAAACTTGAAACTATCCAGACAGCCAAAAATATTAGAAGAGAAAATAAATTGCAGCACATTACCATAATAGGATTTTCTTCAATAATGTGAATGAACAAACTAGACTAAATGCAATAAAAATGGATTTCGCCAGCAATCAAGCATTATGTTTGATGAAGAGACAAACATGAATTCATTATGTAGAAGATATACACTAGACTCCCATATAGAATGTTACTTTGGGTAGAATGTGAAAAGAAATCTGAAAAGCTTAAGAAGAAAAGCAGTAAATTTTGATGCTCTAGGAAACTGTCCCATGGAAAGAGTCCAGGTTCAAATCAAGAGACTTCCCTGAGTGCACTAGGTATGCACATTTCCATGCTCTGGGGCTGGCTGTGGCTAGGGGTAGATTGCAGTGCCGAGATCCCAGTAGGTGTACTCTCTCTCTGTTTCTTTCTGTCTTTTCCTCTCTGTCTTGCTTATGAAAAAAAAAAACAAATAAATAAAATATAAAATAAAAGTTCTCTGAGATAGTATAACTTTGTTTAAAAGACTTTTGCCAGAGGGTACATGAGCTCACAAGAGAGAGACAGAGAGGGAAAGTAAGAAATCATCTCCCTGGGAACCAGCAGTTAGCGTAATGGCTATGTCGCTGGACTCCCACGTAGTCAACCGCGGTTCGTGTCCCGGACCCGGTGGCTTAAATCTCACGCCGGGCGCGAGTGCGTGCGTGCCCAAGATCCCGAGAGGAGAATGGAGGAGAAGGGATACATCTCAATCCCTTCTCCTCTCTAGATTTTGGACATGCATACATATGTACTTGATGGGATTTTCTTTTTTATCTTTTTCTTTTTTTTTTTTTTGGAGAAGTTTTTGCTATAGGGCACGTGCACTCCCAGACAGACAGAGACAGACAGAGAAATAGAAAGTGAGAAATCACCCCCCCCAGGGGGGATGACCACGTCGCAATCCCTTCTCCTCCATTTTCCTCTCGGGATCTTGGGCAGGCATGCACACGCGCCTGGCCTGAGTTTAAGCCACCGGGTCCGGGACGTGAACCACGGTCGATTACGTGGGAGTCCAGCGACATAGTCATTAGGCTAACTGCTGGTCCCAGATGATGGGATTTTCTAGCCACCAGGTCAGGGCTGAAACCACAGTCAACCATGTGAAAGCCTAGTGCCTTAACTACCATGCTATCTGCTGTCCCACTGAGAAGCTATAACTTTGTATCAAGTAAGCAGGTTATGTAATCCAGTAAGTTTGTTAAAGTTATTTGAATTACACTTTATGTGTACTCAAGAACTTGTTATATTTCAATAAACAGACTTAAAAGATAAGTGAACAAATGTGGTAAATAATTTTATTATTCATTTTCAAAATTGTAAAGATAAGAAAGCAAATCTAATGTATCAAGAATGAAAAATCTGGTTTTGAAAAAGGAGACCAGGTAGAACATGCAAGAATAAATTACAAAACCTAATGAAACCTCATAGACAGTTGAGAACAACGATACAGATTCAGTGAGGATCAATATCACTTCAACTTTTGACTGAAATCATCAACAGGTAATTCAAAATTGAATACAATTTGTAGTCACAGATTCATGTGGCTTTTCCCCTCCCTTCAAACAGAATAACAAACAGAGAGAACTCTTTCCTCCCTTCAAACAGAATAACAGAGAGAACTCCTAGAGAATATTAGTCCAAATAGATTATACTTCTAGTCAAGTGGAAGTAGAGGTCAGAATTTGAGAGAGGAGTCAGCAGGTGGCATGGTGGTTAAGGGCTCTGGACTCCCACATGGCTGACTGCAGTTCGAGTGTCAGACCTGGTGGCTTGCTTTCTCACATTCTCTCTCCCTCTCTCTCTTACTCTCATTCTCACTCTCACTCTGTCCCTCTCTGGTCAAATCAAAATTAATAAATAAAAAAATGAGTAAAATAATTCTTAAAAATTAATTCTGGGGACCAGCAATTAGCGTAATGGCTATGTAGCTGAACTCCTACGTAGCAGACTGAGGTTCGAGTCCCAGACCCAGTCTCAGACATGCAGGGCGCGTGTGCGTGCACTCCCAAGATCCTGAGAGAAGAATGTAGGAGAAGAGATTGTGGTGTGGCCATCCCCCCTGGGGTGGGGACTCTCCAAAACATAAATAGAAATATTAATTTGGGAGGGAATATAAGAACAAAAGTGACACCTGAATTTTTCTACATTCTTTTATTTTTGTTGAGACTACTTTGGGTTCTATTTTGGTAGGCATAGCTATGTCTTACTATCATATTTTTCCTACATTAGTAGGCATTGAAAGTTGTTCCCCCACTCCCAATGGACCCACTAAATTTACTGCAATCCTTAATCATTCTCCATCTTAAGAGGCAATAGCCCCACTCTGTATAGACATCAACTCCAGCCCGCTTACATGTTCAGTAGAATGGCTTGATGGTTGAGGGTGTCTTCACGTTCATCTATTGCCAGTCATATAAGCTTTAGTGTATGGTTTTCTACATCAGCTCCATTCAAGGAATAGATGAAAACATGTCATTCTGAGAAATGATTTAAATATATTCCCTTCTTTTTATTTCCTGAGAGCACCGAGCAATCTAAGTACACTTGAATAGGTTGAAATATTCCTTCTCAAATTCAGCGCTCTGCCTATATTTAATTTAATTTAAGTAGATAAATATAAACTTAAATAAAATTATCAGTGGCACACATGAAAGAACCAAATGGAGGTGACCAAGCTACAGGTCTCTCACACAGGTGTCTCAAATTGTAGTACACCTGAAGAGTTACAGCATCCTAACTGCACCAGTGGTAAGCCATCTGTTAGACAGTAGCTGTGGTAGGATGATTCAGGGGACCTCAGGAGAGTGTCTACAAAAATAAGAAGTTCACCTGAGGAAATCTACTGGCAGTACCTAGCTCATGACTAGAGACCTAATTTGCAAACCCTTACCTGGGATTGAATTTAGAAAGTTCCCTCCTCAACCTACTTCAAATTCCACGTTGGGCTCAATGCAGATCCTAGACAGAGGTTTGGCTGGCTACTAGAAGCCTGTTGGAATTCTCCTTCAAAGAAAGAAAGAAAAAAAAAAGGAGATGTGTGATTTTTTATTTTCTCACTTAGACCACTAAGCTATTCTCATAATAGTGCTGTAGCTTTCCTGAAGTCCATAGAATACACTTATGAAATATTTGTCATGGTTTTATATGTGTGCATAGGTCAGAAGGGAGACAAGGGGTAAAACCAAGTTTCATGTTACTAGAAAAATAGATCAATACAATATAGAGAAACATAATGTATAATATTTTCCATGACATTTACAAGAGTCATCATAAGCTGTTTCAGAGGGTGTTAAAACCCTTCCCACTGATACTTTCATCTCTCTTGCAAGAGACACTTCACTGCAAAAAAACACTTCTTAATTTTATCGGGCATGTTATAACAACGAGGTGCAATTTTGAACTTGAAGTTCCTTCTTTGGCAAGAACTGTCATGTCTTTACTATGTAAACACTTTGGTATGTGGATATAGGTGCGTAATAAGTTGTTCTTTCTGTATTAAATAGCTTGCCTTATTGGCCTATGTCTCCACATATGATGGTTTAACCAATTTTGATCTCTTATAACCAACTAGAATACCTCTACTTTGTCATCTAAGGCTTCAATAGTTTGACAAACTTAATAATAGGAAAAAACATCAGAAAAAATTACACCTCACCTCATTGGGACCAGCAGTTAGCATAATGGCTATGTTGCTGAACTCCCATGTAGCTAACCGTGGTTCAAGTTCCAGACCTGGTGGCTTAAATTCACGCCGGGTGCATGTGCATGCATGCCCAAGATCCTGAGAGGAGAATGGAGGAGAAGGGATTGCAGCGTGGTCATCCCCCCTGAGGGGGTGATTTCTTGCTTTCTGTCTCTGTCTTTCTGGTGAGCACACTCACTCTATAGCAAAAAAACTTTTAAAAACAAAAGAAAAAAGAAAAAAAATTACATCTAACCTCATTAACCTGGCATATGAGATGTGTATCAGTCATGATGGAAATATCTAATTGCGAGTGCTGAACTAGGTAAGTCTAAAGATTTAGTTCATCACATTCATATTTTATCAATTTATTTCTGAACCACAGTACCTTTATATGCATGTGCATATATTTATAAATAAATTTTTAAATATATTCTGACTCTAGTCAAATATCCTAACCATACATGTGTATTCTTTCAGAGAATTTGGTTTGATAATCATATGTGAAATCCTTAATGGCTTTCTATTATGTTAAAATGCAGTTCAAATGCTATACATTAAGGAACTTTAAAAACTGGCATTGTGGCAGAAATTCTCTTTATATACTAGATGCAAAAGAATATTTCACTGACTTCTCCCTGGGGTTAGCATGCATGTATGATACTTCGGCTGAGAAAATGTGAGTGGAAATGACATACTCCACCTCTCTGTGGAAATATTTCATTCATAATTCCTGCATCTTTCATTCACTCTTTATTTGCCCTACATAAGTAGAAAGTATGTACCCCAGATATATTTCTACAAGATGGTAAAATCTTATTCTGTCTCATCGAGTTGCCTGAAAAAGGATAGCTGCTCTAAAGACTATCTAACTTTTCAGGGAGATTTACCAAACCTCACTGACACTAGAAAGTAGTTTGTTGTCATAGTATAACATAGTCCATTCTAACTGACCCAGAAATTCACTTCCTTGTCCCAGGTTTGCGTCTATATAAGCCAGGAGCACACGATCGTGACTGGAGCTGACCGAGATAGGGTTTATATTACGGTGTCCAGACCCTGTTAGGAGGGAGGGTGGGGGCATCTCT
>NW_006160179.1:507163-581619 GCF_000334495.1 Tupaia belangeri chinensis
CTTTCCCTTTGTCTCTCTTCCTGTATCTCTTTTCCTTTTCACTTTCTATCTCTTTTTCTCATGGAAAAAATAAGTAAATAGATTTTTCTTCTTCCTCTTTTTTTTGGAGAGATTTTTGTTATAAGGCACATGTGTTCACCAGGAAGAAAGAGAGATCCAGAGAGACAGAAAACCAGAAATCATGCCCCAGGGAAGATGGTCATGACACAATCGACACAATCCCTTCTCCTCCGTTCTTCTCTCAGGATTTTTTTTTTTTTTTTCTATAGGGTGCGTGCACTCGCCAGAAAGACAGAGAGAGACAGAGAGACAGAAAGTGAGAAATCATCCCCCAGGGGGGATGGCGGCGCCACAATCCCTTCTCCTCCATTCTCCTCTCGGGATCCTGGGCATGCATGCACATGGGCCTCGCGTGAGTTTAGGTCACCAGGTCTGGGACTCAAATCGTGGTTGACTAGAGGGGAGTCCAGTGACATAGCCATTATGCCAACTGCTGGTCACAGATTTTTTATTAATTTTTATTTATTTATTTTTTAAGACTCACAGATGAAAGATTGGGTAGAGAAAGCAGAAAGAGTTCCTTGGACTTGTGACAATAGTTACCATCCCCTCTTCCATTCTTGCTTCACTGAACTCTACCTTCCTTGGCTCACTGTAAGAGAAAAGGCTTTTAATTCATAGAACATTTGTCCTCAAATGCTATCATCTATGTTTACTCCTGAACACCATAGTAGAGTGAATTCTGTTTTTCTTACAAGTAGAATTGCTTCACCTAGTGGCATAGATAAACAAGGTTGTGGGCCAAATTATATTAGTAAAATGTGGTTCAATTAGGCTGATTTAAACATGCCTGTGGAAATGTGTTCATATGGCAGTCAGAACCAAGACTCAGTCAAGCATAAAATTTCACTGTGGTCCTGTTTGGTTCCAACAGAAATTCTTCAATATTTGAACCCTTGTCCTGAGACACCACTACGCTTTACCTTTTTCTATTACCATGAAAAATGCCAAAACTGCACACTCTACTCTTTTCTTAAATCAACAGCCAAACATTACATGTATTTATGAAGCATTTCATAGTGTTTTGTTGTATGTATGCATTGTAGAGTAGATGCATCGCATAATGTTTTGTTGTATGTATGCATTGTAGAGTAGCTAAATTTAGCTCCCCAACATAAGCATTAATGCAAGTATTTAATTTTTTTTGTGGTGAGAACTCTTAACATATATTTTCTTAGCAAGTTAAAAGTATATAATATACTGTTTTTAACTATACACAGCATGATGTATGAAAGTTCTTTCATGCACTATTCCTGAATTTTCATGTCCTGCTCAATAAGCCATTCTGTTTGCTGAATGAGATGTGACAAGGCTTGTATGTGTGAATATATCCATATTGATAAAAATTAGTAAACTTTGTAGCAAAATATTAAGCCAATCAATCAATGAAAAAGTATAAGCCATGTTATTATGTTAGCATACCAGTTTAATAGATGCGACCTTTTATTGATCTTTGTTCATATTGATCATTCAGTTCCTGTGAACTAGTGACCTACACACCATATTTGTAAATAATCAACACTGAGGGCAACACATAGAAGCATAAGTTCTCCTTATGTGAAGTTTTTATGGTTTTCAGCTCTTGTTTCACTCATTAACATTTATGTTGGGTATTTGGAACTTGATATTTTTCATATCATTTCTGTTCACCACTTTATTCTCAATACGCCATTTATAGGGCATTCTCTCTTGTATATATTTTTGACACCTAGAGAGGGAAAGGTTTGCAAATAGCATAGCTGAGCAGAATAAGCGAGGATAGGATAGGTCAGACTCACTCTGGCAAGAAATTGGATGTTACAATGGATCCAAATTTATTTGGGGAATTTGTTATAAACCACCAGATGAAAAACACCATGAAGTTGAGGAAATGGTCTGTGAAATAAAAAGAGCCTGTGATAAAGAGGAAGGGAACTGATGAAGGATTTTAATTACCTAGTATAATGCTGAAAAATCAAAAAAGTCCAGTTCAGAACTACTTAATATTGCTTCTTAGTCAATCATATTATTTCCTATTATATTTTTCACTCAAATTAAAACAAAACTGCTTTAGAATCCCAAACAATACAATATTTTAAGACTACCTGTTAATTTTAAATTATTACAGGTTATTTTTTATTTATTTGACATAAATGTTCTAAACTTTTTATTACTTATTATTATTGCTTACAAGTGATGAAAATAGAAAAATAATAAGGGTTACACATCCATAAAATCAATTTATCACATTCACAATTTTTACTATTATCCAGATTGAAGTTAGTTTTGTAGTTTTACATTTAGTTAAAAAAAAACTATGTTTATGATTAAAAAACATATTTGACAGACCCAGAAATAAGCTATTCAGTTATTAGAAAAACTAAATTGAAAATATATCAATATATTAATTTAAAAAGAAGAACCATGATGATTCATTCAAAGTACAAAATGTACTTAAAATCTATTTAGGTATATTTCTGGTTGTCTATATCTTTACCTAAAAGAAAAACAACATAATGAAGATCAAAAACTCAAAGATGAATTAAACACAAGCACTACTTAAAATGGTCAAATGAACTCTAATGAAAACAAAATTATCACCAGTACGCTCTGAATTTATGCTCTACCACTTTGTCTAGAGGGGGGAAAAGGAAAATAAGAATCAAAGAAAAGTACATGCAAGCAGCTAGATTTCCATCATTCTGGTTTCAGACTACTAATAATTGTAGTGAAGGTCCCTAGATAGGCACCTCTCATTATAATATGTTGAAATGTCTTATTATACAGATCAAGGTTCATTAGGTCACTGGTATCTGGACTTCTATGGGGAAAGACCTAGTCAACATGATAAGAGGGATTATTTCCACTAATCAGTGGTCTTTAATAGTAATTTAGTATATAACACTTTAATACATGTAGCAAGGAATAAAGTCATCTTAGCGTGTTAAATTACACTGTACAACAATTGGGTTGTCAGTTAATTCGAGCATAATTACTTTTCTATCTTCAACAAATGTGACAATCAGGTTTTTCTTAAAAAGATTAGTTCTTTAATTTTATTTATTATTATTATTATTTAATTTACTATATGACATGTGTGCTCATCAGAGAGAGACAGACAGAAAGAGAGAAAGAGTGAGAGAGTAAACTGTCAGGTCTGAGTCTTGAATTGCAGTTGGCCATGTGGAGGTCCAGAGTGCCTTAACCACCAGGCTTCTTGATGGCCTTAACAGCCAGGTTTTAATCCATCGTTGGTTTGGCATAATGCTTTGGTTGAAACCCAAACTTCAGAAAGTTAACTGCCTGGATTTTGAGTAATTGTGCCACTTGAGATTTAATCTATTAACTAGGGCAAGTTCCTTATCTTCTTGGCATGCCAGTCCAGCTGGCCTCAGCAAAAATGAAGAAAATAATTGATACCTGTCAACCTTATGGATTTATTGAGAGTTAAATGAGATAATAATATAAAATGTTTAGAACAATGGCTAGCATGTGGCAATAAAGTCATTGCTAAGTGAAAACGAACTGTCGTTATCTTCATGCTGTAATTACACTTTGGAAGTGAGAGATAAATGGCTCCACCTAAAAGTGTTCGTTGTTTCAATGACAAATTTAAGATTACCATGGGGGGACCAGCAGATGGCATAATGGATATGTCAATGGACTCACACATAGTTGGCAGTGGATTGAGTCCCAGATTTGGTGATTTGAAACTCATGCCGGGCACGTATACATGCCTGCCCAAAATCTAAAAAGGAGAATGGAGAAGTGGCCATCCGTCCTTGGGTGATTTCTCACTTTTTATCTCTGTCTCTCCAGAGAGCAAATGTGCCCTATAGCAAAATAAATAAATAAATGGAATAAATAGAATAAAATGACCCTGGGGACAGATGGAAAGTAGTATAGTTGGTTTTCTTTTGAGTTATAATCTGTGCAGAGAAGGTTTGATGTGTCTAAGTGTATAAATTGACACTGAGGTGCTTCCTAGAGAATCTGTGTAACTTAGCCATTACTTCAGCATTTCACAGTGATTCAGACAGTTTTTTCTTCTATGTGGCTGGCACTGTTCAGGAAGACTTTCTCTTTGGTAAAAAATTGATGCAGATTTCTTTCAAAGAGAACTACTGACAACTTTGACAATAGATTCTTAGCAAGAAACCTTTGCCTACATTTCATATGCAACCCTTTTTGCTTCTGAAAATTAACCTTACCAAAAATAACAATAGTATTTACTTCACGTTAACAAAAATTATAAAGCGAGGGTGATCTTTCAAAATCAGCTTTTATTGATTGCAATCTAGATAAGCATATTGGTGCCCTCCGTACCCAATGTGATCTTCATGGTTGAAGAAAAACAAGCCAGAGAAAATGGCCATGGAATATGACAGCATTATACTTTCTTCCTAGATGGTCCCTACACCATCCACGTCAGAAAATCTATATGATGTCCTGCTCAGAGTTTGTGAATTTCAAAGTACTCTTTAAAGTTCTACCATTACAATAACTTCTGAAGTAACCTCCCCACATTTTACCAGCTTGATAACAAAACCTTATGATCTCAACCAAGTCTATTTGGGAAAACAGGATTCATAGACAAGGTTAAAACAGACTGCAGTTGGTCACATTGTTTTTTGTATAGGAACGCCTCTGACCTGAATTCATGTTGTGAGCTCTTAGCACTATAAAATCTATCCACAAATCTTGAAAATTTTTGAACTGACTGGTCACTTTGAAACCTACAATAAATTTCAAAATTAGTAAATATATATTTCAAATTTGTTTGAGGGTAGTGGTGGGCGAGATTTACATGAACCACAAGTCCCAAGTCTCAATCTCTTAATAGAAAGAAAAAGTGCATTTCAAGCTAACCTACTTTAAGTGACTCCAAAAATTGTTGTTTTTGTGTTTTGATATTCTTTTAATTAACAATATGGTAAGAGCACATACTTTCTCCAAGTTCAGATAAAATGATAGGTCCTGGTATCTTGTTTTCTCTCCTTTCTAAACATATATAAGAAACATTTTTTTTTAATTAAATATAAGTGCTGCCTAGATTTTCATTTTGAATGTTACACATGGGAATTATGAAAGTTATCAACAATTTAAGAAAGATACTCATGATCCCCGGTCACCAGTTTAATATGTGTGTCACTGTAGAAAACTGAGAGAATCAGATCTGCTTGGATAAAATTCTCAGAATAATTCAAAAAACATTTCACTCTATTGATTTTTAAGCATAGAGAATCAGAGTTGTGAGGTTGTTAAATTGACAACAAAACAGTGAAACAATTATACTATAGAACATAATTAGATATAATTAAATGCACAGTAACTGCATTAGAGAATAGAGGTATTATCTGGATTTTTCATTATAAATCCCAAAGCAAATTCCATCTGGCTTATAAAAATATTTGAGGCAATAGTTTATTTCTGAAAAAATGTTTCTTGTTTGTACATTTCATTTTAGCATCATTAAAATATTTGAACATATTATCACATCTTTCCTAAGTAATCACATTTTACATGTTATTAAATAGAATTTTTTTATAGTCATAATGAAGTGACTTTATATGTTTAAAAGGGAAATTTTGAAAAATAACACAATATTTTGAATTTCCCATTAATGCTATTATAAGTTTTTTAGACACTTCAGTTTCAAAAATGACAAATTTAGTATTACAATTTCATAGTGAATAGTTTAAATATTATGGCATAAGAAATAATAAAGTAGAAAAATAATGAACTAACAAAATTCATTTGAATTAATGGAAGCACCTGCTTATTAAAGAAAAAACTAAACTATTTAACAATATAAATATTATTTTCTTATCAGGATAAATCATCTGTGTTGAATATTTTGTCTTAGGCAACAGAACACCAGAAAGGAATATTCATAAATTTATGGGGTGCTAAGAATCCAAATTTTGAGCTCACTTTTTTTTCAGAGAGATTGTGCTATAGGGAGCATGTGCTCTCTGGAGAGACAAGGAGAGAGAGAGGGAAAAAAAAAATTCCCAAGGGGAGTTGGCCATGCAACAATTCCTTCTCCTCCATTCTCCTCTTTGGATTTTGGGCACATGAGCTCATGTACCTGATATGAGTTTCAAACCTCCATGTCCAGGACTCAGACCACATTGGCCATGTGAGAGTCCAGTAACATAACCATCTGCTGGTCCCAAGTGAACTCATTTTTTAAAATAACTGTTTATTCATTTAATTTCATATTAATTTAATTTGCTATTATTATTATTAAAAAAAAATTGACCAGAGAGAGACAGAGGGAGAAAAGGGAAATGAGAAAGCAAACCACCAGCTCTGAGACTCAAACCCCAGTCAGCCACGTGGGAATCCAGAGCCTTTAACCACCACACTACCTGCTGGCCCCCAGTGAGGTCATTTCTTGAAGTTTATTTATTGATTGATTTGTTTTATGAGAGAGTAATACAAAGAGAGGAGAGAGAGAGAGAGAAAGAAGCATCCCCAAGAGGGTCTTGACATCATGATTTAAGCTACCTTAGAACACACGCAGGCACACATGTGCCCAGGAAGGACCCAGTACCTTTCCATGTGGTCTAGCCATGTCAATACTGCACCAAGAACTAGACTCCATAAGCTCTGTTTTGGGAAACTGAAGTAGTACTCTTTGACCATAAAGTGTAGATTACTTTCATTTTATCTAGCTCATTCATAATCTTGACTGAGTTGTCAAGAGAGATAAAAGAGCAAACTGAAATACTTGGGTTAGAACAAATGAATGCCCAAAGAGCCTAAGATGACTTTTTTCATGATTCCTACAAACTTAAAATGTATTTTGAAATAATTTGTGCATATCTCCCTTAGGACTTACTTTGTATTTACAATTACTTTATACCTAAAACTATTCCTTTTTTCAATATGAACAAAGAATTTCACCCTTGGCAAATATCTTGTAAGTATATGGACTCAAATACTTTGGTTCATATAATCTTTATTTATTTAATTTTTTTGGAGAGGTTTTCGCTGTAGGGCACGTGTGCTTGCCAGACAGAGAGAGAGAGACAGAAAGTGAGAAATCACCCCCCGGGGGGGATGGTCACGCCGCAATCCCTTCTCCTCCATTTTCCTCTCAGGATCTTGGGCATGCACACACATGTGCCCGGCGTGAGTTCTAAGCCACCGGGTCTGGGACGTGAACTGCGGTTGACTACGTGGGAGTCCAGCGACATAGCCATTACGCTAACTGCTGGTTCCATATAATCTTTAAATTTGATCCAGTATGGGACCAGCAGGTGGTGTTGTGGTTAAGCGCTGGACTCCTACATAGCCCACAGCAATTTGGGTCCCAGATTTGGAAGCTGGCTTTCTCACTTTACACCTCTCTCTCTGTTCCAATTAAATAATAATGATAAATAAACTTAAGTGAATAATTCCTTAAAAGACTTTTGATACAATCTGAAAAAATTTGGCTGGCAGGTGGCATGGTGGTCAACGGCACTGGACTTGCCCACATGGCTGACTGTGGTTTGAGTACTGGACCTGGTGGTATGCTATCTCACTTTCTCTCTTGCCCTTGCCCTGTCTCTCTCTGGCCAATTTTAAAAAATAAGTAAATAAATGAATAAAGTTAAATAAAATAATACTTGAAAAATAATTTTTAAAATGAAACAATTTTAGAGAATAAACCACTTTATTATTATCAACCTCACTGACCTGACAAAGTAGAAGAATTTAAATTTTTAATAAGACCACAATAAACAATTTATTGTCACTATTTGTTAAGTAATTAGAAACCTCAGTTATTTATTTAACATAAATTTAATGGGTCATGGTAAAGTTATGATGTATTTTTCTGTTTTTCTAAGCAAAAATGTGTCATGACCATTCTGATGACCCAATATATTGATTCTTAAAAAATGTCAAAGGGCAGGAACCAGCAGTTAGCGTAATGGCTATGTCGCTGGACTCCCATGTAGTCGACCGTGGTTCGCTTCCCGGACCCAGTGGCTTAGAACTCATGCCGGGCGCGTGTGCGTGTGTGCCCAAGATCCTGAGAGGAGAATGGAGGAGAAAGGATTGTGGCATGACCATGCCCCCTGGGAGGTGATTTCCCGCTTTCTGTCTCTATGTCTCTCTCTGTCTGTCTGGCGAGCGCACACACCCTATAGCAAAAACCTCTCCAAAAAAAAAAAAAAATTCAAAGGGTAACATTTATTTATTTATTTATTTAGATTTTTGTCATAGAGCTCATATGCTCACTCACCAGAAGGAGACAGAGAGGTAAAGTGAGAAACATCTCCCAGGGTATATGGACACCCCTCAATCCCTTCTCCTCTAATCTCCACCTGGGATTTTGGGCACACATGCACATGTGCCTGGTGTGATTTTCAAGCTGCCAGGTTCATGACTTGAACCACATATCAGCCGTGTGGGTTTCTGGCACCTTAACTACCATACTACATGCTGTCCCAACAAAGACTTTTTCTAAACTTTCTGTATTATAAAAATATAGCCTAATTTTCTTCTCTCTCCAGAAGATTAACTCTTTTTCACAGTTTTATGAAAACCAAAATGATAATAAAATGAAAACCAAAATAAACCTACAGTTAATTTTAGTAAATGTAATACTTGACCTCGCCTTAGGAGTTATTCAAGAGATTTTAATAAACATATTGGTAAGCTATTTTCAGCCCCCAAATTACTACTTATAACAGAAGTTATTAAATCTTGGTTTAAAGAAAAAATATCTCAAGTAATCAAGAAATGGAACTATCTCTAAAAATAAACCTACTTCCTAACATACTTCTCAAAATCATCAGATTATGCTTGTTGAACTATGCTGCCTTTGGGAGTATTTGTAAATACAAAACTTGTTTGTTTGAATTATGTTGCTATAGAAATTTTACTATCTAGCATTAATCACCACTAGTAACCATAGCTACAACTGATAATTTCGAGTTACTTATGCTCTGGAACATAAAACAATGCCCTATAGATTAATTGCATTAGAGTACTATTTAAATGCTACAAGTTCTGCTGGTACAAATTTGACCTACATTTAGCCCAACAAAACTACACAGTTAAAGAAATCTAATAAGCAAAGAACTAACTATGTTTTTAGATACTAGACTTTTACCAGAAAAATTAGGTAGTATTTTCTAAGTGACTTGCAGCATAAAAAAAATAAAAACTTTTTATCAAATTTAATCTAGTCTAAACCCCATCTTCCAGAGAGCCAGGTTTTCACTGGATAGTATACATATACATTTATGCACCTACCTAAAAAGCAATATAGAGCTATTTTTGTCCTTATATTGGACATGCCATGTACATACTATCAACCTAAGAAGTTTTGGGGAAAAAGTATGATTGTTGAAATAAAGTATTATTTGATTTGTTTTCTTGAAAAAAAAATATATACTTCTTTAGTCAAAATGCATAGCATAAATCAATCGATGCAATTGAATTATAAAACAATACTCTTGCTTCATTTCCCCTCAATTTAATTCAGCTCTCCTAAAAAATTCTCTTGATGATAAATGATGAATGCTTTGAGAGTGTCTAGATAGATTAGCATTTAACAACATAGAAAACTTGTTACTTTTTAAACAACAAAACACCAGAGTTTCACTCTGTATATTGTTTGGAAGAGCATACATAAGCATGCTTAAATGCAAAGATCGTAAATGCTAGATAATTATATTTTCTTCCATAATTATCATGGTTATAAACACTCAGTCATATTATTTGTCAACTCATAAGACAGTGACATCCTGGACAGTGAATGGATCCAGATTAGAAAGGAAAAATAAATAGTAGAGTGATATAGGAATCAATCTCACAAACAGAACAGACTCATTTGTCTACTGTATAGTTTATTTTGCCTCATTTTTCCCAAGTGCAGGTCCCTCACTACAAAATTTAGACAAAAAAAGATAATTGAATTATCTATTACACAATTTGAAACATGATTCATATAATAATTAAGGTAGGTTATTTGCTGAAATCAGAGGGAAGGAGATGAGGGATGGGGAGGGAAGAAAGACCAAGCAAAGTAGTACATACATGTTTCCAGTTACAGAACTCACTACAGAACAGTGATAATTAAGATAGTGTGGACTGGCATAGGATAGATATATTGAGCAAAATAATAGAATCTGTAGTCCAGACGTATGCCCATGTTTCTGCGATTAAGTGATTTTATTTATTTATTTATTTATTTATTTATTTATTTAGGAGAGGTTTTTGCTATAGGGCACTCATGCTTCTCAGACAGACACAGAGAGACAGAGAGACAGAAAGCGAGAAATCACCCCTCACGGGGGATGGCCACACTGCAATCCCTTCTCCTCCATTCTCCTCTCGGGACCTTGGACAAGCATGCACACGCGTCCGGAGTAAGTTTTTTTTTTTTTTTTTTTTTTTTTTGAGAGATTTTCACTGTAGGGCGCGTGTGCTCGCCAGACAGACAGAGAGAGACATAGAGACAGAAAGCGAGAAATCACCCCCCAGGGGGGATGGTCATGCCGCAATCCCTTCTCCTCCATTCTCCTCTCGGGATCTTGGGCACGCACGCACACGCGCCCGGCGTGAGTTTTAAGCCACCAGGTCCGGGACACGAACCGCGGTCGACTACGTGGGAATCCAGCGACATAGCCATTACGCTAACTGCTGGTTCCCTACGTCCGGAGTAAGTTTTAAGCCACCGGACCCAGGATGTGAACCGCGGTCGACTACATGGGAGTCCAGCAACATAGCCATTACACTAACTGCTGGTCCTGCAATTAAGTGATTTTTGACATGTGTACAATGACCATTCAGTAAAATGAGCATACTCAGTACAAAATAATATTCTTTTCAAGAAGTGTTGCTGGGACAAATAAATAGTCTCAATGCTAAAGAATGAAACGAAATCCTTACCTCACACTGTACATTAAAAAAAGAAATCTTCAAGGCCAGAAAGTAGCAGGACAGTACAACATGGTATTTTGTAAAGGCTGATCCACATGGGAGATGTCTGCATTTTTCTCAAAGGACCTCCCTAAGTATGCCAGACATGTGCATGCCCATGATGCAAGCTGGCTAAGGCTAGGGGTTGCATGGCATTTTAAAAGATTCTCTTTCTCTTTCTTGCTCATGGAAGAAATGAACAAATGAACCTTTTAAAAGTTAAAAATGAATCAAAACTATAAGGTTAAAGTTATAATGATAAAAATCTAAAGAAAACATAAATAGGGCCAGCAGTGGCATGGAAGTTGAGTTGACGTCCATGACTCACAGAGTTGACTGAGCAGTATAAGCCCAGATGTGGCAGCTTGGGAATCACACCAAGCGCATGTGTGTGAATATCCAAAATCCTAAGAGGAGAACGGAGGAGAAGGGATTAAGACATTACCATACCCCGCCCCCCACCTCCACTGAGAGGATGATTTCTCACTTTTCCTCTCTATCTCTCTTTCTCTGTTTACCCAGCCAGAGCATGTGCCCTATAGCAAACAAACAAACAAACAGAAAACATAAAGGTAAACAGGCACAACTCTAGATATTTTAGTGAATTCTTGGATTTGACACTAAAATATAGATCCAAACACTTTGGACTTCATCAAAAAAAAATGTTAAATTTGATCTTTAAAGTATGCAATTAAATAAATAAAATAAACCACAGAATGTGAGAAAATATTTCCAAAATATGTATTTGATACAGAACTTATATCCATAATAAATGAACAATGTAAAGATAATAATGAAAAGGCAAGTAACCTAACTCAAAAAATGGGCAAAGAATCTAAAGAAACATTTCTCCAAAGCAAATATACAAATGATCATTACATATGTGAAAAATGCTCAGCATTTTCAGTTATAAGGGAAATGCAAATCATGAGTTATCATTTAACACCCTCTTCAATGGCCAGATTCAGAAAGCTAGAGGAAAAAAAAATCTGGCAAGATTGTAGAGAAATTAAATCCTTCACATATCGCTGGTGGGAATGTTAAATGATGCAGCAACTTTGGTAAACAGTCTGGTTGTTTCTGGAGCAGTTATATGCAGAGTTACTGTATGATCCAGAAATTCCACTCCTTGGTGTATATCCAAGGGAAATGAAAACATATGTCCACAAAAAAGGCTGCACATGAATGTGTATAGCAACATTGTTTTTAATGACCAAAAGATGGAAATGATCCCACTGTCCATTAACACAGGAATTAATAAAATACGGTATAGACGCACAGTATTATTTGGTTATAGAGAGAAAAGAAGTTCTGAGACATCAAAGCATGCTTGAACCTTGAAAATATTATGTTAACATATATTGTGTGATTTTATTTATAAGAAATATACAGAATAGACAATTTTATAGAGATGATAAGTAAATTAAGAGCAGTTCCTTAGAATGGAAGGGAGAGAGTGAGGTGATAGCTAAAGGATATGATTTTTCTTTATACAGTGAGGAAATGTTCTAAATTGACTATGGTGATGGTTTGATGGTTGCCCATATGTGGGAATATGCTAACAAACCATTGGACTGCGTACTTTAAATAGGTGAATTTTATGGTATGTGAATTATGTCTCAATAAAGCTGCTTAAAAATAAAATTGCTTGACTGGCAGCAAAGCATATACAAGCAATAGCTGTTATTATTATCTATCCTTTTTGAGATGTAGCACTTGACACAAACCATTAAATCCTATAATCAGTTTCCTTTGAGTTAAAACCATATGCCAAGGTTTTCATCCTTTGGGACTTTGACTGTTTAGTATATCCTATCAGGGGAAAAATTGTATTCAATACAACCCATAAAAATAAGCAAAAGTATGGCTCTCTTTTGTGATGGAGAAAGGAAACTGAAGATCCATAAGAAGATGTTGAATAAGACAATATGATATGTATAGACCTATATCATGTATATGATAAATTTTATAATAGTGTCCATTGGAAAATAATTCCTGAAGAGTATGAGCCATAAACTAACAACAGATTTTTGTGTTTATCTGCCAAGGCAAATGTTCTTTATGAGGTAAAGCGCAAATATACATCCGACGTTTCCATTGTGTAAGAGAACAGCAGCCTGCTTTCTCTACCAACTCTTCCATTTATAGACTGTTACTACTAGAGAGAAAGAGGTGGTAAGTGAATGTACAACAGTTCGATTTATCATAACCGTAAAACTGCACGGGCATGTTGACAATCAATCTGATCATTGACAGGATGAGTATCTTTTCCTCCCTTGATACAAAATAGACACTTAAAACCACACAAAAGTTTTTCAAGTCATTTGGTGACTTATAACTAATTTGTAGCTTATCTATTTGAAAATTATAGTGGGAACCAGCAGTTAGCGTAATGGATATGTTGCTGGAATCCCACGTAGTCGACCGCGGTTCGCATCCGGGACCCGGTGGCTTAAAACTCACGTCAGGCACGTGTGCGTGTGTGCCCAAGATCCCGAGAGGAGAATGGAGAAGGGATTGCGGCATGACCATCCCCCCTGGGGGATGATTTCTCGCTTTCTGTCTCTATGTCTCTCTCTGTCTGTCTGGCGAATACACGTGCCCTGTAGCGAAAACTTCACAAAAAAAGAAAAGAAAAGAAAAGAAAATTATAGTAATTCTGGTATTTGCACAGAAATTACTGTGTTACTGCATATCGATGTCTTTATTTCTTTCTTTCTTTCTTTCTTTAGGTTACTGCATATCGATGTCTTTATTTATTTATTTATTTATTTAGCATGATTGTATTTATGTATTGGTGTGAGAAAAGGGAAGAAAAAAGACAGTAAATACAACACAAATTGATTATCATGCAACCCATTTTCTAATAATCACTTTGCAAGTATTTGCTTGAATAGTTGTCACTGGTCTGGCTCCAATTTATTGTCAATATCAAGGCTATAATTCTGTTCTTTATTTTGAATAATTATTTTATTTTATTTCTTAATAATCTTAAATTTGATCAAAGAGACAGAGACAGAAATCAGCCATGGTTGGTCATGTGGAAGTCCAGCACCTTAACCACTATGCCACTTGCCAGTCCCGGTTATTCTATTCGTAACCACAACACTGATTAATTGATACTTTAACATCAGTAAGGTGGTTTTATTAAATAAAATACAAGTATCATTGAGGAGCTATTTACTATAAATTTCACTGAGAATTTTCTGTTTAACCCAAAGCCCAGAATAAGATATAATATAATTTATTTTCCCTTTATTCATGTCTAAGAAAATAATAAAATCAAGCAATTTTAAAAAAAGAAATATCCAGATTGCATATATTGAGTTCATATTCTTATTAGAAACTTTATTCAACAAATGAATAGATTCATTTGTAAAAATGAAAGATTATAATTTTGGAGGACTTGAGAAAAAATGAATTTTTTTAATTGTAAACCAGAAGGAGGAACCAGAAGGAGGAAGCACCCTTCATGTTCAGACTCAACAGAAAGTAAGGATGCTATTGAATTTATCATACTCTGTCATGTCAGAAAGATTTTTTTTTTTTTACATTTCTTTTTTTTGGGAGAGGTTTTTGCTTTAGGGCTTGTGCACTCACCAGAAAGACAGAGAGAGACAGAGAGACTGAAAGCGAGAAATCACCCCCCAGGGGGGATGGCCATGCTACAGTCTCTTCTCCTCCATTCTCCTCTCGGGATCTTGGGCACACACGCACATGTGTCCAGTGTGAGCCTAAGCCACCGGGTCCAGGACATGAACTGTAGTTGACTGCATGGGAGTCCAGTGACACTGCCATTACCCCATCTGCTGGCCCCATGTCAGAAAGAGTTTTTTTCTTTTCTTTTTTTTTTTATTTATTTTATTATTTTGTATATACTTTCAATCATATTGTTTGGCTTACAATGAGACCATTTTGATATGTGCACATTTCTCCCCAGACCCGTTGATCAAAATATCTTCAGCAGATAACACCACACCTCCCCATCCCGTCAATGCTCAACCTCTGTATCCCTTCTCTAAATGTCCTTCGTTAGGACCCACTCCTTAGGAATCAAATTGAAGGGATCTCACAGGCCAAAAGGGGTGTTTTGAGCTTCAAAGTGAACACAATAGGGGCTTGTCTGTGATGCAGCAGCAAAATATGATACTCTGAGAAGCTGACCCACATGGGTAAGTTCTGGGTTCTCCGTCTGAGACTTCTTGGTTATATCAGGCTTGCGTATGCACAAGACCTGGGACTGGCTAAAGTTTGGGTGAATCTCGTCATTGAGACCCTACTGAGAGTGCCGTTCCTGTCTCTCTTGCTTATGAAAGTAAAAAAGAAAAAGTATATATTTTTAAATAACCGCAATGGAGTTTCAACACATGAATTTGTAATATTGAGAGAAAAAGAAATCAATTGGTCACCTTCTGAGTTAATAGGTAACAAATGAATTGTTCAGAAAATTTGATAAACAAAACAAAAATATAAGGGATTTAATTCTCTCCTGTATCAACTCTGCTCCTGGGTAACTGAATAATGGAAAAAATATTATAGTCTCATAATATTACTCAAAGTAAAACTAAAAACAAAACTAGTTTATTGAATAAAAGACCTATAGTTGAGCCTATAAAGCAGGGATTTATAACATCAAAAGAAAAATTCTTGTGCCAACCCTATATATTCAGCAATTAAGCTATGTGCATAGGAAGCTGAATCCCACGTGGATGATCACAGTTCAAATCCCAGCCCCAGTGGCTTGAAAACACATTAGATGCATACGTATCCATCTAAAATTCTGGCAGGATGGATAAATAGAGAAAAAGAACCTCAGTGTGATCACAACTCATTGAGAAGGCATTTTTTCCTCTCTCTGGTGAGTACACATGGCCTCTGATAATAAGTAAGTAAACAAATAAAAATTTAAAAAGACTAGCCAATATTACATATTGACAAATTAAAGAACAAAAATCCACCAGCAGTCTTGGCAAATAAATTAAATTTGTATTTGATCAAGCCTCTGGCTCTAGCTTCCAATTACCATGAAAGATAGAGGACAGAGAAACACTGAATTCCTCACAAGTTTGCAATCAAGTCCCAGACTATGAGACATACTAAAAATTATAGCCTGGGTTTGTCAATAACTAAATTACCCCTCACAATGTTAATTCTATCGCAGACTTTGCTTCATGTTCGAAAATACATTAGATGCATACGTATCCATCTAAAATTCTGGCAGGATGGATAAATAGAGAAAAAGAACCTCAGTGTGATCACAACTCATTGAGAAGGCATTTTTTCCTCTCTCTGGTGAGTACACATGGCCTCTGATAATAAGTAAGTAAACAAATAAAAATTTAAAAAGACTAGCCAATATTACATATTGACAAATTAAAGAACAAAAATCCACCAGCAGTCTTGGCAAATAAATTAAATTTGTATTTGATCAAGCCTCTGGCTCTAGCTTCCAATTACCATGAAAGATAGAGGACAGAGAAACACTGAATTCCTCACAAGTTTGCAATCAAGTCCCAGACTATGAGACATACTAAAAATTATAGCCTGGGTTTGTCAATAACTAAATTACCCCTCACAATGTTAATTCTATCGCAGACTTTGCTTCTTGTTCCAAAAGGAAGATCCTGATCTTCAAAGTCCAACAATTCTTGTATACTCTTGGTAAGAAGGGTTCCCATAACCTTCCTAAAGGCAGCCAGAAAAGTATCCATGCAAAGCTCCAATCTGACCACATTTTTATTCCTTCCTCAATCTTAAGGCTTCTTTAATTCCAGAACATGTTACTGAAATTATTTGTGTATTACTACAAATATACAGGAGATCCAGGAACAACGGTTTATTGTGTAAGAGTAATAGGTTTTTCTACAGGATGGAAAACTTAGTGACCAATTATAGGCCCAAATTCTGAAAGTGTTTTTCTTTTCCATCTTGAAGAAAATATAATATACTATATCTACAAGCAAAAAGAGATAATTTTAAAAGTATGTATTTTTTGGCCACCTTCTGAGTTAATAGGTAACAACTTAATTGTTCTGAAAATTTGATAAATGAAGCAAAAATATAAACGATTTCATTCTCTCCTATATCAACTATGCTCCTGGGTAACTGAATAATGGAAAAATAATTATAGCTATCCCCAAACAGTTTACTGCAACCATAACCTCCCCAAATTTATAAGTCTGTGTCTTATGCCTATACAAATATATCTACCAACTAGATTGAGACCATGAATTTGAAACAAGTTCTATGAGTACACTTAAACTATGTAGAGTACTTCTCTGGCTAAAATTCCTTGTTTTATGCCTTCTGTAGTCTATAATTAGGAAATTTATAAAAATTGCTGAATATATGGGAACCAGCAGTTAGCGTAATGGCTATGTCACTGGCCTCCTATGTAGTAGACCACAGTTCGTGTCCCGGACCTGGTGGCTTAAAACTCACGCCGGGCGCACGTGCATGCGTGCCCAAGATCCTGAGAGGAGAATGGAGGAGAAGGGATTGCGGCGTGACCATCCCCCCTGGGGGGTGATTTCTCGCTTTCTATCTCTATGTCTCTGTCTGTCTGGCGAGCGCATGCGCCCTATAACAAAAACAAAACAAAACAAAACAAAACAAAACAAAACAAAACAAAACAAAACAAAACAAAACAAAACAAAACAAAACAAAACAAAACAAAACAAAACAAAACAAAACAAAACAAAACAAAACAAAACAAAACAAAACAAAACAAAACAAAACAAAACAAAACAAAACAAAACAAAACAAAACAAAACAAAACAAAACAAAACAAAACAAAACAAAACAAAACAAAACAAAACAAAACAAAACAAAACAAAACAAAACAAAACAAAACAAAACAAAACAAAACAAAACAAAACAAAACCTCTCAAAAAAAAAATTGCTGAATATAAACACTACTTTCTTAGAATTAAGTCTGTTGGTAGGCAGTATGGTATGTGATGATGGTGGTGATGGGGCAGGGACAAATGTACCATTTTTTTGTTTGTTTGTTTGTTTTAAGTTGTACTCTTGTTTAGGAGGAAAATTTCCTAGTTAATATTACTACTTTCTATAAAATCATCAAAATAGTAAAATTGAAATCTTAAAAGGTATTTCACACACAACAGGTAAGTTTATTTATTTATTTATTTCTGTTGTTTTTTTCTCTAGAGACGTTTTTGCTATAGGGCACAGGTGCTAGCCAGAGAGACAGGAAGTGAGAAATCACCCACCATATTCATCCACATGAAAGAGTAGGGTTTGAAGAAAAACAATTAGAAGAAAAATGGGGAGGAACAGCATTAATGGGACAAAGAAAAGTGCCAATTTCTGTTAAAGATATTTTGTAGTTTAGTTAACTAGACTAGGGAGAAAAGTTCACATGTTGAAATATTCACTTTGTAGGCTAAATAATGTTATTGACTGTACAAAAGAAAATGAAATTAAAAATAAAAAAAAGAAATTACCCACTAGAGAAGATGACCACACCACCATCCCTTCTCCATCATTCTCTGTAATTTTGGGCATGCACGCACAAGTATCTGATGTGAGTTTTAAGCTACCAGGTCTGGGACTCAAACTGTGGACAACTACGTGGGAGTTCAGTGATATAACCATTTATGGCATCTGCTGGTCCCAACAGATATATCTTATCAATTATTCAAGCAAACTAAAGAAAATTGGGGCATGGTCATTCTCTACAGCTTATAGATCTTTTTATCTGGGACTGAGTTCTGAATAGCAATTTAATTTAATGTACAGAGCTTAAATGACAATAAATTTCAGGAAATGAAAATTCAGTTAGAACAGAGCTTACTATTTGTATGTGTTGTGTACTAAAGGCTAGAAATTGTGGTTAAAGAGAAAGTTTAATACGTGTGTGTGTGTGTGTGTGTGTGTGTGTGTATTTTTTTTTTCTGAGACAGAGGTACTGGTACATCTTGCCAGACTTTGATTTTCTTGGCATGAGAACATATAACATCTACTGTCTTTGAATTTTTAAAAAATATACTATATCATCATTAACTATATTCACCATATGGTGAATATATCTCTTGAACTTATTCCTTTAATCTAACTACAAGTTTATACTCTTTAACCCAAATCTCCCCAGTCCTCACCTCCATAACTCTGTCAGGTGCAATAAATCAGTATTTTCTCTAGTTCTATGAAATAAACGATTTTTTAGGTTCCACATATAAGTAAAATCAACTGATGTTTCTTTTTCTGTGTCTGGCTTATTTCACTTAATATAATATCCTCCATATTTATCCACAATGTCACAAATGACAAGGTTTGCTCCTTTTTATGACTTAATAGTATTCCATTGTGTATGTGTGCAATATTTTCTTCATCCATTCATCTATTGATAAACACTTGGGTTGATTCCGTACTTTGGCTATTGTGAATAGTTCTACAATAAACATGAGAGTATGGATGGCTGAAAAAGAATATTTCACCAACCAAAAGCCCTCCTTGTCATTTCATGTGCATTTGATTCTGACACTAATTTAGATTCACTTGTACAATTTTCATCTCAACCAAGGGAAGTCATTTTTAAAAGTCAGAGCTCTCTGCTCTCTAAAACATCAAAAACTGTTTCAATCTTAAAAACTTTGCATACATTTCACCCCCTTTATGGTAGATTTGTCCCAATTAGATTACTCTATAGTGCATAGAAATGAAAGATTTATATGACCAATTAATTTCTAAAAGTTTTATAAAGGAACCAGTCAGGGACACAAAGAACTTCAATTAAAATCAAACTATTGTAAAAGGGTAATTATCTTTCTTTTTGAGGGAGAAAAAGCCTTCAAAAAATTAGTCACACATGTGCTCACATACACACATGAAACAGAGAACCAGAAACATTTTTTTCAACTTCAGATATTTATCAAATATGCATCCAAAGACCAATTGGTTACATATTAATATAATTCACCAGTCAGTTGCAGCAGGATCAGGTTCAGAGGTTGAGTAGCCATGAATAATCACACTGAGATACTCCTTGACTCAAGACTTGATTTTTATTCCATATTTTATTTTTATTTATTAATTTTTTTGGTAGTTTGAGTTCACAAAGGTGTACAGGTAGCACATAGTCATTAAGGGTTTGTGTTAGTAATTAAATGATATATAATTCATTTTTTATTATGTAATTTGTCCACTTTGTATTTCAGGCATTATATAGAAATTAGTCACATATGTTTTAAAATCATGTTCTTATGATATGGTGTCATAAGAGAAGGGTTTCCAAAGTACCAAGAGATATCAGAATCCTCAAGACAAAGCATAAACAGAAAGATATAACCAGTGTTGCCAGTCACTTGAGGAAAGACCATATGGTCAGATAATATAACATAAACAAACCTCCCACGATTACTGCTAAAGAGAAAACAAAATCATGTTCATTTACAAAATAGAAACAGACTTGGCTGAGACACAACACAGAGTCAGAAACAGTAAGATTAATCTTAAACGGGACATGGAGACACACATCTGTAATTATAGCTACTTAGGAGGCTGAAGCAGGAAGGTCACAAGCACTAGGCTAGCCTGGACAACACAGAAAGACTCCGTCTCAGTAAACAAAGCAACCAACAAACCTACATTTAGTTCAGGAGCTATGAAAGATGGGGTCTAAGTGTACAACACACATATTACTTTATAGAAGTAGGGCCAGCAGTTGGTGTAGTGGTTTAGTGGTTAAGGTGTTGAACTCTCATATGGCTGACTATGGTTTGATCCCAGACCCAGTGGCTTAAGACTCATGTTGGGTTCATGTGTGTGCATGACTAAAATCTAGAGAAGAGATAGGAGGAAAAGAGATTGAAGCATGGCATCCCCTGGGAGACAACTTCTCACTTTGCTTTTCTCTATCTCTCTTTGGTGAATGAATGCACCCTGTGGCAAAAATTTTAAAATTAAAAAAAAAAGCAATACAATTTTTTTTTTTTTAGTTATAGCAAATAATTCTCCCTAGAAATCTTGATATTACCTCTATCAAAGAAGAAGTATTCTGAGGGGAAAAATGTATGTTTACTTGTAAAGTTTTGCAGGGATATTCAGAATTGAAAAAAGATGAAAAAAAAAACAAAAACAAAAACAAAACCAACAGGGTCCATTTGGTGGCATGATGATTAAAATGGTTGGATCCCACATGGCTGATTGTATAGTTTGAGTCCTGGACCTGACAGCTTGAAAAACACACTGCTCATGTCTGGATACCTTCCCAAAATCCCAAGAGGAGAAAAGAAGACACGAGATTGTAGTGTGGCCAATCCCCATAGTGGGAGATTTCTCACTCCTGCTTCCCTCTTCCTTTCTCACTCTGGTGAGTACAGGCACTCTCTGGCAAACTTAAAACACAGACACACAGACACACACACACACACACACACACACACACACACACAAACAAAAATAACAGATTTGTAGAAGGAATAAAGACCACTAAAATAAATTAATCAAAATTTATGATAATATCATGTAAGACTAGCCTATGAAAATTTGAAGCTCCCCTGCTCCCCTCTTCTGCACCCACTGAAAAGTCTGGGCTGCAGGATTCTGGAGCATGTTACTATAACCCCTTCAAAGTATGTAACAAATTGCCTTGAGCTCTGAACTAGTAAGAATGCAGTAAGAATTGAGTTTCTTTGGATTTTGTAGAGAACGTGTACCACATTTGTTTGTGTTTATCTGGGCTACTTATATAATGATTGGTAATACTCTCATTTTAAATAGCTACTCAGAGTAAGAAAATGTTCTTTGTTTATTATGGGATGAAGTGCTAACATATTTTTCATTTAGTCTGGATCCACCTGTTCTTGAAATAACTATTAATCTAACTATGCTCTATGTAATTTTTGGCTGGTTCTATTAGGAGAAATATAACCTAAGTCTTGATAGTTTTGAAGCAAAGTAATCAATATCTTAGAAAATAAATATTTTCTTTCAGTTAAGTAGTGAATATTTATAATACTAAATTGTTTCTGGATGTTTAGTCTAGAGCTTGTATGTTTAGCTATGCTAACAATTTTTAAGTCAACTTTTTTCTTATTTATGTATCCTTGTTTTTCTAAATTATTAATTCTGTGATATGCCATGAAATCTTAGCCCAGAAAAACTGCACTTTCATGTCGTAGTTCCGATTCTAACTCCTATATAAGACACACCTAAAGTGTCAGAACTGTGAAGCAAATTTTACTTTGTCAACTCTCCATAATACTTAAATTCCAAAATTTTTAAAAATATATTTAACTTGATTGATATGCATGGTAATCGTGCAGGAAAATGAAAAGTTATACACCGTAAAGAAGTATGTGATTAAATGTAATATAAAATAATAATAAAAACAATTAAAAGAATATATTTATCACATAGTCCTTATAAATGTTATTGTTTAAAGATTTTTTTCCCCCTGTAGGGCACATGCACTCACCAGAGAGAGACAGAGACATACAAAGAGAGGGAAAGCGAGAAATAACCCCCCAGGAGGATGACCACTCAACATTCCTCCTTTTCCAATCTCCTCTTGGGATTTTGGGCACACACACATGTGCTCAATGTGAGTTTCAAACCTTGGTCCAGGATTCACACCATGGTCAGCCATGCAGGAGTTCAGCATCCTAACCGCAAAACCATCTGTTATCCCCGTGTTACTGTTTTTATTAAGATGGTGAAAACTACTCCTAATGAAATTTCCTCAGCAGTCATAGTCATATTTTAGTTCAATAAAACACTTAATCTCAAAATATATTTAATTATATTTATTAAAATTTCAATGTTGGGACTAGCAGTTGGCATAATGGCTATGTCACTGGACTCCCATGTAGTCAACTGCGGTTCGAGTCTTGGACCTGGTGGCTTAAACTTTCTTTGAATATCATAAAATTTTCACAACCAATTAGATGATGAAATTATTAAATAAATATATATTGCTTGGGAAGAGAAGAAAGAGAAATTCAAATGTTCAATCCAGAATACCTATGCTATCAAAATAATTGTTATTCTGATACAATTTTTTATATTAAGCATTATAAATATATATATATATATTTATATATAATGAGATTTTTGTTATAGAGTGCATGCATTCACCAGAGAAACAGAAGGCAAGAAATTACCTCCCAGAGGGATGTCCACACTGCAATCCCTTCCCCTTCAGTCTCCTCTTAGGATCTTGGGTACAAATGCATGCATGCACGCACATGAACCCTGTGTGAGTTTTAAGCCTCTGTGTCTGGGACTAGAATTGTCATCTATGTGGGAGTCCAGCAATGTAACCATTATGCCATCTGCTGGTCCCAGCATTGTAAAATACATTATTAAAAGATGACTAAATGTAAAGGAATATGATAAATATTAAATTATATTGATTTTCCTAAAATGTGAATTTATTGATCTTGAGATATGGTAAGAGTCTGACATATGTTGAAAAATTAACATTCATAGATAAGCATAAAAATGAAAATAGCACTCTCTAAGGATGACATAGGAATAGCCAAAAGGCATATGATAAAATGCTCAACATCCCTAATTGTAAGGAAAATGCAGATCAAAACAATGGGATACCACCTAACCCCAGTTAGAATGACTAAGATTAAAATAATAATAATAAGTGCTGGCAGGGATGTGAAAAGGGAACTCTCCTACACTGCTGGTGGGAATGTAAATTGGTCCAACCACTGTGGAGATCAATTTGGAGATTCCTCAAAAATCTACAGATAGAACTACCATATGATCCAGCAACCCCACTCCTTGGTATCTACCTAAAGGATGGAAGAATCCTTAGTTAGAAAAGTACTTGCAAATCGATGTTTATTACATTATTTTCAATTGCTGAGACATGGTACCAACCCAAATGCCCACGAACAGAGGAATGGATAGAAAAGTGTGGCACATGCACTCTATGGAATACTGCTCCGCCATGAAAAACAGCAAGACCCTGGCTTTTGAAAGAAAATGGACAAATATGGAGGATTTACTGCTGAATGAAGCAAACCAGGCTATGAAGGAGAGACATCGTATGTCTCTGCTTAATATGTACCGACTGTCCAGACTCTATGGCCGAAACTGAATGACTAGACAATATAAAAACTAGACAATATAAAAACAATGGAAAATGGTTATACATACCAGATATAGTGTGGGAAGAGGGTAGGTAAATAAGTAGAGTCTGAGGAATGACATTAAGGAGAAAAACAGAAAGGCAAAGCTTTAATGAGACAAAGAGATGGGATATTATCTGTTGAAGATAACTTTATAGTATTATCAACTGGACTGGGGATAAATGCACACATGTTGGAATATTCACTTTGGAAGCTAAATAATGTGATTGAGTGTATAAAAGAACTTGAAATAACATAAAACAAAACAAAACAAAAAGAAAGTACAAAAATATTTTATAGTGATTATCTTTAAGATACTTTTACTGTTTAAAAATAAAAATAACTAAAGATTTTGAGTCACTTGATCCCAAATTCTTGAATTAAAATAATTTGTCTGCACATCTAGCATATTTATCCTAACTCTCCTTCTCTGATTCATTTGTAAAATTATTCATAGTTGTGATAAGAGAGAGATATCTAAGAACTGTAGGGTCGGTGTCTGGAGTGAGACTAGTACAATGGAACAGAAAAAAAAAACAAAACCTTAAACATCTATCTCTAAATGTCTCAACTCACTCTGCTCAGCAATCCTAGAACAGCTTTTATTATCTAGTGAATTATAAAGGTATTTAGAAAATGATAATGCTCATCAAAATCTATTTTACCAGAATTACTTCTTGACCAATCTTGGCTCCTTCTTCCACTGCCTATGGACTCCAAGCTCTGAACAGGGACATAATTTATATGGAGAGATTGTGACAAAAGAAAAAGGAAATTTCCAGGGTTATTTTTCATTTTACTGCTTTTGTGAATACAGTGCAAATACCAAGCTCTAATGCCAATAAGTGATTTATTTAATTAACATTGAAGCATGATTTTTAAAGGTCCATAGGACATAGATGTTATACTCCTGTTTAAAAGGCCTTTGTGATTCAAAATATTAAAATTTTACAATTCTTAACTTTAGGTCCTAACATCAAAGATTTACAAATCTTACTGATTGTCCTTAAGTATAGGTGACCATGTTAATCTAAAATGGCAAAATATAGTTTTAGTATTATAAAAATTTAAAGGTAGGGGTCAGCAGGTGGCATGATGGTTAGATTGGCTGAATTCCCACACCGGTGATAATGGTTTGAGTCTCAGACCCAGTGGTGTGAAAAGCATGCTGGGCATGGGTGCATGCATGTGTGTGTGTGTGTGTGCCCACGATCCCAAGAAAGAAATGGAGGAGAAGGGATTGCAGTGTGGCCATCCCCCCCCCTGGGGGGGGCAATTTCTCCCTTTCATTATCTCTGTCTCTCTTTAGTAAGCACACATGCACTATGGCAAAAACCTAATAAAGAAAACAATTTGAGAGGCATATATTATGATCTAATAGTTGGTAGCATATTATGTACCATTATATAAAGGCATTGTGAGAAACAGCTTGTGAATCACTACTTTGATTGTTAAAAATAGAGTAAATTGGGAACCAGCAGTTAGCGTAATGGCTATGTCGCTGGACTCCCATGTGGTCGACTGTGATTCACGTCCTGGACCCAGTGGCTTAAAACTCATGCCGGGCGCGTATGCGTGTGTGCCCAAGATCCCAAGAGGAGAATGGAGGAGAAAGGATTGCGGCATGACCATCCCCCCGAGGGATGATTTCTCGCTTTCTGTCTCTGTCTCTCTCTGTCTGTCTGGTGAGTGCACACACCCTATAGCGAAAAACCTCTCAAAAAAAAAAAAAAAAAAAATCAAAACCCACCAAAAAAAAAAAAAAAAAAAAGTAAATTGAGGAGTCAGCAGGTGGCATGGTGGTTAAAAGCACTGGATTTCCACATGGCCGGCTGACTCCTGTTCTAGTCCTGGACTTGGTGACTTGCTTTCTCCACCTTCCCTCTCTTTCTCTCTCTCACTCTGTCCCTGTCTGGTCAAATAAAAATAAATAAAGTTAAATAAAATAATTCTTTTAAAAGAAGAGTAAATTGAGAGAAACACTGAATGATTTATAAGAACTAGTGAAATAAATATCTTTAAGATTATTTTTAAATGATGTTAAAAACCCACAAAATGACTATCTTTTCATCTTCTTTGGGCAGCCAAGCCCAGGAAGCTCCTCCTGAACTTTAAGGTGGTTGTTCTTCAGTATGAAAATCAATTACTTGGCCCAGAGTAAGTGACTGGAGTACTAGACTGAAGTGCTGGAAGCCACATGGCCAACGGGGGATTTGTATTCTCAAATGAAAACATACCAGGCGCTGTGGGTACCCAAGATTCTGAGGAATTGAAGGGCTGTGGTAAGGGATTGCAGCATGAGGAAACCATATGAAAGTTCTATTCTCTCACACACACTCTAGAATTTAGAAACAAACAAAATTCTCCTTTTAATAGGCTCAAATTTTCTTTACATTCCTTTCAGTAATTCCTCTACCCTAACCTCCTTTTCTATTGTGAATGTGACCAGAGAATCCAGTTCAGGCAGATACCAGGAAGGGGAAATGGGTTTGTGGGCCATTGTTAAGGAGCGATCTAAAGATGGAGTAGGACCAGGTTGGTTTCTCAAACTATACAAGTGAACACAAAATACTCCCAAATTCTGATATCCATAGGGAACCACTGAGATTATCTTTTTAAACCCTTCTTTTGATATGCATATGTGTAGATATAACTGTATACTGTATGCAGTTATTAATATGGTATAAGCTGTATGCTATTTGAGATGAATAGAATTGTGTTGTTTAGGTTGTTTTCCAATTAGCAATATGTGATGACTATGCTTCCATATGAAGAAATAGAGGTTTGCTTAATGGTAATATCCAACAATTTGAATCATTGACTTTTTGATTTTGCACACTAATAGTATTATTAGTGTCCATTCATAATTGTTACAACAGTATCTGAAATTTTTCTCATTTATAGAACTTGCCTATACTAGATTTTATTATTTTGTTTAATCTCTGCCAAACTACGACTGTTAAATAAATTTTAAAATTTAAATAACTAAAAAACAGAAATGGGACTATTTACCAAGTAATCTTCTAATCATTTTATTGACTTCTAGGAACCTTAAAGTTTCCTCTGAAAAGCATGCTAATTGCACTCATTTTGTGACCTAGGCTTTCCTGTTTTGCTAAATATTTATACTATCAAAAAATCATGTATTCACTAGATTTCATATATGATTGGATGCTACAATTAATTCTTATTTTTTCCAATCATTTATTGATTCACATATTTAAGTAGTCAAGCAATAGCACTTATTGGCCATGTAGAGATGTACATGAGAACTTATTTTAAGCTAATTTTAAATTGAAACTCATCCATATTCTTAACTGGGAACTCTAGCTTAATTTATTACAATTGTCAGCCTAAATGTAATATAGCTCTTTATCTTTTTCTGATGTACTTATTTTCATATGTTATCATCATATGATGTATAGATTTATGTTATCGTGTTCACTAGGCCTCATATTGAAATAAACTCCAAGATGGCAAAAATATTTATTTTCTTCACTACTTTTTTCCTAGCACAAATATTTTTCTGACATATGAAATATTCAATAAATAGTTGTTGAATTAATAAATAAAATTATATTAAAATGACAAGGAAAAAGTATGTGAATATGAAGATCAGGGAATTAAACAAAATATAAGTTGAGCTTTAGACAATATGTAGGATTGCAGTGGGGTGGTGGTTCTGAACATAAAGAAGCATATCTAGAGAGGAGATAATGATTTATTAGGCTGTCGTAAAAGTCATGACATATTTTTCTGTGCTTTTTTTACGCAAAAATGCATCATGACTTTTCCAATAACCCAATAGAAGTCCAAAGTTTAAAAAGTGTTAAGGCAGTAATATGACACTCTTCAAAGCTATACCGCATGGGAAGAAACTGGATTCATGTCCAGAGGCTACCCTAAGTGTACTGCGTCTGTATGCGTATGCCAATGATCCTAAGCTGGCTCAATCTGTGGGTGGGTCATAGCTTTAAGACTATATTGGGGGTACTGTCTACCTCTCTTTTTCCCTCCTTCTCTATTTCTCTTGCTCATGGAAGAAGTAAATGAAATTAATAAACATGAAAATGGTAATTTGAACAAAATAAATTATTAATGATAATGTTTATAGTGCAAAATAAAAAGAACCAGTTTAGAACTCTGAAGAATACTACCATTTGGGAGAAACATTGAAAAACTGATCACAACGTCTGTAAAGAATTTTATAACACAGTATTATAAAACTCAATGGAAAAGAAACATTTAAAAGTGGATCAAAAGCTCATGAGTATTCAATTCAATGATGTATGTCAAGAAAATTTGATATCATACTAGAGGTTATCTCTATTTCAAATATTCATGATATATTAGATTTCCTAAGAAAGACAAGAACTACTTCAATAACAATTTTTGCTTCAAGATTGAACTGTGGCTATTGGGATACTTTCTGAGGAAAAACAAGATCAGACTTCCTTACTATTGCATCAGGTGCTAAGAATTGTTGATTAATCACATGAATCACATGAAGAAAATTAAAGTGGGAATGATGAGTGAATAGTAACAATTTTCCTGAGGATAAAACAAGACAATTTATCTGAAAATAATTCAAAATACAGTAAAATATTATTTTACTAATAGTACTAATAGTACTATTTTTTTTGTTTGTTTACAATTAAGCATCCTACATAATTTTGTTATCCAGCACCTTAAGGTAGTGGATATGAGTGCCAATAAATAATTTCATTTTTTAAAAGTTAATTAAATTGAGGCAGATGTCCTGTCTATCTTTTTTCTACTTCTCTTTAGAATCAACAGAGGATAAAAGCACTGTAATAAATTCTTCATATATTGACCCGCTACCTAAAAACTCCTAGCCAAAAAGAAAATTGTAAGGACATTAATAAAATGTATTACAACACACATGACCTTATTTATTTCTGCTTAATGATGTGTTTTCATCTGTAAATTGAGTGATTTAACATTATCCAGGAATCTAATGTTGGTAAGTGGCAACAATGCACTATTTTTACCAAATATATTTACAAATGGCCATCCTATACTTCCATGTATACCCTGATTTGCTTCCAAACAATTAGAAATCCTTTGGTTGCCCTGTTCTTTGAGTGGATCAAAATAGTATGATAGCTACTTGTAAATGTGTTAGTAACCTTGATGGTTAAAAAATGCATCTGCACTCTTAACATTAAATAAAAGTCCAGGCTTTCTCCAGTTTTATACATTTCAACAAGAAATAGTGCTAGAATAAAACTGCAGAGGAAAGCTATAATTTATTATACTCTTGCTGGACGTTAATGATGTGCTAGCAAGTAATAGCACTTTTCTTCATGGCAGATGAAGATATCAGTCGAAGATTACTGGTGGGAAGAAAACATGATACAAAGGTCTATTTCAAAATAAAAATACCCAAATTAGAAATCTTTTCAATGATATATAAGGCTGGTAGTATAATGGGAGAATCTTTGATTTTTTTTTTTCCCCTTAGCAGTTATGAGATTCAGTTACTGAAAGAGTCTTGATAAGATTTGGAAATATTAGAGTTGTTGACTTATCGGAGAACCACAGCTTATCATGTAAATGTAATGCATGCAAATTTACAAAGATAAGAGACAAGCACTTGTATAATCTTAACTGAAAAAAAGATACTTACGAGGTAAAATGGGAATACCCTGAAACTTCATTCTGTTTATCGACTCACTGTGGATATAAAGACTACAAATACACTTTAATTAGAAATGATGCAAAAAAATCCCAGAAATTGTGCAGGGGGTAAAATTCTTTTCACATATAAGGGAAAATATTTTAGAAGGGGTAGTAAAAGAAAAAAAATATAAGTAGATGTCATGTAACGTTAAACCCTCTTCTGTTAGGCTGTTAAGGAAGCAGTTAAATGAATTAACCATGCACAACTGAAACTGTCACCAGCTTTTTTTGAATATTGCCCCTGCCAGGTAGTTCCATATCCATTTCCGCAATTGGGAAGCCTCCCTTTCAGTAAATTTAATCTCCATTTTAACAACGAAATTCCCCACTCTAGACATTGTTATCAATCTGAACTGCTTGATCATTGAAATATAAAACTCCATACATTTATCAATATATTTTTTGGTTACCCCTGTGTATCTCTAAGTTTTTACTATTTTTATTCTAATATATAATTGCACTCTTCTAGTTTCTTAACCCTTTTATTTCTTTCTTGCTCTCATGAATATACTTTCTCCGACTATTTCTTCCAACCTGTATACCTTGGGGCATTGCTTTTTATTTAAGAATTTTTTTTATTGAGTTTTATTTACTATTATTAATTTTTAATTTTACCATAGAGAAACAGAAAGAGAGAGAAAAAGGGAAAGTGAGAAAGCAAGTTGCCAGGTCTGAGACTCCAACACAGTCAGTCATATGGGAGTCCAACACCTCAACCACCATGCCACCTGCCAGCCCCAGGGCATTGCTTTAACCAGGATCTCAGCACTGGCTGTTCCCTCTATGTCTCCACTCTATTTTCAATGAAGATTGAGATTTTCTATATTTTTTATTACTTATGAGTCTTTTGAAAATGCATTACGGGTGGGACCAGCAGTTGGTGTAATGGCTGTGTCGCTGGACTCCCATGTAGTCGACCGCGGTTTGCTTCCCAGACCCGGTGGCTTAAAACTCACGCCGAGCACGTGTGTATGTGTGCCCAAGATCCCAAGAGGAGAACGGAGGAGAAGGGATTGCGGTTTGGCCATCCCCCTGGGGGGTGATTTCTCGCTTTCTGTCTCTCTGTCTCTCTATCTGGCAAAACAAAACCTCTCGGAAAAAAAAAAAGTATTACAGGTGGTTAGCATTCTTTGATGCTCAAATCTTTAAAATTTATTTTCAGTGATTATTTCATTGAGAAACAGATCATTTTCTTCCAACTGATCAATTATCTTTATTTCAGATATTGAATTGCTTTACATATTTGCTCACTATTGTCTGAGGTTTTCTCTAAGATTTCTTTCCAAATCTTACGTTAATAGTTTCCTAATTAGTTTCCTTAGGCAGAAGTACTATCTCCATTACTTTTTTTTTTTTTTTTTTTTTTTTAGGGGTTTTCTCTATGCGCTCGCCAGACAGAGAGAGACAGAGAGACAGAAAGCGAGAAATCACCCCCCGGGGGGGATGGTCACGCCGCAATCCCTTCATCTCCATTCTCCTCTCAGGATCTTGGGCACGAACGCACACGTGTCCGGAGTGAGTTCTAAGCCACCGGGTCCGGAACGCAAACCGCAATCGACTATGTGGGAATCCAATGACATTACCCTAACTGCTGGTTCCCTATCTCCATTACTTTCCAAAGACATCTTTCCACACATCTCTCCAGAGCTGCGTGCTTATTTATGTGCCTGCCTAATTATAACTGCACTTGGATCTAAGAGACTTCTCAAGCTCATCATTTTCAACACTGTACTCCTGATTTTTACCTCCATATAGACTGTTCCACTCTTAGTTTTCTATTATTACTAATATCAGGACTATCTTTCTGTCTGTTTAAAATAAAAAGAGGGTATAATTGTTGACTTATCCCTGTTACTCATAAATTAGCTTTAACTTGGCAAAAAAAGGTTGTTGACTATATCCAAAATGTATCCAGAGATTGAAATAATATAATATCAAAACTAATTGTTCTATGGCAAAAATCTTTTAAAAAAAGAGTAGATATGATCAATATATAAAAACACACATGCGTGTACACACATACACACACTCACACAAAACTGCCACTTAATTTGAAAAATGTGGAGTACTCAAGAGGTGTAGATCTCTCTCTCTCTCTCTGTCTTTTAATTTTTGCCATAAAGTGTGTATGCTCACCAGAGAGAGACAGAGACAGTGAGAGGAAAGTGAGATTTCATGGGAAGCCTGGCCATGTTCCCTTGGGGGGGGGGAATGGCCACGCCACAATCCTTTTTCCTCCATTCTCCTCTCAGGACCTCAGGCAGGCACGCACACACACACACCTGGCATGAGTTTAAGCCACTGAGTCTGGGAATCAAACTGTGGTCAACTACATGGGAGTCCAGTAAAATAGTCATTATGCCAACTGCTGGTCCCAGCTTATAATATCTTTGATGTTTGGTGTCTAAGCAAGTATTGTACAATATGAGGCTAAAAATACTGATTTGGTTAAAATCATACCAATATTTTCTCTGTCTCTTAAGATTCTTTAGATTAAAGGATATTTTGGGAACTCTTCTTGAATTTTGGTTTTCTTTTTCAGATATCTAAACCTACACTATTACATTTCTACTGTAGTCTGGGGGAAATAATAACCTCTTATTTACTGTAACAGATCCTTGGATGCTGCACTAGTGTAGGTGCCACTTTTTTCACTTCTAAACGATTTAGACATAAAGGTTACATTCATTTGCCTGGCTCCATTACACATATGTAAATCTTTCTGTACATTTCAGCAAGACCATAAAAAATTTAAAACACAACAGTAAACCTTAAAATATATAATAAAAAAATCATAAAATTCTTAAGAATAAACAAAAAATAAGTATCAGAGTTTCATGAAATGAGGTTGATGAAGATAATGATCTTCAAGTGATATTAAAAGTACTTGGTATTATATTTTTAAAAAGAAGTTATTTAATGGAACCTTATTTTTTTTTGTTCTGTTTGTTTAGGTGTTTTGGAATGCTTAAAGGGCAATATGGAAAACAAGCTGTTGAAGTTTCGAGGTAAATCTGTTGCGTATGGAGTTAAAATGCAATAGTTTACACAATAAATTATTTTGACCTGAACCAATCTGACAGCATAATCAAGTGTGAAAGGCACTTTGTATATAGAATTGAGAGGTCGTCATGGTTAATCTGTCATTAGAATATAGAGAAGTGGAAGATGCATTCCAAGTTTCTGTCTTTTTGCATATTTACATTAAATGACAACTAAAGAGAGTTTTAGAAGTTGTTCTTTTTTAAACAAGCTATAATTTATGTTTTTATTACTTTAGTGCTAGTCACCTGAAAGGGATATCTAAAATGTAATTTTAGTTGTAAAAATGGACTTGTAGCTCAAATATAAGATCTGTGATTAATAAATTAGATTTTGGGGGAACCAGCAGTTAGAGTAATGGCTATGTCGCTGGACTCCCACATAGTCGACCACGGTTCGCGTCCTGGACCAGGTGGCTTAAAACTCACGCCGGGCACATGTGCGTGCATGCCCAAGATCCCGAGAGGAGAATGGAGGAGAAGGGATTGTGGCGTGACCACCCCCCCTGGGGGGGAATTTCTCACTTTCTGTCTCTATGTCTCTCTCTGTCTGTCTGGTGAGTGTATGTGCCCTATAGTGAAAACGTCTCCAAAAAAAAAAAAAATTAGATTTTGGAGTTCTAACATATATACGGCTTCTGAAGTTGTGATAGCAAATCAGATGTTTTGGGGAACATTGCAAATTAGAGTTCAAAAATGGAATAATTTCCCTGGTTGTTCAGATAGGAAGCAAAGCTTCACAGAAGTAAAAGGAATAGGGATGGATTGGAAGTGGAGGCCTTGTGCTGCATTTAATGGGATCAATTGGTCTCCGACATTGGGAAGTTATCAGATTTAATTTTGAAGGAAGCCAAAAGTATATATTTTTACATGAAGTGTTGTGCTTTTTGGTAATTCTTTTAGCAGCAAGAAAAATGGTCTCTGAATATCTAAAGTGACAAGGAAAATTTTTGTACTGTTAGGTATCTTTACAGAACTGATGAAAGTTTGAAGTGTTTCAGGCTTAGAGAGTAGACAGGAATGAAGGGATTTTAAGTCTTGGCCTCGTAGATGACTTGTCCATATCTTCAACGTAATTGCTGAATTTTTTCTGATTTATTTCTACTTTCATAATTCTATAACCAAAGTTCCACAGGGAAGATTTGATTAGACAAGCCAAAGGCAAACATCTTCTGCCACAGATGTAGTGAGCAGGAAAAGAGTGGGCTTATCCATTTAATAATTGTCCCCATTGCTCTCCTGCATTTACATTTCCAGATGGTGGGAAAGGCACTACTACAACCCCCGCCTAGTATGTAGTAGGGTAAGTCCCTCCTAGGAAAGTGAAGAATGAGTACAAGAAAGCTAAATATCTTTTCTAGAAGAGAGATCAAAGCTTTATTTTAAAACACTATGTGTCAAACAGAGATATTTAGTCCACCTCCAGTTTGTAGGAAACTTTTTACAACATCATGCAAGTGAAGAGAGAAAGAATAAATGTCGTTGGGATATTAAAGACCACAATCAAGAAATGTACATAGTGATTCTAGGTTGAAATGTATATATATTGCCTTCACACAAGACTAATATTCTTCCCTGCAAATTTGGAAGAAAATGATCAGGTATTACTCAGCTCAATATAATAGCTTTTTTCATTAAAAAAGATGGCCAGAAATATGCAGAAATTAATTTATATGCTAGTCTAAAATGTGTTTGTTGGATTTAGGAGCATAGGGATATAATCAAAGTTCTAGGGGGAAAAGTACATGAAAGGATCTAAAAAATAAAAACTTTATGAACATATTGAGACTGAATATTGACAAGATGTTTAGAAGTATTTTATTTTGAAGTAAAATAAGGCAAAAGCTGAGTAGCATACCTGCTTACTCCTACATTGAGAAATCTAGACAAGTCTAGATGACAGGATGGCTTATATAAAGGAATAAACTAATGAAATAGAAGCAAAGGAGAAAATCATTACATTGGAAAGTAAACAGAAAAAAAAGAACAAGAATGTAGATGGAAGGATTAGAGGTAGATAAGAGCACCAGTGCCTTTACTGTCAATAAATGATGCCAAGGAAAACAATGGAAGAAATGGGATTGTCAACTAGTGGAACAAATCTGAAGATGTACCTTCAATGAGCTCACAATCAAAAATAAGAGAGTATCACTTCCTGAGAGTTGGGTATGACCACTAAATACATCTTTGAGATTAGATAATACTTTAAATAGTAGGGAGAATGAGCAAATTTTTCTATTTTGAAGAATTCAGTACTGTCTCCTCTATCAATCAATGTTGGGAAACTTATTTGTCATGATTTCCCCCATTTCTCTCCTCTAACTTGTATCTGTTTGGTTTCTAAATTCTGTCAAAACCACCAATGAACCATCTCTCTTCTTTCCCGTTACAGACCATATTATTATTTCACAGTGGTCTCTCATTTCAGCTCTTACTTTAGTCCGCTAACTGGAAACATTCTTCATTCCACAACCTCTGCAATCATTTCTTCATAATGTTTTCAGTTATATTTGCAGAACTTAAGTGATACCCCATATGTTAAAGTAGAAAACTATTAGCATGAGCAAGGTGTAGGACTAGTGCCAATCTAGATCTCTATTCTAATCTTTCCACACCCAATCACTATGTTCGCATTAACATTTCCCTATGTGCAGTCAAGATATGCACTTATTTGTTTGATTGTCTAAATTTTACAACATACTTTCATCTCCGTTATAGGTCTCCATTCTTCAAGGTCTTGACAAAATGTCTTATCTACTATTAAACATATTCTTTCCTTCCTTTATTTTATACATCTTGAGTAGTTTCCTCTACATTTCCACGTGAATTGGCATATGCTTTTCACATCATGCTTATTTAAAAAGATGTTATTTAAAATGTTTATGTGTATATCACTTCCACTCCAATGTCTTCTACATGAACACCTAGTTAATACCTACTAAGTGGGTATTGCATTTCCCAGTAAATATTCTGCTTTTTCATTTTCTAAAATAAAATATTCCATCATTTTGATTTTGATTTTGTTTACTATTTTATTAAGCAGAGCATAAGCTCAACCCTAACATACTGATAGCCTGTGGAGCAAAGTAATGTTAAACTGGTTTTAGTTGCCTTTTCTGAAAAGCTGATGTCAGGATAGAATAATACCCACATTTACTGCAGGTCAGCATACAGACTGTGAACATACAGTTTTTCTTCAAATGTTTTTACCCCAAATATTGAGATATTTGAGCAGTCCTAGGGTATATTTACTCAGAGTAATTATTCTTAAAATCCAATTCATGTGTGTGTGTATGTGTGTGTGTATTTGTGTGTGTCTGTGTGTGTCTGTGTGTGTACGTATATAAACAGAGGTAGGTTTATCTGCCCAGATACAGTTTAGAGATTCTTTAAATAGGGCCAAAGTTTGTGAGTATAGGAAAAAACTTAATTTTCCATTTTTATCTTCTTATAATTGATTTGCCTAGGGGAAAGGGTAGCTGCTGTTGTGAAAAAATTTTAAAATCATTCTGGATAAATAATAAAGTGCAGATTTTATACAGAAGATAAAGTCAATGTGTAATATTTATTGTTACTAAATGTTTCAGAACTTTAAATATTGAAATTCCTAAGTTAGTATTTATTATACATGTTTTAAAGTTATATTAATTTGATGAATTCACATAAAAGTAATTATTGTGCATTTGTTATTTAGATTTAATAGTACTGGTGCTTAAAGTAAGTAAAGAATAGAAATCATATTAATATCCAATATCTACCTAATTTACATTGCTTCAGTAATGCATTTGATTTCATAAATAGGAGCTAATTGATAGTTCCATATACGCATGTAATAGAGAGTTAAGTAAATAAAATCATATTGTACAACTTCATCTTTATTTTGATAGCCCCCATGAGTCTGTTCTTTAGCACTTACTCCATTGGTATGAGTCAAATATCAAAAGTCCTCTCACCATTTTCAGTCACAAGACTATCTGCATCTAACTCATTTGCCCAGTCCAATGTAATAGTTAACCCCCAAGCTTTATTCCAAGATAAATTCCCCTTGCCCAACTTGAGACTGGTAGTTGCCAAATCTTTTGGAAAGAGAAAATCTGAGCCAGTATGTTTCTGTCTAGTTCTCTACTCCTCCTTTGCCATTAACTTAATGCTTCTGGTGACCAGGTATGAAAGGAGATAGTGAAACTAGATATAAGATACTAAAAGGTCCTTCTTCTCCGGCATTATGCAATTAGGCTTCATTGCCTTGGGTCTTGATGGTTACCAAGCTAACACATCCTTGGTTTCACAGATAATAAAAGCAAGCTCCTGTTTTTAGAGCTTATTTGTGAATTCTTCAGAAACACCAACTGGGAATATTTGACTAAAATTATTTAGATATATGTGATATACATTCTTCTTGATCATCAGTTATGTTCATCCTTTCAGTCCCAAGAAAATTGCCATTTATTATGATTTGTTTTCTGGTTGATGAAGATTCTTGCTCTAAATTACACTATTAGAATAATTTATGCATTTAACAGAAACAGAAATGCACATAGATGGGGGTAATGGGGTATAGAATGACATACCCCAACTTGAGTGAAAAGAACAGTTCACCTATACATACATATCATATATATTGGGCGTTGGAAAAGTCATGACATATTTTTATATATTTTTCTATGCAAAATTCATGACTTTTCTGATGACCCTATATATATTCTCAAATGTTTACTTTCTTGAAAACTATGAATCTGATAATATACTTGATCTGATTGTCACAAATTGCGTGCATGCTTTGAAAATCCATGCTATGTCCCATAATGATGTACAATTACATTAAATAAGAAATGATAGGGACCAGCAGATGGCGTAGCAGTTAGGTTGCCCTCAGGCAAAAATCTTTTTTTTAAAAAAGGAAATTATAAAATAAAATAAAAAAGACTACAGGTTATATTTCCCTGATATGTGACATATATTTGGTATATAAAACAAACCACCGAAATAGAAAATGAAAATGGAGAAAACTTATGCTTGTTATTCTCTACAGTCAGTGGATATGTACACCAGTAAGACTGACTACTATACAAAATTTAAGCATGGAGACTTTTGCTCTAGAAGAATGGAAAAAATTGTGCTTAAGATATCAAATTTAGGGGCTTGTCCTATTGGACAAGTACTATAAAAGAAAAAAAAATAATGATTGCATATGTAGTAAAGGTTGATAGTTATAGATATTTCTTTCACTGTCTCCACTTCTAATATATTCTTAATAATTATTTAGTTTGGTAAATTTATTATTATTTTTTTAAATTCACCAGAGAAAGCCAAAGAGAGGGAAAATGTGAAAACAAGTCTTCAAGCCTGAGACTCAAACTGCAGTCAACCAGGTGGGAGTCCAATGCCCTAACTACCATGCCACCTGCTGGCAGTTCATGTATTTTTCTCTTTTAATTTGCTATTTAATGTCAAGTTCTCCTAGGCATAGGGATGCTTAAGAGTTGTTCTCCTAGAGTTCCTGCATACTAAATAAATATCCTATCTAAAGTGGAGATATGTGTGTATCCATAATAAACAGAACTATACATACAACTGTATTTTGTGTTATGTAACTAAAGGCTAAATAGTGTCACTTGGTTAAATCACTCAATTTTTCAGACATATTCTTGAACATTTAAATAGTTATTTTAGTTAAAATATATTTGGAATAGCTAACAAAGATACATTTGCTCGGTTAATCTTAAAATAATCAATTGAAGTACCATCAGCCAAAATAACTTACGAGAAACCTTTTAATGCATGCATTTTATTCCAATTATTTTCATATGTCAGAAGTTATTGTTTATTTCTGAGACCAGCAGTTAGCATAATGTCTATGTCGCTGGACTCCCATGTAGTCGACTGCAGTTCAAGTCCTGGACCCAGTGGCTTAAACTCATGCCGGGCGTGTGTGTGCGCTTGCCCAAGATCCCGAGAGGAGAATGGAAGAGAAGGGATTGCAGTGTCGCTAGATTCCCAGGGGGGTGATTTCTAGCCTTCTGTCTCTCTGTCTTTCTGGTAAGCGCACGCACCCTATAGCAAAATCTTCTCAAAAAAAAAAAAAAAGAGAAGTTTTTGTATATTTCTGTAGTTGTTTCAAAATGTGTTGTTCTGGGAACCAGCAGTTAGCATAATGGCTATGTTGCTGGACTACCATGTAGTAGACCGCGGTTCACGTCCTGGACCCGGTGGCTTAAAACTCACACCGGGCGTGTGTGCGTGCATGCCCAAGATCCCGAGAGGAGAATGGAGGAGAAGGGATTGCAGTGACCATCCCCCCTGGGGGGTGATTTCTCGCTTTCTATCTCTCTGTCTCTCTCTGTCTGTCTGGCGAGTGCACACGCCCTATAGTGAAAAACCTCTCAAAAAAAAAAAAATGTGTTGTTCTAATTTATCTTGACTGAACAGATGCAACGATTTAGTGGCTCCATATAGCTTATGTATTTATTGTTCTGCTTTATATTTTCTTGACCTAACTTCCTCTTCTTTACTCCCTACTAAAATTTACCTATATTCAACAATTCAGTTTAAATATCTCTCTTTCTCTTTCTCCCTTTTTAATAAAACATCAATTGTTTCCCCATTGTGTTTACTCTGTAGTGTTTCATTCTATAAGAACTTTCAGACAGTGGTACTGCAGTAAAATGTAGCACTCTGCAAGGCTGACCCACAGAGGAAGGTTCTGGGTTCACTTCCAGAGACATCCAAGGATACTGGGTGATGTAGGTTCCCATCAACTGTCATCAGCGACTGACTAAGGCTCGAAGTTAATCAATTTTAGTACACTGTTGGGGTGCATTTTTTCTATGTGTCTCTCTCTTGAACTCTTATGCTCAAGGAATAAATAAATAAATAAATGTAAACAATAAAAAAAATCTTCTGAAAATTATAATATTCAAACTACTGTTTAAATAAGTATTAAAGAAATGAATTATATATATATTTTTCTCATTACAGATAACAGACTCTTTTATGGTAAAACTATATGTAATTATTCTGTAGGAGTACATGGGAAATAAAGTTCATAAATAAAAAATTTAATAGTAATTATTTTTCTTTTTTCTTTCTTTTTTTAATATGTGGAGGGGCTGGCAGACTGCATGATGGTTAAGGACACTTGACTCCCACATGGCTGACTGTGGTTCCAGTCCCAGATCTGGTGCCTTGCTTTCTCACTTTCTGCCTCTCTCTCTCTTTCTCTTGCTCTTGTGTTGTTCCTCTCTGGTCAATTTAAAATAAGTAAATAAATAAATAATCTTAAATAAAATAATTCTTTAAAAATTAGAAGAATAATAAAATTAACTGACTTACATTTTATTTAAACATAAGATCTTCAAAAGTGATGGGAACCAGCAGTTAGTGTAATGGCTGTCACTGGACTCCCATGTAGTCGACCGTGGTTCGCATAGCAGACCTGGTGGCTTAAAACTCATGCCTGGCGTGTGTGCGTGCGTGCCCAAGACTCCGAGAAGAGAATGGAGGAGAAGGGATTGCAGCGTGGCCATCACCCCTGGGGGGTGATTTCTCGCTTTCTGTCTCTATGTCTCTCTCTGTCTGGCGAGCGCATGCACCCTATAGTGAAAATCTCTCCAAAAATGAAAAAAGTATTAATATTCATGCAACATGTATAATTAATTTTCTTTTACTTAGCTGTGTTACTTTAAGAAATACCTATGTCTAGGTATTAATCTTTCACACATAGAGTAAGAAAACCTACACATTCCTTAAACTGGCATAGATTAGCATTGCTAGAACATTAAGAAGGTACATAATAAACCAGGTACTCTTCCAGGACAAGAACTTTGATAAGGGTCTCTGATACAAAGGAAAACAAGACATAAGCTTGCCCAAGAAATGTTCCATCAAGGGTAATATAGAAAATTAAGGCATATTCATTAAAAAATTATATATTAAAATTTTAAAGGATAGGAGAATTGTGAAAAATTACTCTGTCTCCTAGTGCCTGTGTGAAATATTATACAAATATTGAGTAACAAATTCAGGATTTTTAAACTTTTCTCTAAAGTTTAGTAAATGTCTTTCTCTCTTACTACTTTAAATCTAGTGCTTAGCATATAGTTGGTATTTATGATGGATAGCTAAGTCAAAATTTTTCCAAGTAGTGAAATAATAAGTATGTTAGTAAATTAAGTAATATTTTAGGCTTGTAATTAGCAATGACAATGTAATATGTAATTATTATGATGTATAACATAGTTCTTAAATAAAAAATAAAGAGCTAAACTATATTTATGATGACCTGAAAAGATTATACAAGTCAAAGAATACGCTTCTTTTTTTTTACCATAAAATATAACATGATTATATTTCTTTTTTTTTTTTTTTTTTTGGAAATTTTGACATGGTGTCACTTTTGTTCTTTCGGAACCCACTAAATTAAAAAGGTAACAGGATTTCTACTAAAATGTTTAGCAGAATGTTTATAATTTTTATATTTTTATGATTTTAAAAACAACAGTAATGGAAGAGAGACTTTAAAGAATTTCAGAGCAGTATATATTCTGCCTAGAAATCATAGAAAAATAAAAAATGTTTTTTTTTTTTTTTTTTTTTTTTTTTTTTGGAAATTTTGCTATAGGGCACGTGCGCTCGCCAGACAGATAGAGAGAGACAGAGACAGAAAGCGAGAAATCACCCCCCAGGGGGGATGGCCATGCCGCAATCCCTTCTCCTCCTTTCTCCTCTTGGGATCTTGGGCATTCTTCACACACGTGCCTGGCATGAGTTTTAAGTCACCGGGTCCAGGATGTGAACCACGGTCGACTACATGGGAGTCCAGCAACATAGCCATTATGCTAACTGCTGGCCTCACATGATTGTATTTCAATGCATAACTTCTATATAACAAAAAATAAAATATCATGGTAAAATAAATGGGAATAAGACACAGTATTTAATTTTTAATTTGTACTACATGACGCACAACATTAACGTCCTTAAACAAAATGAGCTCTAAGAAGTTCTAAGAAGCTCTAGCTACTTTTTATTACAAAAGATTTTCATTACTGGAATTTTTAAAAAGACTATACGATTGGGATTTTTTTTCTCTATTTTTGAGACACACTGAACTATAAAAGCAGAAAGACTAGAAAGTATTCTAAATTGTAAGATTTGGAGCTTATTTTGCTCCAAAGATGAACATAAAAGTAATTCCCAGGGGTAAAAAATGGCAACGATAGCAACTACATGTTGCTGTATACAGAATATTCTGAAAGAGAGTACAAATCCTTGCATATCTATGTTGTTCCAATTAAGTGTCTGGAAGGAATAGTGCTAGTTACAGCTATGGAAATATAGTTCAGTAAAACTTTGTCCTTAATGTGTGAATTTAAAAATGACAAGACCATAATTAGATTAAAAATCTCAACACAAGAAGAAATTATATTGTTTAAACTTGTATGAGGTTGTTTAAATTTGTATGAGAGAAAGCACAGAACATAGACATATACAAATAATTTAATGCGATCAAGGAAGATCTGTTTAAATAGGATTTTAGCCAGTTACATAGAAAGAAGAAAAAGGTAATTGAAAGTGACTAATATATCAAATGCCAAGGTCTTTTTTTAAATTTTATTTACATTTTTAATACATTCAATCACATTATTTAGCTTACAAGGTGATCATTTCAATATGTGAACATTTCTCCCCAGTCCAGTTGATCAAAATATAACAACACTACCTCCCTGTCTCAACAATGCTGTCTCGGTATCCCTCCTCCAAATGCCCTTCCCCAGGCCCCACTCCTCCACACACACCACATCTGGCATTCACACCCATCTCTTGTGTTTGTACATCCTTTAGCCCATCAGTTTCAGTTATAGAGTGCAGACACTCGCTATATATTAAGTGGGGACATATAGTGATGGAAAGTGGATGAACATGGAGGATATTTTGCTGAGTGAAGCAAGTCAGGCTATTAAACAGAGACGTTGTATTTCTGCACTTAACACATACTGACTGTCTACACTCTATGGTAGAGACTGAAAGACTGGAGGACATAAAGATTTACAAAAGTGTAGTTTTAGGACAATCACTGAAAGACCATAGTAACTGAAGACTAGTAGTAGCAAACTATTACCATCCCTAAACTCAAAACATAGAAAGTATTTAATATCCAAAGCCAAATATTACAGGATATCAAAAACATGATAGAAGACAGAAAGATAGAACATTGAATACAACCAGTAGTCTTAAGATTAATGTGATTTTGTTCAGACATCAAAAGCAGAACTCTGAAGCCACATTATAAGAAGGTAGATAGAGAAATAAGTACTATAGCCCCATAGTCTTTCTCCCTGAAACACTTTCGGTGCAAGAACCCAAATAAGACTCAGAAATATAGAGCATTATTGAGGAACTAATATGAGTCAACTTTCTAGACCAATGAAACGGAAGGATATAGAAAGGATAGTGCAAACATAGAACAAACAGCCATAATTATATTAATTGTTTGGTTAAGCTCCATGTAGTTTGTTTTACAATATGTGCTTAATTATTTCTAGTAATTAATTTATTTCCATCATTTTTATTCTCTTCTTGACAAATTCCCAAGTTAAAGTATTCCCTCAGGTCCAGATGACATTGCATTCCAGATTCTGGTGCTTCTATTTAAGTAGACTAGTAGACTTACCCCTGCTAAAAAGTGATTTCCTCTATCAACTTTTATGTTTTAGAAGTTCTTTGGATTGGGTTCTCTAGAAGCAAACTCTGAGATTAAAATTGTGTACAAAAGGTTTATTAAGGGAACCAGCAGTTAATGTAATGGCTATGTCGCTGGACTCCCATGTAGTCGACCGCGGTTCACGTCCCGGACCCGGTGGCTTAAAACTCACGTCGGGCATGTGTGCGTGCGTGCCCAAGATCCCGAGAGGAGAATGGAGGAGAAGGGATTGCGGCGTGACCATCCCCCCTGGGGGATGATTTCTCGCTTTCTGTCTCTATGTCTCTCTCTGTCTGTCTGGCGAGCGCACGCACCCTATAGCGAAAAAAAAAAAAAGGTTTATTAAGGCAGTGAAGAACCAGGGAAGAAAGTGGGAGAAGTAGGGCAATAAAGAGGAAACCCTTTGGGATAGATATGTTTATAAAATCAGTGATTCATTCTCTTAATTGAATAAAATGTGTCCAGGGGAAGAATTTAAGCATTTATCAGTAACGCAAAGAAACTACTAAAGACTTTAATTATTGAAGCATATTCATAGACCCCTGAGATATGTGTTGTTATTATCTATGAAGAAAGAATTGAACTGTAAAATGAGAGGGGTCTTTAGGTCATCTTTTTATTATAAAACATCCCTGGGAGCCAGGAAATGGCAGGGTGGTTAAGTCATTGACTCCCACATGGCTAACCATGGTTGAAGCTCTGGATTTGCACTTTGAAATTCATCACTCTGGGTCCACTGGCATGTATGCCCAAAATGTGGAGAGGGGAATGGAGGAGAAGGCATTGCAATTGATTTCTCCACACTCTTCCCTCTCTCTGTCTCTCTCTGGCAAATACATATACATATTCATACACACACACACACATACACAAAACAAAAATCTCAAAAATCTCTACCTTTCTTGGTATTTTCAAGGTATGGTTTCTTTTGTTACTTAGTATTTTCTTTTCTCTTTTTTTATGGAGAGGTTTTTGCTATAGGACGTGTGTGCTCACCAGAAAGACAGAGAAACAGAAAATGAGAAATTATCCCCCAGGTGGGCTGGCCATGCTCCAATTCCTTCTCCTCCATTATCCTCTTGAGATCCTGGGCACGCACGCACATGTGCCTGGTGTGAATTTAAGCCACCGGGTCTGGGACTCCAACCACAGCCGACTACATGGGAGTCCAATGACATAGTCATTAGACCATCTGCAGGTCCCCTTACTTAGTGCTTTATACACAAACACACACATACACACACACACATACACATACACACACCTCTTCCTAGTACTCTCTGAATTTCTAATTTATTTTGCTACTTTGAACAGAAGAAACAGATAACAAATTCTATTTAATCTGTGCATTTAAATTCAAATTTAGATAAAAACATAGACTGTATAAGTAGGCAATTCGAAGGTAAAAGGGATGTTATTTTTGACTTGTGGGGTAAGCAGTGGAAGGCATTTGAAAACCACTTAAGACCATAATTCCTTGGTTGACCACAGTGTTTCAAAAGAAGCTTCTCTCAGGCAAGCTGGTGGTGTGGTGGTTAAGGCAGTGATCCCAGATGGCCAACTGTGTGACCCAAGACCTGGACCCAGTAGCTTGAAAAATAGTCCATGTGCATGTATATGTGCACGCATGCCCAGTTTCGAGAGGAGAAAAGGATGAATGTGGTGTTGTTATAATCTCTGGGGTGTAATTTCTTATGCTCCTCCCACTCCCTGCTCTCCATCTCTCTCCAATGACCAAGTCTACCTTGTAGCAAATTGAAAATAAATACATAAATAAATAAATAAATGAAACTCTTTTGGCTTTCACATAGAATGGACAAATGCAAAACAATCCAGCATAAAAACTGTGTTTTAGCTTTCACATAGAATGGTCAAATGCAAAACAATCCAGCATAAAAACTGTGTGATTATGGGGCCAGCAGGTGGCGTGGTGGTTGAGGGCGCTGCACTCCCACATGGGCAACCGTGGTTCTAGTACTTGACCTGGCGGCTCTCCTTTCTCATCTCCCCCCAACTCTCTCTCTCTCTCTCACTCTGTCCCTCCTTGGTTAAATTAAAATAAATAAAGTAAAATAAAATTTTAAAAAATTGTGTGATTATCAGATCTGGAAGCATAAAATCTTTTTTTTTTTTTTAACATCTGTTACCATTGAGGTTCCCATCTACAGGCATAGTAAAAACATTTTACGATGAGTTAAATAATATGTTCACTTTAGAAATAAAAAAAAAAAAAATCATGGAGACCAGCAAGTTACATGGTAGTTGAGGTGCTGAAAACTCCCACATGACTGACCATGGTTCACGTCCTGAACCTGATAGCTTGCTTTCTCACTTTCCCTCTCTCTCTGCATGTGTCTCTCTCTGGTCAAATTAAAATAAATAAATGAATACATAAAATAAAATTTAAAAAAATTGTTAAAAACAAAAATGAAATCATAAAGAAAAATGTGAAAAATGAGCTCAAAGTTTATCTCTGTGATAGACCTATTATAAATGCTCTTAGTCTATTTTTCATTGCTAAATATATTTGAGCCCAGGTGATTTTATAAAGAAGATGAAGGTTTACATACCAGTGAGTCTGGTGGCTTCAGTGTCTGAAGGCTTAGGCCTGCAGCATGGCTGGTGGAAGCACAGAGGGTGACGGGCAAGTGTAGAGAGAAGGCCAGTAGCTTGCACACCCTCTTTCACAGCAACGAACTCTTAAGAGATCTAACATCTCATGAGATCTAAAACTCACTTGGTCTACACAGACATCATTAATTTATTGATGACAAGAATGTCTCTATGATGCAATCATCATGAACTAATCACTGTCCAGTAGTTCTCACAACCTCCCAACTTCAAATTTCCAAAATATGAAACTTTGGTAACAAACCATGGTGTAAAACATTACATACTACTTTCAAAAATTTTATTTCAAACTTTGAGTATGAAGTCATTTCACACACACACACACACACACACACTGGGCAATCTCACCCATACACCCATACATATAAGTATGTATGTATATGATAATACATATATTTTGATCGTGTTATATAAGGAGAGTTTCATTCATTTATCCATGAAGTTTTGAAGTCCATCATATGTTTGAAAGGACTCCCGGCGCTTGCTTTCCAGAAAGCTTTATACCTTAGCTAGCTGTGTAAGACTGATTATTTCATGGAAAATGCCCAGTAATGTGTCCTGTTTGCTTTTTGTTTGTTTGGTTTTTTAAATATTTGTCAGTTTTACACATAAAAAAAAAATGGTATGTCACCATGCAGATGAGCAAATATTTAATTTCTGATATATTTGAATGTTTTTTTATTAGAAAGTTCTTTTTTTTTTATTCAGTCCCCTTGACTATTTTTCCATTGGCATGTTAATGCCTTTCCTTTCGTTTGGTTATCATCTCTCATGTAATGGATAATATATTAAGCCTATGTCTGTCATAGTACATGCATATTTTTTCAAATGTGTTATAGTGTGACAATTTATTAATACTGTCACTGACACAAAAATGTTTAGTATTAGTCAGTGTATAAAACATTTACTAGCAATCACCAGACCTGTTAAATTTTGCTCGGATCTACGAGCAATTCAGAATTCACTTACAATTCATATTCACTCCCACTTTGTATATATTCTGTATCTAGACTTAACAAAGCTAGCTATTTCAGGATCTTGTTCCAGGCCCACTTAATTTCATTCTACATGTATCTGCCTACTTTTTTCCTTGAAAAGCCTGGAGGATAGTCAGGGTCAGACCAATTAAACTAAATGTTACATGGAACTAGCAAGAGGTTAGAAAGTTTGTTTGGTTTGTTGATGACAAAATAGATTGTTTCTTCTTTTAATGAATACAAGCAATGGCAAGCACTTTAATGAATCTATATCCTACCAGGAAAAGCCAAGAAAGTTGCCTTAGGGAGGTCAATTATTTTTTATGACTTTTTAGTGTTCATTTTATAGGGTTGTATGGCCGAATTAATTAGTACCAGGACTATGTAAGAAAGCAGCATGAAAACAGGCTGTTTTACCTAATGTGAGCAAGCATGACATAAAATAATTAAAATACAGTCATTTCTTAAGTGTTTGAAAATGCAATTTTATCTATTTTGGAAAAAACAATAGCTGCAAAATACAAGGTATCATATTAACACATATTACTGAACCTTTATTTGTCACATTTATTTGTCAAAGTTCAGAATTTAATGTTCTTTTGTCCTTCTGATTCTTTCCTATTTATGGTTTTCCAAGAATGTTTCATTCACTTCCTATTCTTTTCTTCAGAATAAATATAATAAATATCCTACTTCTCTATGTGATTAAAGCCATAAAAGAGCATATTCATACATGTTTTTGTGTTCTAATATCAAACAGATGTTCCTTGACTTATGATGGGACCATGCCCCAATAAAACATTGTAAATGGAAAAATACTGTTAAATCAAAAATATACTTGATATAGCTAACCTACTAAACAACCTAACTTAGCCAAGCTTACTTTTTAAGAATTTTTAAATAAATTTTATTTATTATTACTATTTTTTAATTTACTATAAGGGGCGTGTGCTCCCAAGAGAGAGACAGAGAGGGAAAGAAAGAAAGCAAGCTGCCAGGTCCAGGACTAAAACTGTGGCCAGCCATGTGGGATCAGCACCCTATCTGTCATGCCACCTGCTGGTCCCAGCCAAGCTTATCTTAAACATACTTAAAACACTTAAATTAGCCTATGAGTGGACATAATCATCTAGAATATCTCATGTAATTTACAGACCATTATAATAAAAGTGAGTAACAGAATGGTTACAGGGATACTTGAGGTACAGTGTTTATTGAATGCTTATAACTTTCACACTAAAATAAAGTAAAACAAATTATTAAGTCAAACTATGATTAAGTCAGGGACTGTCTGTATGTAAAACCCAACAGATAAATGATATATGATATAGTCATAGAACCACAATAATTCTGTTAGATGTAAAGTCAAGGCTATTGGGACCAGCAGTTAGCATAATGGCTGTCGCTGGACTCCCACGTAGTCAACCGCGGTTCAAGTCCTGGACCCAGCGGCTTAAACTCATGCCGGGCGCGTCGTGTGCGTGTGTGCCCAAGATTCCAAGAGGAGAATGGAGGAGAAGGGATTGCCATCCCTCCTGGGGGGTGATTTCTCTCTTTCTATCTCTCTGTCTCTCTCTTTCCGGCAAGTGCACACGCCCTCTAGCGAAAACTTCTCAAAAAAATCAATAAATAAAAATAAAGTCAGGGCTATCTGGTGAAAGCCACTCCTTTAAATATGAAAGATTTCATATGTTCATTTGAATAATTGCTATGAACTATTTGTTCCACTTTATATGAAAATAATAATTAACATTCAGTAACCACTTTCTGCATCAAAGGGTATTCTCATTTGTAAGCATCTCCAGCAACACGTGCTGGGTTAAGCAGTAAGGGAGTTTATTAGGAGGATGTTGGGCAGTGCAGTGCATAGGATCATTAGGAAGGCTGAGACCTAGCCCAGATGCTAAGTAGTAATAAAATAAAATAAAATAAAAATACCCCAACCTTATTTTGATGACCAGTTGAAAGGTACTGGTATATACTGGTTCACCAAAAACTTCCCCAATTGCCCCCAAATTGTTTCTGGCTATAGTTCTGCCTCTTTTTCCTACATTGTCTACCAAATCTTGAAAAACAATGCTGCTTCTTTCTTTTTTTTTTTATTCATACATTAAATTGCTATACATTATTTAGATTGTGAAGAGACTTCACCCAGCATGATACACACCTCAGTCCAGCCCAGCTGAGACCACCATATTTATCCTCGTCAACAGATAATAAACCTTATCTGTGTCCCACAAGTGTCTTACCTCTCCATTCCCTCCCCTCGCAACTTTCTTACCTTTCCCAGTCAACAGTCCCTGTGCCCACATTATGCCCACATTAGTTAATGCATCTGATTGCCAGAGCTTGGGTCATGCGCTTGTGTGCTGTTTGAATCAAAGGATGGAAAACGAAGCAACTAACATGGTACCCATGTAGTGATGGGCAGTATTTCCTGCCAGTTAACAGTCATAATACACTGTCCACAACAAACAGCAAGCAGAGGCCTGGTTGGTCATAAAGAAAGTTGGACCCAGCCACCACGTGATTTAGGCAAATTAAAAAAACAGTAACAATAAGTAAAATTAAAAAAAAAATCTTAAAAAGAAAGGTAAGCTTGGCTAAGCTAGGTTGTTTGGTAAGTTAGCTGTTATCAAGTTTATTTTTTATTTAGCAATATTTTTCCATTTATAATGTTTTATGGGGACATGACCCCATCATAAGTCAAGGAACATCTGTATTGATGTCGGAACACAATATCATGTATGAATATGCTATTTTGTGGCTTTAGTCATATTGAAAAGAGATTTATTTTATTTATCCTGAACATCGTGATTTGGGTCCAACCACAAGTGGCTCCATGGTATAGTAACACTTTGCAATGCTGGAAGAAATAACGGATGACCTGGTTTTTGTTCTCTAACAACTTGTATATGTTCAGTATGTATGTACGTGAGCCCTTGTTGTGGTTGCTTGTCTTTCTTTCTCTCTCTCTTATGCAATAAATGAATAAGTACAATTTTACAAAAAAATATGAGAAGTCTGGTACTAGCTTCTGGTGTGGTGCATGAAGTGACTAGATCCCACGGAGCCGACTCCTCTGTTCTACTCCTGGACTGGTGACTTGAGAAATATATCAGGTACATTTACATGCATGCTTCAAGTCCTGACAGAATGGAAGAGAAGGGATTGCAGCTTGATCATTCCTCATGAGGAGTGCTTTCTCACTTTCTCTCTCTCTCAATCTCTATCTTTGCAGTGAGCGTGCGTGCCCAGTGGCAAATGTCTTGTTGTTGTTGTTTAAAGAAAATGGAAAAGTCAAACTTTCATCAAAATATCCAAGTGTCATGCACTGTGCTCAGAGCTCTGAAAGGTAGACACAAGTGTTTGTTCTGTGTGTGAGGAAATAAGAAAAGAGAAAAGCTAAATAATAAGTAAAGACCATAAGGTTCATAATTAATTTTCAATAATCAAACAAAGATTTCCTAAGCCTAGGTTATAAAATTACTCCTTAGCAATGTCCTTAAAAAGAAATGGTATCAATTAAATGGTATGTAATTTTTGTTAGTAGCAACATATATATTTTTTAAGGTTTTTGCCGTATACTTGCTGGAGTGACAGTGAGAGACAGTGAGAGGGAAAGTGAGAAACTACCACAAGGGGTGGCCATGTCACAATTCCTTCTCCTCCACATTCTCTTCTCATGATTTTTGGCATGTATACACATGAAACCAGAGTGATTTTCAAGCCACCAGGTCTTGGACTAGAACCACTATCAGTCATGTGAGAGTACTGCACCTTAACCACCCCTTCATCTGCTGACCCCAGTAGCAATTTTTATTATATGGCAAAATAATTCAGATTTTATTAACTTTAAATCCTTTTCACATACAAAATATTAGAATATCTGTCCTGAGGTTTCAAGGGTAGCATTGAATGCAATAGCGATCCATATAATCCAAAGGATTGAGTTCATATTAAAAGAAAATTTTCCTTTCTTTCCTAATTAGACACATTTGTAAACTTATGATTTTAAAGAAATGGGAACCAGCAGTTGTAATGGCTATGTCGCTGGACTCCACGTAGTCAACTGCGATTCGTGTCCCGGACCCGGTGGCTTAAAACTCACGCCGGGCGCGTGTGCGTGCGTGCCCAAGATCCCGAGAGGAGAATGGAGGAGAAGGGATTGCGGCGTGACCATCCCCCCTGGGGGGTGATTTCTCGCTTTCTGTCTCTATGTCTCTCTCTGTCTGTCTGGTGAGCGCACGCGCGCTACAGTGAAAATCTCTCAAAAAAAAAAAAAAGAAATGAAGCTTTTATTTTACTACAAATAAAGAAAGTTTATATTTGTAAAACTGCATTCTTATGTAAGAAATACCAAAGATACATATATTAATTTTCTGACTAAATTGCTGTTTCCCTCTTTAAGGCAATTCATCACATATTCATACATATTTGCTCCTACCTAAAATTGTGAACATATCTTAAAATACCTTAGCAGCTATCAGAACCAAGTAATTAAGATCCTATTTATTTTTAATGATAATATATTACATCTGTAAATATAAAATTCAGGTTCAACATGATGCATTATTGATCTTTAATAAAATGCTGTATTTCTAATAGTAAACAAACCATTGGTCTGTATTTCATTAGAACCGTTCTGTGTAATACATAATCTCTTCTCCCCTTATTATAAGGAACATTACAAGAGAGGATGCAAGAGATGAAAAGTGAAAATCTGTGGTAAAGGTAATGATCTTTGAAAATTTTCTCTAATGAGTAATTTGTGGCTCAGTGGATTTCAAGAGATTATTGGTTTTAGAAATGGATTCTATCAACTAAGGAGATAATGAAAATCATTAGGGCTGAATAAAATAAAACAGGAAATTTGTAATGCATGCAAGCACTCTGCAAGTTTCTGGTACCCACACAAGATGAAAGTCTTGTTAAAAGCACAGTTATAAAAAAATTTCTGTGTGGGCCAATGTTTTTCTGTCTAGTATGGTACATTCTCGTTGATCACAAATATTACTTTGAATGTCATTTTTTTTTTTTTTGAAGGGGTTTTCACTACAGGGCGCGTGCGCTCGCCAGACAGACAGAGAGAGACATAGAGACAGAAAGTGAGAAATCATGCCCCAGAGGGGATGGTCATGCCGCAATCCCTTCTCATCCATTCTCCTCTTGGGATCTTGGGCATGCACGCACACATGCCTGGCGTGAGTTTTAAGCCACCGGGTCCAGGACGCAAGCCGTGGTCAACTACATGGGAATCCAGCGACATAGCCATTATGCTAATTGCTGGTTCCCTCATTTATTAATAAATGCATTTTTTGTTTTTTGGAGAGGTTTTCACTATAGGGTGCATGCGCTCACCAGAAAGACAGAAAGACAGAAAGCGAGAAATCACCCCCGAGGGGATGGCCACACCGCAATCCCTTCTCCTCCATTCTCCTCTTAGGATCTTGGACACACATGCACAGGCGCCTGGCATGAGGTTCAGACACTGGGTCTGGGACTTGAACCATGGTCTACTACATGGGAGTCCAGTGACATAGCCATTATGCAAACTGCTGGTCCCAATAAATGCATTTTAAAATCTGAAATTTAGGGTGTCATGAAATACAAATGAGCAATTCTTCTCCATCTACTTGATAAGTAATCAATAATTTACATACTGATTTTATTAATATAGTTTGACCCAGATCATTTTGATTTTATATACATCATATAGAAATAGCTCCCAATGTCATTGCTAGAAAATTTGTGTGAGGGACCTGTAGATGGTGCAAAGGTTAGTTTGCTGGACTCCCACGTAGTCGATTGTGGGTCAAGTCTCAGACCTGGCAGCTTAAAACTCACACCAGGTGCGTTAGTGCCCAAAATCTTGCCAGGAGAATGGAGGACAAGGGATTGCATCATGGCCAGTTCTCCGGGGGGCTGAAAATTGAATAAGGTAATATACACTATTACTGTTAAATATGGAAAAATTTGGTATTCAAACAACCAAAAATAGAGACCTATCTAAATTCTAATTTGTAACAAAATAAGCAATATTTCAATCAACACAGTATTACATAAAAGTTTTATCAAATGTTTGATATTTGAGAAATACACATGCTCACACTGATCGTTTATTTGTTCTGTTAAGATATAGTAGTACATATATGCTTGGCCCAAAATAAGACAATAGTGTGTCCAAGAGTTCAATTCCTCCATGCTAGACTAAGAGTAAGCCTTTTACAGATTATATGTACATAAATGAAAGAAGTATAATAAACCTCTTAAAGCCAAGAAGGTAATTCCAGAGACATATTCTACAAAGTCATTATGAATTGCCAAGTAATAGCCTTCGTCACCTATAGAAGAAAATCAACTTGAATTCATTTTATGCGTTTTATCTTTGTCTATAATATATTCAAAGCAGGATGCAGTTTAAGTCATCATATCTAGCTATGTTTTCATTCAAACCAGCACTGGATGTAGAGACAAACACGATGCGGTGGTGGTATGCTTCCTGTGGGCTATATCATTATCTAGAGAACAGAGTCACAGAGAATTCTATTTAAATATCTCGCATTCTTACATGATTCAGATCTTAGAAACAAAACATTCAGAATCAATTTAAGGATGGTAGATAGAGATCATCTTTGATAATCCAGGATAGTAAATTATCCTTTGTTACCTCGGAGAATATTCCTTTATATCCCAAGGTAAGTACTTATATCCCATTTCTGACTCCAATATTTCCCTTGATCTCACATGACCTTCTCCTTCCTGTAGATCACAAACCTCCTTTCTATCTCTTATAAGTGTACATCATAGATTGAAGTCCCACCAGATAACCCAGGATTCAATTTGGAATTCATTCATTTAAGTGTATTAATTATTTTTTTGAGAGAGAGAGAGAGAGAAAGAGAGAAAGTTAATCTCAACAAGGTACTGCTTTGCAAACAGCCTCAACCAGCCCTAGATCACAGGCATGTACAATACTGGTGTTTTCAGAGACTTTCTCCAGATGAGAATCCAGAACTCTCTCACATGGGTCAGCCTAATAAAGTGATAGAGTGATGTGTTACTACTGAGTCTGTATTGAGCCAGTCTTAACTCAATTACATTTACAAGTTTCCTTTTTGGAAAGAAAGTCACATTCACAATTTCTGGACATAAATTTTGGGGGAAGACACCATTCAACTCATTACAATGATAAAAATCAGGATTTAATTTTTTCCCTTGATGTTAATGTCTTTCGATCTATGGGATATGCTTGACATTGCTAGAGAATCTTCAAGAGATTATGTTATTCTTAACGGATTTTTATATCACCACTGTAAAAGTGATAACTAGATTCTGTATGCCGTTGGCAGTTCATCTTTTTAAATCTTTACAGTAAAGGTTTTATTCCCTTTTAACCTATGAAGGATCTTCAAATTATGAAAAATATGCATTATGAAATGAATGTGTATAAATTTCAAAAATGTTTTCCACTAAAATAAACTCATAATTTATTCCTAATTTTCACAAACTATTTTAATAGGCAGAAGGCATGTGTGCTCACCAGAGGTAGACAAGAAGGCAGAGAGAGACCAGAGAGAGAAAGAGATAAAACAAATCCCCTCTTCCCCAGTGGAGGATGGTCAGATCACAGTGCTCTCTCCTCCACCTCTCTATTCTGCCAGGATCTGAGGCTTTCACACACATGTGCCCAGCATGTTTTTCAAACTGCCAGGACTGGGATTAGAACCATGGTCAGCCATTTGAGAACTGATTCCCTTAATCATTAGGCTGCATGGTCAGTCTGTGATAAACTTTTTGAAACCTCTTCATACTTAGAGGAAAATTACAGTATCATTTCAGACAGGACGTGCTGAAAATTATTTCTTCATGTCACAAACATACTTCAGGAGACACATTTCCAGTGAACGAACACCTTCCATCTTCTCGCCTACGTGGTCACTTACATTTCCAACTGTATTAATTCAGCTAATCTCTACTGGTAACATCTTGGGCCTTTTCTATAGTTGCCAAAATGGAGGTACAAGGAAAACATAAGACTGCAAATTCAGTCTTTACAAATGTATGGCATTGTTAAGGGAAGAAGAGACATACAAGTGGGCTTCAAAAATTCATGGAAAAAATGGGATTAAAGCACAAGATGATTTTGCTGCAAAAATAAATTGAGATTCACGCTTTTTAAAAAATATGCATTTTCTATAAATTTGTAAACCCTCTTCCTCACAGGCTTGTATATCTAAGACAACAAAGGAGTAATTGCAAAATAAAACCCATGTACACAAAGAAGACTGTATCTATTTCTCCATCATGGTCAGTAGTTTTCGTGATGGCAAAAGATAGCTCTCTTCAACTGCTGTATTCTCCCTTTTACATGTATCTGCAATTTTTATTGCTAAGCTCCTCTTTTTGTCCAGTCATTTATGTTCATCGCATAACCTTAGTGAAAACAATTGACATCTCATTCAATTTCTTTTCCTATGAACAATTGCAGAAGTCTCAGGAGACGGGAATCCAATAATAGCTTAGTTCCTATTTTCCTTAAGGTTTTCTTGGAAATTATATTCTGTTTTCATATTGTTATTAAACGCAATTACAACAGCTTAACTATGTATAAAATCCTGTAAAGAAACAGTACGACATAATGCCCAGTTTCATTTATGATAAAAAGTTTATAAATTCATGTTAAGTAGATACCATATAATAGGGTTTTGAAATGTTCCTTATTCTCATTAAGAATCCCAGCTTTAAGCAACTGTAATTGTATTTGAAGTCCATGCTTTTTTCTTGGTATGTGTATTAGAATCTACATTTTTTTTTAACTTTCTATATTTGTTATAAAACAAGTAGTAAGACCAAGATACAAATAAGCCTAAGCTCACTGGCACTGACATGTTTCACCAACTCTCTAATTTTCTACATTTACAAGACTGACCACTGTTATTTGTGAAATTAAAAATTTGACATTTCAAAAAATAGGATCCTCACTTTCACCGTTAGATAGTGTTTCTTTTATCTCTCTTCACTTAGTACCATGTGGTAAAGTCTGTCTCTTCAACCTGATGGAATATATAAATAAATGTATCAATTCTTTTTATTCTTAAGTTGTTCCTACAGCATAACTTAAACTTGCTTTGCATTTTAATTTGGCAACTGTTCCTGTAGCATATCATACAAACACCACCTGTATTCACACAGAGCCATTTAACTTGGACACAGATATTTCTTATAGAATACAGGTGAAGATGCAATACTTTAAGAAGTTATTTTAAGTTTTAGAAAAGTAATGCAGTTTTTATCCAAAAATATGTTTTATTCTATATAGTATTCAAATTTAATGGAATAATATGGTTAATAATTTTAAAATAAAAGGGGGTTAAGCTATATGTGAGAAATACCTTTTTTTAAGAGATTTTTGCTATAGGTATCTTTGAGGATAATATGATATTGAAGACAATTCAGAGTAAAACCTGAGGCCAAACCTTCATAGCTATTGTGGTATTCAATAATGGCCTAGCTCATCTTACTAACAAGTTGAATGAACTCTTTCTCCTACAAATATCAACTAGGGAGAAATGCAGAGATTATGTACAAAGAGGCTAATTTTAGAGATTTCATTATTTTTCTTTTTTTTTTTTGGAGAGGTTTTTACCATAGGGCGCGTGGCGCGTGTGCTCGCCAGACAGACAGAGAGACAGAAATGAAGAAATCAATCCCCAGGGGGCATGGCCATGCTGCAATCCATTCTCCTCTTGGGTACTTGGGCACGCACACATACATGCCCTGTGTGAGTTTTAAGCCACCGGGTCTGGGACGCGAACCGCGGTCGACTACATGGGAGTCCAGCGACATAGCCCTTATGCTAACTGCTGGTCCCAGAGCTTTTTTTAATGAGTGGTGGAATTGTGCTTGAGTTTCTGACTTCAACTGAAACTGTCAAAAGCAAAGTTATCATTTTTAAAAATACTATCCTTAAAGATCTAAAATTTTAAAAAGAGATTAGATTCTTAAAGACAGAGATATAATTTTGCTTATAGTTTGCGTGTCTGCTTTTGTTTTAACTCAAGTTTAAATTCAGACAATTTAACAAAACATTTAATGAAAGTCTAGTTTTTAATGTCTTCATTAAAAATAATTTATCGATAAGACATAAAAGCTGAAAAGCAAATAGTAATGAATAATGGAGAAGTCTTCAAGAACTGATTTTCTTACTTCACTCTATTTGATTCTTTTTAGTTCACAGAGAGCATGTGCATTCAGCAGACACGTACACACACACACACACACGGACACACACACACACACGGACACACACACACATACACACACACACACATACAGAAAGCAGCCCAATGGGACATGGTCTCACAACAACGCCTTCTCCTTCATTTCTCCAGCTCATGGGATTTGGGGCACTCGTGCACATGTGACGTGGCTGAGAGATTCAATCCACAGTCAGCCATGTGAGATCTGGTTCTTATAACCACAGGACATTGGGACTGGTCCATACCAAATATAACTTCTGATATTTTAGTTTTACCCCATTTAATTTCCAATGTTTCAACGTTTTCAGTTCTTTATGAGCTATTCTATTCAGATAGCCACTATCACAGGGCCACTACTTATGGAATCTTTATTATTCATGAGGATACTCTTACCTCCTGAGAATGTAATAGTGAAAAGAAAGGGACCTTGCCTTTGAGGATCAGCAAACCAACTGGGAAACTGTGCTAATTAATGGAAAATTATAGTATACCATAATTATTATAAAGAAGGGATGAAAAAGGGGTATTTTTCATAGAAGAAATATTTTAGTAGTACCTGGAAGATGGTAAGAGTTTTTGTTTGTTTGTTTGTTTGTTTTTTGAGAGGTTTTCGCTATAGGGCGCATACGCTCGCCAGACAGACAGAGAGAGACGGAGAGATAGAAAGTGATTTATCACCCCCCAGCGGGGATGGCCACGCCACAATCCCTTCTCCATTCTCCTCTCGAGATCTTGGGCACGCACGCACACGCGCCCGGCGTGAGTTATTAGCCACCGGGTCTGGGACACGAACCGCGGTCGACTACGTGGGAGTCCAGTGACATAGCCATTATGCTAACTGCTGGTTCCCGAAGATGGTAAGAGTTTTCAAAACAAAGTGAGTAGAGTGAGTGTTGAGACATGGGAAAGGATTACCAACAGAGAAATGATATTTGCAATGTCCTAGTCAGTAAAGTATGAATCTGTAATAGCTTCTCCAAACTTGAGAGCAGAGATAGGACTTCATGCTTGATGAGAGGTAAGACAGGAATGTAGCCTGAGACTAAGACACAAAAGTTATTTTAAGTTAAACTTAGACTTTTGGATTTGTTCTGGTGAGAAAGATTTTATAATTTGATCGGATTTCTGTTTCAGAAAAATCAAACAACATCATGCATATTTAATTAGAGTATAAGAAGATCATAGGTAGTAAGACAGCTCTTAGCAGTAAACTAAGAATTTCTGGTGGTTTCATTTAGTGATTACTATGGTTTGAATACCTCACCCCTTTCAAACTCCTTTTGAAACTAAATCTCCATTGTAATAATAGTGCAAGGTGAAGTTGAATAAAAGATGATTAGGATTAACCCATTCATGCATTAATTAATTAATGGGTTAATGGGTCATGGTGAGTTGTTTAAAAAGCAGCACTCTCTTGCTTTCTGGCATGTATTTACTTGCCCATTCACCATGACCCAGTAGAAGGTCCTTGTCAAATGCCAGAGAGATGGCAGAGCCTTGACTTGGGACTTCACAGCCTTCAGAACTATAAGAAATACGTTTATTGTCTTAATAAATTACTTAGTTTGGACATTAATTAGAAGGCAAATGATGATTTTCCCAGAAAAGTTAGCATCTTGAATTGATGTGTTTATTCCTTTCAACATTTCACTTCAGAATTAATTATTTTAATATACACTATTTTAGTACAAATTGTGTTTGTTATTTAATACAAATTATCTTAGATTATTTTAGTAGAACAAGTTTGATTATGATATATATTGTTAATATAAGACATGAATTATGCCATAAATGCTACTGAAAATATTCTCTGAGGGCCAACATCATTAGCATCAAGTAAGAAATTGTTAGAAATGTTAAGTTCATAAAACCCACCTGAAAAGTACTTACTCAGAATTTCTGGAGGTGGGCACAAACTTTTCTTACTTTTTTGATGATGGCTAAGATTTAGATTATCTAACCAAGGCCATAACATACCTAAAGGCAGAATAATTCTTTTTTTTTTTTTTTAAGAGGTTTTTGCTACAGGGTGTGTGCGCTTGCCAGACAGACAGAGAGAGACAGAGAGACAGAAAGCAAGAAATCACCCCCCAGGGGAGATGGTCACGCCACAATTCCTTCTCCTCCATTCTCCTCTCGGGATCTTGGGCACGCAAGCACATGCGCCCAGCGTGAGTTTAAGCCACCGGGTCCGGGATGCGAACCGCGGTCGACTACATGGGAGTCCAGCGACATAGCCATTATGCTAACTGCTGGTCCTAAGGCAGAATAATTCTTAAAGGACAAAAGGAATGTTTGGTCTTATATTTAAAAGTCAAAAGAAAATATAAAATAATACTAAATGACAACTATCCCAATTTATTATAGAATGACTGCAACTTTGATGACATGCTTATTTGCTTCATTAATTAAAAAGTATCATTTGAAACTGTAACATTTATAATAAACCATCCAAAATATAAGAACTTATATAGCATAGTTACTCCCTATTCACCATGGTTATCTTATTATTAAAATGTAGTAGCAGAAATGAAAGAGATAACCTCTAGATTTGTATATTTGATCACTTAAAATTTTTTGAAAAAAATTTTCTGGCAGAATTAAAAATGACTGTAAGTGATAAGTATTGATATAAAAGGATAAAGTTTTATATTATAATCATGACATTCTTAAAAATGAAAAGTTTAATGGAAGTTTTTCCCTGTTACTTCTTCTCTTAATTAAAATAATTTTTGTCAGTGAAGTGTAACTGTGACAACTTCATGAAGGTATGAAAAAGACTAAAATAGTAAGGGTGACAGATTCATCAAAATTTCACATTAACGGATATATCTTCATTAACTCTCATTATTGTTAACTGAATATTGGCATGAAAATTTCTATGAACCATCTTACAATTGTTAAAGACCTATAAGTTTGCTTGTGAAGCTTGAAAGTTAATGGAGATAAAAGTAGAGGAGAAGGAAATAGAGAATAAAACACAAACATGATAGTAGAATTTTAATTTATATTATTCTACTTAAAAGATAAAGCTGTTAAGCCATTAAAGATTTAAAATGAAGTCATAGAAGATGATGCCTGGTATTGGAATCAGTTTCAAATATTTGACCAGGTTAAAAAGATTATGTAAATTCTTTAAGCAATCATAGCTACAGTACTGGTATAGATCTGCATTAAATTCATGCTGAAACTTTTTATTGAACACATTTGTTATTTAGGAAAAATCTTTTGCCAGAAAAGTTAATTTTTTTGAGAGAATTTTGTTACCGAGTGTGTGAATTCACCAGAGAAACAGAAAGTGAGAAATCACCCCCTCAGAAGGGTTGGCCATGCCACAATCCCTTCTCCTCTGTTCTCCTCCCAGGATCTTGGGCACATACACACATGCACTCGGCATGAGTTTCAAGCGACCAAGTCTGGGACTTAAACTGCTGTCGGCCATGTGGGAGTCCAGTGACTTAACTGCTATGCCATCTGCTGGCTCCAAAAAAAATTTTTTTTCAACATTAAAATGTTACGTGAAAAACTGAAAAATTGTTTAATGCATGACACCTGCTTAATTACTTACTTAATAAAATGTTTCTCATCCATATTGAAATATGTAGACAATATCTTAAAGAAATAAAGGGCTTTTATAAAAGGTCTATAATACTATTGTATTTAATGGTGGACTATTGAATGTTTCTCCCTAAAATGTCTAATCCTATCTCTGTCAACATTTTGTGAGAATGCTTAGAAATTAAAATAAAGCAAGTCAATTAAAAAAAATTCGAGTTACGAATTTTTTTTTGACAGATTTTTGCTATAGGGTGCATGCACTCGTCAGAAAGACAGAGAGAGACAGAGACAGTGTAAGCGTCCGCCCCAGGGCTTGGGTCTGGCTGAATCATGATCAGAGGGCTGCTGGTGAGGAAGAGAAAGAGGATGAGAAAGAGAAAGCCCTCCATCTTGCCTGGACTTGGGAATTGGAAAGAATGAGACAAAGGGATAGAATAGAAATGGACACAGGCAGCCCGAGCCTAGGTAGCCCAAGCAACTTGTGCCACCCAGAAGAACTGGACGTCTTTATTTATAGTACAAGGAGACATTACACATGTATGTTTCATGACACTTCATAGATTGGTTGCCAGGTTACAGACAATAAGAAGCAGTTAACAGATCTATATGGGCTTAGTCATACTGGGTCAGGTGTATCCCTTGGTGATAATCCCATCAAGAGAAAATCTCATCTTCTTTTCTAATGCAGAGAACTAGCTATTAGGTGTGGGGAAGGAGCTAAAGAACTTCTGTATAAGGAGTGCACCACCACACCCAGAGAAGTCTAAAGAATCTTTCAGATGCAGAGCAGGGATTGGATTTTACTAATTAGGGTCAAGATGTTTCTTGAAGTCCATGAGATGTGTCTGTTGGAACGTCCCTAGTAATTTCCACCCTTGCTCTGTCTGCAGCCAAGGTCAGGGAAAGACAAGTTACAAGGTTCTGTCAAACCCTAAAAGAGCAAGTGGTGTTTGTTCAGAGCATGTCCCCACACCTCATATTCTCTCTCTTAAACATGTCCCCACAAGACAGAAAGTGGGAAATCAGTCCCCAGGGGGGATGGCCACACCACAATCCCTTCTCCTCCATTCTCCTCTCAGGATCTTGGATACGCATGCACACACATATGCCTGGAGTGAGTTTAAGCCACTGGGTCTGGGACTTGAACCATAGTAGACTACATGGGTGTCCAGCGACCTAGCCATTACGCCTACTACTGGTCCCCAGGTTCTGAATTTTAATATTCAAATGTTTCAGAGTGAGACAGTCAGAGATGAGCAGAGTAACCAAAACAGAAAATACAAATCAAAATAGTTATAACATAATAAACCTAAATTCAATCATAACTATGATTACATTTCTAAAATTTCCAAAATATTTTAAAAATTTAAAATTATTTTTAAATGCCCATTGAGTAAATTATGATGCCAACAGAATGAAGTTCTATAAAGCTGAATTTTTTATAGTATTATAATATCTATATACTCAGCCATTGTATCTTTCAATGGTCATAAGCATTTTGATAAATGCTAAGGTTAAAACGAAAACTGTGAGTCTGAATACAAAAGATCCTGGAGGATTTTTATGTCACAAACAGTGAGTTAAGTTCTTTTTAGGCTTGAATCAAGGGAATTACTCAATAATTAAAAGAATCACAGTCAAAACATTCAGATTTCACAAAGGTATTACCTAACAGAATTATATTTTAATTCAGAATGCATTGAAACTATGCTTCCTTGGTACTTGAGATTTAATAAAGTAAATAAGTAAATGCAATTTCCACTATTCTAATGTCTTTTCTAACAGAAGTGTTTGCCATATCTTCTTTTCTTATTAAATACGTTTTTATTTTTAAATTTACTTTTTTATTTTTACATTTAGAGTAAGTACTATTACGTTTTGATTGTAAAATGACTACTACGGGTAAGCAAATTAATAAATTCCATCACCTAGATATCGCTTGTGTGTGTGAACATGACCAAAAATCTGGTTTCCTAGCACATTTTCTGAATATGATAGAATATTATTATCTGTATCCCCCTGCAGTAGATAAGCTCTCTCAGTTTATTCATCCTACATAATTGCAAATTTGTACACCTGGAACCACATCGCCTCATTTCTTCTTGCTCCCTTCCCTGGTAGCCCCTGTTTAACTCTGTGTCCTCATATTTGACTTCTTAGAGTCTACTTGTAAGTGAGAGCATGCAGTTTGCTTCTTTCTATATCAGTTCTTATTTACACAGAGACCTTTTTTAGTTCATATTTCTCACCTTTTTTTGCTTGTAAAATGGCAGCTTTCCACGATTCTCTACTCTTGTATAGAAATGTCATTTACTAATATTACAATAACAAAGAAACAATATACTGTCTTTTAACAGTAGCCACAATATCTTAATTCAGCAAAAAAAAGTTACAGCAGTACTTCAATCAGATAATTATATAATTGACCATATTGCTACAAGTTATTCCCACATTATGTTTTGTTAAAATGATCATATAAATAATATGACAGTATTATTATCTAGAGATTATAAAAGTAAGAATAAAGATTGAAGTTTATTTTTATTCACAGCAATTCAGAATTACTGCCTTTTAATCTCAAGTATCAGCCAATTTTGTTTCAGAATTTTCCAGCACACACAAACTTTATGCTTTTTTTGTCCTAATATCTTCCTCATTCTAATATCTGCCTTTAAATTGTGAAACTATGTTAATACGTTCTCTTCTTGAGTTTTCCCAAAGAATTAAATTTTCATATAATAGTTAAAGGTATTTGTTTAATGTAAGTAGAAAGTGTCTTCTCTAGACTTTTCAATGCTTGTCATTATACTAAACATTTTCCAGTCTGCAATTATATTATGTATATTTGCTCTTGTTTAAGGAGATAGGTGGAAAGCTGTTTTGTCCATTGTTGTATATGTCAATGTGGCATAAACTGTATGTTTTTTTATATATTAACCAAGTTCAAATACATATTGTATTTATATATAAGCTTTAACATCTTAGACTGATATTGATGCCTGTCTATTCTCACCGTTTCCTCCTTGTGATCGTAGCTCTTTAATTGCCACCAAGGATCCAAAGCAGTTCTGTGTGTGCACAGACGTTGACAGCTCTGTAAAGAAGATCTGTTAATAGCACAATGACAACACTTTCAGGGCTGTTCATTTATGAAAAGGTTAATGTGTAGTGCTTCCCACCAAGCTCTGTTTAGCTGACTTTGAAATTTTACCGATTAGAAAAATTTGATTTCCTTTACTGAAGAATATGTTGACTGATAATCGTTATTAACTTCACAAAACATTATACACATTTCTGTCTTTTTGTTCATCCAAATTCTCTTAGTCTTCTCAGGTTTCCATACTGAAATATTGTGGGCAGGGTGGGTTAAACAGCAGAAATGTATTTTCTCACAGTTCTAAACATTAGACTTTATAACTTCAGGGTGCCACAGAGTTGGGTTCTGGTAAGAGCACCCTTCCTGGTTTGCAGAATACCGCCTTCTCTGTGTAATCAGATGGTTCACACATGGTTGGAGAGAAAAAGAGGGAGCAAGTTCTTTGGAATCTTTTTTTTTTCCCCAAGAGGTTTTTGCTATAGGGTGCGTGCACTCGCCAGACAGACAGAGAGAGACAGAGAAACAGAAAGCAAGAAATCACCCCCCGTGGGGATGGCCACAACGCAATCCCTTCTCCTCCATTCTCCTCTCGGGATCTTGGGAATGCACGCACATACGCCCGACATGAATTTTAAGCCACTGGGTCCAGGACACAAACCGTGGTCGACTACGTGGGAGTCCAGCGACATAGCCTTTATGCTAACTGCTGGTCCCATGGAATCTTTTTTTCAAATGAAGGCACTAATCCCATAATGGAAGCACCACTCTTATGACCTCATTAGCCCTCATTACTTCTTTTTTTTAATTTTTTCTTTTTTAATTTTTTATGATCATCATAATCTTCTTTATATTACATTGGATTACATATAACTTTGCAGTGTATTACATTGCTTTTTCAAAAGGGAATGCCATGCATGTCAGTCAGTACAGAGACATTAATCTCCCCACTTCAACATTCAATATCTTTTCTATGTTTTCCCCAATCATTATTATTATTATTCTAATTATTTTTTAAAACAGTCAATCACTATTTCTCATTTTGCTTGTAAAAATACTTTGCCCATCATGAAATACTTCTCAGACCAATCCAGTTGAGAATACTATACATGTCATCACCAACAGTTAATAAGCCATATCTGTTTCTCACTAACGTCCTACTCCACCTCCAAATATAGTCACATTGGAAATTAAGGCTTCAATGTGTGTATTCAGTGGAAAGAATATAGACTTTCAGTCTATAACACAAAGTAATTAATTTGCCTAGTAAGAACACTCAGCAGAGATTAAGGAGGGGAAAGAGAGAGAAAGAGAAAGAGAGAAAGAAAGCACATTTTAACAAGGGATGGAGATGCTGCAATCTCATCAGGTTGTTGGGTATGCACACATCATAGATGCTCTGTGTATTTTTTTTTTTTTAGAGGTTTTCACTATAGGGCGCATGCACTCGCCAAAAAGACAGAGAGAGAGAGAGAGAGAGAGAGAGAGAGAGAGAGATCGAGAAATCAGCCTCCAAGGGGGATAGCCACGCCACAATCCCTTCTCCTCTATTCTCCTGTCGGGATCTCGGACAGGCATGAAAACGCGCCCGGCGTGAGTTTAAGCCACGAGGTTTGGGACTCGAACTGCAGTCGACTACATGGGAGTTCAGCAACATAGTCATTAAGCTAACTGCTGATCCCTCCTGTGTATTTTTCAAGTCTCTAAGGCCAGGGTTTGAATTGCAGTTGGCCATGTGGGATTCAGGTCCCTGTGCACAGGGCTTTAAGTACTGGTGCACAGGGCTGGCCCTACCATAATATATATATAAAGTTATTTGCCATAGGATGCATGCACTCGCCAGAAAGAGACAGACAGAAAGTGAGAAATGATCCCCCACTGGGGATGACCAGGTCATAATTACTTCTCTTCCATTCTCTTCTTGGGATTTTGGGCATGCACACTGATGCGCTGGCATGATTTTTAAGCCACCAGGTCTGGGACTCAAGCTGCAGTTGGTATGTGGGAGTCCAGTGCCTTAACCACCATGCCACTTGCTAGATCCCCTACAAAGAATTTTTATACTATAAAAATAAGGACAAACAATTCAAACTATCTACTCAGAAGTCTTCAAAACTGTTGATAAATATTCATATTATGAAAAAGCTTTGTATGGATTTCAAAATAATTTTCGCACCCAAGTAACTCATACTTAAAACACATCTTTCATGAATTTTTTGAAGGCCCTTGTGTAATTATTAGTGGCTAACCTATTTGTTGTTGGATAAAAAAAAATTAAAATTTAATTTAGACATTTAAACATGTCAGAATATGTCTCCTCGACATATTTGGTTGCATTTTTTTCTCTTACATAAAAGCTCATAAGTAATTATTATCAAAAATAATGATAATCATATCATAATTGAAATGACACTTAATGCATTGGCTGTCGATTGGAAAAATTTTTATATTTATTGCAGGCTAGAGACCCAAATAGGGGACTCGCACCAGAAATGAGATTCAGAGCACTTGGTAACAGGAAATCTACCTGCAAAATGGCCAGAACCTCCATCACCACTGAACACTGTTGCCATGGTCAGTATCAACAAGTTTAGGTTTTATTTTCATTTTTGCATCAATATCTCTATATTCCAGCTTCTAGATTTGAGAATATGACTGACCAAGCTTCATCCTTCTGAAATTCTTATTAGGAAGCAAATTTATTGCCTCTCACATTGTAAGATTGACCCCACTGAGGAAGAGATTGTTTGAAACAACAGAGCAAAAAGTTACTATATTTTGCCACTTTGGCTGTTCAAATCCAAAATGTGTTTTCTAACCATTTTTATATTTCTAAATCAAATAATCATACACCTATTCTAAGGAGATGTTTACTCATTTACCTAAAGGGAGACCACCCCTGCTTAGCCCAAATATTACCAGTACTCCTCTAACTTTAAGTAAAAAATACTTGAGTATTAGCATTCTAGAGACTTTTATTTTTTTATTTATGATGGAGTATATGTACACACCCAGGAGATCAGAGAAAGATGAGCACCTTTGACAGGGTCCCGTCACATTACAATCCCCTTCCTGAAGCCCTCCCTTGTATCAGAACTTGGAAACTCTCATTCATGCCCCAATCATTCTCAGGCCAACGTGGCCAGGAATTCCAACCAGTCACTCTGTGGGATCTGGCTTCTCTTGAACAACACATGACCAGTGTGTCACAGAGCTGCCCCATCTTCATTTAAAAAAAATAGATTTAAATAATTTTGTTTTATTTTGTCATAGAGACTGTGTGTGTGTATATATATGTGTGTGTGTGTGTGTGTGTGTGTGTGTGTGAAAGAGAGAGAGAAAGACACTCTTGAGAGGGTCTTTTCATGCCACAGACTCCTTTCCCTCACCTTATAGGTTATCAGGATCTTGAGCACCCATGTGCATGCTCTGCACGTTTTCAGGACAGCTATGGAATTCACACTTGCAGTCAATCATGTGGCTTCCAGCACCACAATCCCATACATTATGGCCTGTACCACCTTGCTGGGCCTTTTTAATTTTATATTAAAAACCTGTTTTTTTTCTGTGAATGAGAGAGACAGAAAAAAGGGACAGAGACAAAGAGATGACACCCCTAACAGTGTGCTGATGCTTCAATCTATCCCCAGCTTTAGCTAGCTTCTGTTCATAGGCACCCACATGCCTGGCATACTCAGGGTGGTCTCTAGACATGGACCTGGAACCTTCCTGTGTAGATCAGACCCACAGGTAATCACATTTTACTGCTGCACCCCTGCTTAGCCCATGACTCATTTGTTTTCTAGCAAGTTAATTGGGTCATCTGAAAAGTCATGACACATCTTTGCATAGAAATATGACATTTCAGGTGACCAGAAGTTAGCGTGATGACTATGTCGCTGGACTCCTATGTAGTCAACCGCAGTCTGAGTCCTGGACCTGGTGGCTAAAACTCACGCTGGGCGCCTGTGTGTGTGTGTGTGCCCAAGATTCTGAGAGGAAAATGGAGGAGAAGGGATTGTGGCATGGCTACCCCCCTAAGGGGGTGATTTCTCGTGATTTCTGTCTCTCTGACTCTGTCTTTCTGGTGAGTGCACGCGCCCTATAGCAAAAGCCTCTCCAGAAAAAGAAAAAAAAATGACTTTTCTGGCAATCGAATAGATTGTCAAAAAATAAGCAGAAAATACAGAAAATTGCATATACTCTGTCATTTCCACCCTTGTGCACACAAGTTTCTACTTTTATTATTATCTTATATTAATGTGGTACATTTATTAAAATCCACAAGCTAATATTTATACATTATTATTAGGTATGGTACATAACCATATCAGGGTGCACCTTGTGATAGAAATCTTTGGGTTTTAGCAAACGTATAATGTTACGTAGGCACTGCTCTAGTGTCATATGCAATAGTTTCACTCTCCTAACAAAACTTGTGGTCCATTTATCTCTCCTTCTCTTCTTATATACAGAATCAATAATGGCAACTGTCTTACTATATCCATAATGTCATACTTTAATTTTATTTTTTAAAGAATTGATTTATATATATATTATCAATCAATAAGAAAGACAGAGAGACAGCATCCCCAACAAGATCCTGATGCTGTGATTCACCCTCAGCCTCAGACAGCCCCAGATCATGGGCAAGCACATACCCATAGTATTCAGCGACATGTGCGGATCTGAACCAGGGACCTTACCATGTGGGACTGCCTAGCATAGCATTGTGTTTTATGACTGTGTCTCCACCTGCCCTCATAATTTTGTCTTTTGTTGAATGTCACACTGTTGGAATCAGAGTTGACAAGAGTTTTAGACTGATTTCTTTCACTTAGCAACATGCATCTAAGTTTCCTCTTTTTAAAAATGACATAATAACTCATTTATTACATTGATAAAAAATTTTAGTGTATGAATATACTACCCGTTTTTTTTCTCCATTCACCCACTGAAGGACATCTGGTTTCTTTCAAGCTTTAGTAATTAGGAATAAAGTTGTTATAAATATTCACATGAAAGTTTGGGTACAAGCATGTTTGCAACTCAGGTAAAGACCAAGGAGCATGATTACTAGGTTTACATGATAGGAAACTTCTAAACTGTTACCCAAAGTGGCAGTACAACTTTCCATTCTGACCAAAACTGCTTAAGAGTTTCTGTTCCATCTCTTTATCAGCATTTGATATTGTCAGTTTTGGGATTTTTCTTTTGTGGTAGGGATAATGGTATTCCATTATTGTTAAAATTTATAATTCTTAAATGATATGATACTGAACATCTTTTCATGTGTTTATGTAAGAGTTTTCTTTTGGCATGTCATGAATAATCACATTATACTAATCTTCAAATTATAAAGTTTTCCATGATGAAAATACCATATAAATAATTATTCATGAGAAAAGAGGAAATAAAGTGAAAAACATAGGTACCTCTTACAATTTTCTTCCAGTCACTACTCACATGTACATCTCAGAATTATAAACTCCTTCTATGATTGCCTTTGAGCAGTATCTTTCAGTAGATAGTTAGCATTCTTTACAAAGAGAGTAACTCAAAACATTTTTTAGAGGTTCTATTTTTGTTTGTTCTCCTGTTAGTGACAAATGTCATATTATTTACTGTGATATTTAGAACTGAAAATAGATATATGAGAACAAAAACACAAGACTCATAGTTTTACACACAGTCCATCCAGTCTTCCATATTTAATAAGATCACATTTCTTAGTGATAATTGGAGATTGTGACATATTCATCCCTGTGTCTCAAATGATAAGCAAAATAACTACTCATTTGTTGAGTGTTGAAAAATTGCCAATTTCAGCAGTTATATGAACAGTACAGCCAATAGAATGTCAGTCCTAGGCAAATTATATTCAGTTTTTTTTTTTTTTACATACAGTCTTTATAGATTTAAAATTTTATAATCTGGTTTAAAAATACATAGGCAAGAAAAATAAAAAGAAAAATTAAATGAGTGTTTTTCACCCATAATATTCAAATATATGTTCTGAGAGGTTTCTTTATTGACAAGAAGAAAGTAGAAAATTTTATTTATAATTTTAGCATAGTTTTTTAAAATTAAGATATATAAAAATAAGGAGATTGTTGACTTTCTTAAGAAAGAGGCAAGATATATAGATAAATAAATGAGTGAATAAATACATAATATAAATTCAACATATGATCACCAATATTATTAATGTTAAAGGAAATAGTTCTTTGCAAAACTGTGAGACTTATAATGATAGTGGAATTGCTAACAGAAAAATTAAGATTTTACTGAACCTTATAAAAATTTAAAAGGATCATTTCTAGATTTGACAGTTGGGTAGCATATGCAAATACACTGGACAGCTAAAATATATCGCCAACCTAAGGTAGTTAAAACCATAAGCAGTTTCTGGTTTAACAATGCAATTTTGAAATTCTATTCCCAGTTAGCCTCAGGGTAACAAGTTAAATACCTATAAAATGATGGCAAATGTCACATTCTCCAATATAATAAAACAGACAAATCCTCCAAAGTTACAGCAAGACAATATAAAGCAGGTTTCTGTCAACACATCTTAATGTGTATCTAATGATATTTTTAAATCTAAAAGAGAAACTAGAAAATAAAGCATTGGGACAACTTACTAGCTCAGAGATATTTACCCTGCAGACCTCAAAGGCAGGGCCAGTGAGTAAACCAGAGACCTTGTATAGATCAGCTCCAAATAATGAACTTTTTTTTTTTTTTTAAGAATTATTTATTTAATTTTATTTATTATTATGATGATTTTAAAATTTGCTATTGGGCCTATGTGCTTACCAGAGAGAGACAATGAGAGAGAGGGGGAAAGTGAGAAAGCAAGTCACCAGACCTGGGTCTCGAACCACAGTCACTTATGTGAGAGTCCAGCACCATACCACCTGCTGACCCTGGTGAGCTATTATTACCACATAACAATCTCATACATTTTTTTCCTGATAATAATAACAAAATGATCATAGGAAACAAAATGTTAAAATGGTGAATTATTGCCAAATGATTTATAGAAACTGGCTTACTTATTTATCCGATGCTGGAGGTGGGATGGGAGGGGAATTGTGCTGTGGTTAGAGACCAGTAAGGACCTTGAATACAGTCTGGAGACATACATGAGTGTAATACCCACATGCATCCCAACTTCAGGACCCATGTAGACAATCACCCTCTGCCTTCATACCCAGATCTTTGAAATTTAACAATGAGAAAAATGAGGATTTAGATTTAGGAAGTAATACAAAGTCATACAAATAATGGCACAAAGAGGTGTGGTATTATCTGTTGAAGATATTTGGTAGTTTTATCAACAGTATTAGGGAGAAATTTTCACCTGTTGAAACTCTACTGATATGAAACTCTTCATCTTAGAGCTAATGAAAGCGATTTTAAAAGCAGGCAGATGTGCATATACGCCAAAAATCCTAAGAGGAGAATGTAGGAGATGGAATTGTGACATCGTGACATTCTCCCTGAAGAGGGTCTATAGTCTCTCTCTCTCTCTTTCTCTCTCAGGTTAGTGCACACACCTTGTAGAATTTTTAATTTTTTTTTTAAATAAAGAGAATCAAGAAGGAAGTTTATATAGCTGGCATGAATGGAAGAGAAGTGAGGTAGTGGAAGAGAAGGTCATACCTGTTCTGGGACAGGGTAAGATTTAGACTTTCATCCTAAATGTGATCTGGAGCTACTGCAAGGTTTTGAATGATGAAGGGACATAGTATGTCTTTTATTTTTAAAAAGTCAGTTCAGTTGCTACAATGAGACTAGGGCCCAGTCAAGTAGAACAGTGGAATGCTAGAAGCAGGGAATGGATGCAGAATAATCACATTCTGAATATATTTTCAAGGAGAAATCAAAAGGATCTAGAAAGTGATTTGATGTAAATTGTCATAGAACAAGAGAAAACAAGAGTATCTCCAATATTTCAACTTTTAGTCATTTAAATGCATTTGCAACTTCCTAAGAAGCATGTGGGATGAAGACCGGATGATATTTCAGTTGGCAGTTAGCAGAAAACAGATGGCATACTCATATTTGGGCAATTTGAAGAGAGTTTGATTAGGGATGAGATTATTTACAAAGGTCTAGAAAATCAAGAAGTGCTTGTAAAGTACACTGGAGAGACTAATACCTGTGGTGGGACTTAATTAACATTAATAACTCCTTAGTCTGAAGTCACTAAGAGGAAGAACAGTTACCACAAACCGTAGGGAAGACCTCTGTGAATAGAACTATCTGAACTGTGTTTTGCAGTGAAGTGATACACATGCTGGTCTTAGTAAGACAAATACAGAATCATCGATGCCTCAATGTTACTTTCCTTTTGCTCTCTAGACTTCACTTTGGTATTTCTCATCATGCAAATCCAGCTGGCAGTATAAAGGTGAGAGAGACTTGATTCATTTAATATAGATTAGGCTTTCTATGGTACAAAACAAAATGGAAAAAATAGGGATAATGTGTTGCAAAAGCAAACTGAAGACACATAACACAGGTGGAATAGAAAGTATATTATGATTTTTCAGAGAATCAGCTTTTTTTCTAACAAATTACACACATACACACATACACACACACACACACACACACACACACACACACAGACATCTATGTAAAATAAAGAATTGACTAGGACCAGTAGGTAGCCGTAGTGGTTAAGGCACTGAATCCCACATGGCTGACTCGGTGGTACCTGAGCTAGATCCAGCAGCCTGAGAAACATGCCAGGGCATGTGATGCATGCATGCATGCCCGAAATCTTAAGAGAAAACTGGAGGATAAGGGATTGCAGTGTGGACATCCCCCTGGAGTGGTGATTTCTCACTTTCCCTCGCTCTGTCTCTCTCTTTTTCTCTCTGGTCAGTGCATGGAGACTTCTGGCAAAAATATTAAAAAATTAAAAAATATATAAAATATGTTTTTAAAAAAATTAAATGACTTACATGATTATAGAGGCTGAGACATTCTAATATCTCTTTATCAATTATCAGCAAGCTAGAATCCTAGAGAAACTAAAGGGGTAGTCCCGGTCCAATTTGAGGGCCTGAAAACAAAAAGATTCAACAGTGTAAGTTTTGGTCTAAATTCTGTATAGGCTCAAGAATCAAAAAAAGCTGTTTTTTCAGTTGGGGTTCAAAGATCATGTCCAAGCTCAAAGCAGGAGTAGTCCTCCTTATTCATGAGAGAGTCAGACTTTTGGTTCTAGTCAAACCTTTAACTGATTAAATAAGGGCAACCCACACTAGGGAAGATGATATGCTTTATTTAGAAGGATTCAAAGTTAATGTCATCCAGAAACCCACCCATGGCAATTACTGACCCACTATCTGGGCACTTTATGGCCAATTTGTGTTGACAAACTATGAATCAATTATTAGGCAACAAAGTAGAAATGTTAACCAGTCTGTAGTTCAAGGGAAGATTGGGGAATGCAATATAAAGGTGAAAGGTCAGCATATATGTGATATAGAAAGCCATGTGACTAGATGTATCTTTTTAAATTAAATAATTATTCACTAATTTTATTTGTCATTCATTTTATTTTAATTTGACCAGAGACAAAGACATGAAGAGAGAAGGAAAATGAGAAAGCAAGCCACCAGGTCCAGGACTCCAACCGTGCTTGGCCATGTGGGAGTGTCTAAGCCACCATGCCACCTGCTGGTCACTAGATGTATCTTTTTAATTAAAATGAACAGACCAAAAAAAAAAAAAGAAAGAAAGAAAGAAAAAACTTGAGATAGATGTAAAATCAGGTGGAGAAATGAAAAGAAACCAATGAACAAGACTGAGAAGAAGTGTCTATAGAGGTAGGAAAACCACAGACATGGTCTACCTCTTGAGCCATGTGAATAATGATTCAGGAAATAGATCAAATGTGTTGAATACTACTTATAGGTTTAGTAGGATGAGACCTAAAACATGACCAGATTTAGCTTTATGGCACTGATTTTACAAAATAGTTACTAGTTTCTGATTTTTAAAAACATCCCAAAATATACATATCGCAGAAAACATTGACTTATTTGGCTTTAATACTCCCTTCATTTTATGAATCTTTAAGTTTGATTGATGATATTTAATGGTCCTTAAGTAAATTAGAAATCTTGAAGTAAAACTTTTCAGACCAGCTGTGGCATGGAGGTTAAGGCAGCTGGATCCCAGATGGCTGACTGTGCTGTTTGAATCTCAGACCTGGCTGCTAGAGAAACATGTCAGGTGCATATGTGTGTGCTCAAATCCGAGAGAGAATGGAGGATTAAAAAATACTACAGTGTGACTATCCTCCCTTAGGAGTGATTGCTCACTTTTCCCTCTTTCTGTTTTCTCCAGAAAGTACATATGCCCAAGAGCAAACTAAAAATAAATACATAAATAA